>NW_027517623.1:0-333958 GCF_048772815.1 Callospermophilus lateralis
CTTGGCCAACTCTGTGAGGTTATTAGGAGCCAGCGGTGAGCCATTACATGGAGATGACTTTTTCTCTCTCACGTCCTTCATAGCTGCCTACATCTTCTCCAGGGATCATTTCTGTATGGACCTTTGAGGATCTTAGCAGGTGGAAGATCTGCTACATTCCTGTATTGAAAGACCAACTCTGTCCCTAATCTTCTGTAAAGTTAGATTGAGGGAACAGTGTATGGTTAGGATTAATAACATGTTCGATATGAGTTAGGAATCATTCTGCAGGAATGTTTGGGAACCTGCAATATTTACAAGAAAATATACATGAAATATTAGTATGAAAACAGAAATGTAGGTAAGATTTGAAGCCCAGAAGGGCATTGGGCCCTTGATTGGGATACGTAGATTTGAATTATTTTCTGCAGAGATGTCTCAGATAAATCGATGTACAATGGCATAGGACCTTGTACGTTGGATGATGGAATGTTTAAGAGAACTTCTAGTCAAAAAAGGATAGTTGGAATTATTAGAAAGATACTCAGTTTCAGAAAGAAGAGTGAGTATAGGTTTTGGACAAAAAGTTCTCTAGCAATAGGATTTCGGATAGAGAGTGAATTTAAATGTGAGCACATGTGAAGAGTCAGTCACAATGATGAACTGGGGAAAATATGTCGGAAGGCCGATATCAATAGAGACATTAAGAAATCAGGAAAAGTATAAAGTGAGTGATAGGATTAGATATTTTCAACAGGGTTGAGTTTGAATATATAATCTTAGGAAGAAAAAAATATGTTGTCACAAATAGGATTGACATTTGAGAACATTAGGCAACATGGACATGGATGTTTTTAGTAATCCATGCTCACTTTCAATTTAGGCTTTGGTACAATCATAAGTTTGACCTTTGCATTTTGTGTCTCGAATATTACTATGATAAAATGTATAAGTAGATCGGGTGACATAAGTATTTCTTATACCATTTCTGGGAGCAATATTTTGAAGATGTATAAATTATTATTGGCGGTACAAAGATTTGTACCCTGTGTCTATGAATATAGAATTAATGCATGAATTGACAATACTGTGAATAAATAATATAACTGTTTCCACTTTAAATAATGGATTGAATTGATATGTGAAAATATACACAAAAACTTATATTGATATACAATCATTCATTCCAACCAGTTACACATCTAATTGTATAATTGCGTTATGTTTTATTATAAAGACTGTGTGAGATTTGCTTCAAACGTGATTATGGAAATCGAAAATAATGTGTTTGGAAAGAAGTCTCATTAAAAGACCAGTCAAGAAACCTGGAGGAATACATGTGTTCTGAAGCAGGAAGTGATTGAAAGTGAAACAAATGCCTATAAATTTGTGAATTTGTGGATGAAATATATATCCTATGATGTGCATAAACTGAAGAAATATTAACGAACCAGTGTTGAATAAAAATGAACATCAAAATACACACTATGTCCCATAGGAATCTAATTGCATTGATGTTAAACTGGGTCAATTACTGTAGAAATATTAGGATTTGTATGCACCATTCACTGAAGTTAGTTTTAAGTACTAGGAAACAAATATGTAGTTCAGGTGAATGAATATTTCTGAGAATAATCTTGTTAAATTTTTATTATAAATCCACATACATGAACATGAATGAATTTCGGTAGTGTATATAAGACACATATATTTCATATTTTGAAAAATCTTGAGAGTGTATATATATATATATATATATATATATATATATACACCCAAAACACACACAGAGATATTAAAAAGTACCAATATATAAGCCAATCAATATTCATCATGAAATATATAACATCCACAGATGCAAAATTATTTATTGTACTGAGCATGGATTTATGTACAATGTTGTTCTCCTAGGAAGCTCACATATAGGTTGAATTTTCAGTTCCAACAGCGTTTAGGAGGAGTGATCTTTTCTCACAATTTGTATCTCCAAGTCAGCCAGGTCACAAAAATGTACGTGTGATACCAGGTAGGATTCTATATGTGCATATAAAAATACATGTGCTGAATAGGCTACAGAGAAAGGGAGACAGGAATTCACGTATTTGTTAACTACAAAAACCCATGGTGAAATATTTTAATTAAAAATTGACTAGATTTATAACACCTACACTTTATCATGCAAAAGGCAAATCCAACTATACACCATGCCTCCTCTGAACTGTTTGTATTTCAATTCTGTTTGCATTATTTCTCTCCACCATATTAGGATTAGTGGTCAGAGTCTAGTAGGGTATGGGTAGGTGTCAGGGATTCAGTATTTTGAATGTAAAATAGGAAAATGAATCAAATGTGTATGCAAATATGTGCTACACAAAATCTTCCTACTCTCATTCACAACAATACCTTGACACTATCTTTGCCCCAAGTAAGACAAAATAAAAGAAGAAGAGTTAGAAAATCTGTGAATACATATCAGGAATGGAACATGATTGCGAGTTCACAATCTTGGAGGTGGTAGAGGAGTTTCCAAAAGTAAGGGACAGGGTAAATATTGCACAAATATGGAGATGTGCCAGCCTAAAGACTTCTGGAGAACCTGCCTCTGAGGTTGGCCACTTGAAGTATATGTTGTTGTCAGGACCTATGGCTTCCTTTCTAGTGAGACCACCAAAGCTGGGTCTCCATCTATGTGACCTGCAGAACATCGTTTCTTATTTTCCAAAGAAAGTGAGGCAGCGAGGCTGAATTCTCTCTTTGTAAGTAAACTCTTGCCACTGAAGGCTAAGTGTGGCCCCGTGTGGACTGTGAAGCCATTTGGTAATCCTCCACTTTTCATGGTGTTCTTGCTGCTGCACTGGGAGTTTGGTATTGGCTTCAGGAAATACAAGAAATTCAACTGGGTCACAGTGCTGGAGGGAGATCTGTCACGTGTTGTGCGTCAGGGTCTGCAGGAGAATGCACCAACCAGGCTTCTATCCCACATTGCTTGCCCCCTTGACCATAGCAACCTGATTCTGAACATTGACCTGAAACCTCTCCATTCAACAAGATGCCTTTACATACAAGGGTCTGCTGGCTGCACCATGTCAGTTACAAGATTTTGGCAGATCCACATAATCCCAACACAGAAGTTTTATCACAGACCTGCAAAACACTCCTCTAGGCCCACTACTCAACAGACTTTAACTTATTTGCATCACTGTTCTACAGCATTTTCATGAAACCCAGTCAATCAAGGCACTGTCTGGTACACTCATGATCAGCAACAGGAAATCCAAAGTGTATCCAGTGACACCTGGTGATGGGAATTTCAAATTTTTATGTTGTTTATCTAGCCATTTTTCAAGGATGAGGTTGGAGTCACTGTGGGATTTAATTCATTCTGGAAACATCAAATGGTGAGAAAGCCCATTTCAATGAAACATCTGGAGAACTCTCACAGGCAAGACTTCCCAAAGAGTGGCCAAAAGATCAAATGAAGCCAGGCCCATTGAGGTCTACAATGTGAGGTCCATGTGTGTATTTACTCTCAACTATGGCTGTCAAGTCTTAAAGAATAAAATCATGTGATATTCTGGCTCAGATTCCCAGTGCTCTGTGGGAAGCCCCCTGGACCTAGATCTCAGTTTCCAAAGGCCACTACCATGTGTGGCCTCCAAAAATCCCAACACAATTCATGGCAATACATCTCTGCAGTAATTTCCAAACTCAGTCTCTAATAAGACTCACACCAGAGTTCAAGCCAAGGTGGACCCAGTCATCTCTTCCATTAGCCAAACAAATGACCACAATTAAAACCAAAATACTCCCACATGGCTCTCAACTACTTCCACATAGACACTCATCATTACCTCTGGCTGGAAGTTTCCATGAGTGGCGCAGCTGAAGACAGTATCCAAAATGTGCTCCCTACCCTCATTTGTCTAAAGTCAGGGTGGCTTGACAACCTATCTGTGAACAAGGAGTGATCAAATAGGCCTGCCATTAATACTGCTCTGCTTCTCCAATTTGACCCTAATGTCTGTGGGGTTTAGATTCTTTATGTGAATTGGAGTCATGAGAAAATCCAAGCACCTATGGGCTTGCCTCTGCAGGGCTTTGAAAAACTTTTTGAACCAAAGGATACCTATTCTCACTTGATGGAAATCAGGAACCTTACAGAGGAAGGCGAGAGACTTCATCCACAAGACTGCTGTTTTTCCATTTTGGTTTTGGATGCACACATGAGATCTTTCCTTAGATTCATCAGGTGGTGAGAATCTAAGTCACAGCCTCACACAGGGCCAAGAGGCTGATTCAGACACATCCCTTTCCATGGCAATTAAGCAAAGAGCCACAGGTGATGCTCATTATTTTCCATTAGAAAACAGTTTTCTTCACGCTTCACAAAGGGGTGGACTGAGGCAAAGACCTTCCAGACATTCAGGGCAACGGAACAATAGGTAAACAAAAGGCCCAAATCAGTGTTTCTCCACTGACACTTTACTGGTCACACTGATATCTGAGTTTTCTGAGTTCCTCTCCATTCCCTTCATCTATCCAGTACAAGGCCATGTTACAGAGTTTGGAGGTGGTACATATCTTTTACACAAAACCATGAGCCTATTCTTGAGAGTGGCCAGAATTCAGGAAGAAAACAGGAACTTAGGAAGATAGCAGGTATTGCCCATTCATAAGGAAAGTCGTAGTCCATTCATAAATTTGGCAGGATGAATGATGAGAAGCTTTCTACTAGACAGAACACATCCATTGATGCATTCTCTTTTCTAATGTCTATAACCACAGACACAGTGGGATACACAAACCCACAACCACACCCACAAAGGCAACTCTTTCCTCCAAGTTGGTCTGTGACTATCCAGAGTGTCCTCTGACTGGTGGGCCATACTATGTTCCCCAAAATTGCTTGTTCTGTCTCAAATCTGCTTTCCTTTGTCAACTCTTGAAGTAGTCAGGAGTCAGTGGTGAGCCAATACCTGCTTTATCAGGAAAGAACCATCTTCAGAGCTTCCCTGGCATTTGGCCATCCTCACATCAGTAGGTAAGTGACGTAGCCCGGCTGGCTGGGCAAAATAACCGGGGGGGGGGGGGTGACGAACAACTTGTGTAGACTGATGCAGCAGGACTGGAAGCCGTTTATTGTTGAATAAGAGCGGTATTTATACATTTTACACAGCCTATCTAATTAGCATGAAATTGATACAGCAGTCAAACAATAAGGAATCTCCACACTTAATGGCTCGCTTTTGTTACTTCACAAACCACTCCCTCTGGCATTTTGCCAGGCGCCATCCAGACTTCTTTACAGGCTCTAACATTTCTCTGGCAAAATAACAGGTGCCAATCTGACTTGTTTACAGACGTTAACATTTCCCCCTTTTGTTTAATTTAAATAAGGACCATAGTGTTTTTTACAGAAACACCATAAATAACCTGCTAGAAACAGAAAGGGAGGATACAAAATGTTACAATACCAATCCAATTGATGGCTCCATGCAAGAAGCCCTTGGAAAACTTATACCAGCAATGACACCGTTAGCAAAGATACCGAGTTACAAGTTGTTGTAGATTACAGTCTGTTGTCTCAGTCCAGATAAAGCAGTGTCTCAATAGATTAACTCAGAGTTCAGGTAAATCACAGTCCAGGTAAGTTCTCCAGGCAGCTAGCTTAAGTTGTAGCAGCAGAAACAGCGATAGCTCCGAAGTCTCCTCGGGTTCTCAGCCGAAGTTTCCTCCAGTTCTCAGCAACATTGTAAATTCTTCCACCTTTGTTTTCACCGGCACTTGGACGAAGGCAGGAACTCCGGATGGCTAAAGAAAATCCTGTAGCATTTCACTAAGAAAACAACCTTCTGAACAATTTTAGTACATTATCTCAAGGTTTTTTACATTTGAAATAAGCCTTAATAGTACTCATTACTCATCAGCCTGCAGGTGTGGGAGACCCATTGTAGTTACTGGCCTTGGAAATGATCAAACTTCAGGGATGCCAGTGGCATCTTCTGCCAGCTGTAGCATCCTGGGCAGCCCCAGATGGCCCCAGGGAGAGTCCTGGGCTCAAACTTCTTCCGGGCACAGGGAGCAAAAGCCTGCGAGACTGTGCCTCCAGGTCAGGTCTAGATTTGGGCTCACAGTGGTGATCCGCTCCCCCGGGCAGGGGGGCGGGGAAGAGCCCTCAACTGCCTCTTGGAAAATTCTTACTGCGCCATGATCGGCTTGGGCAGGTGGCAGCCGCCTTGTCATTTCACGCACCCTCCAGTATCGAAAAGTATTCAGTAATAGCCTTTTGCTGCAACTTTTTTCCTGATAATCCTTCTTCTTCTGAACTTTCTTTTTCTTTCTGACTAGAGTTTCTGGGCTTTTATCAACACATGCCCTAACTATTCTTGGTTCCACTGGGGTGCCTTTTTCTCTTATCAATTTACTTCTCACCCCTTCCATATTTTCATCACAAAGACAATACAACATTTCAAGACAAAACAAGACACAAACATACTGCATCAATCTTCTCCATTTTCTCGAAATGGTCATTTTTCCTATCGCCCAATCTGCCTAGGGACGAGCAGATTGCTCGCGTCCTATCTATGGACAGAAAGCTTTTTTTGACCCTTACCCGTGAGTGTCCCAGGGCTCCCCGTAACGGGCCACCATCTGCCGCAGTCCCACTGCAGCAGAATAACCTGGGGGGTGACGAATAACTTGTGTATGTTGATGCAGCAGGAATGAGAGCCGTTTATTGTAAGATCTGAGCGATATTTATACATTTTACACAGCCTATCTCATTAGCATAAAATAGATACAGCAGTCAACCAATAAGGAATCTTCACACTTAATGGCTCGCTTTTGTTACTTCACAAACCACTCCCTCTGGCATTTTGCCAGGCGCCATCCAGACTTGTTTACAGACTCTAACATTTCTCCAGCAAAATAACAGGTGCCAATCTGACTTGTTTACAGACCTTAACAGGTAAGAAGAAAGACTGACTCTGTCTTTGGTAAATTCAAACAAGTGAGACCACTGGGACTGGGATTGGTAATGGCTCTGGGTGCCTGGCTTCCTGGATCCCAAGTTCAGAGACTTTCATCACCAAGGAAGTGAGGTGTGGTCACTTCTTTCAGGAACTGAATGAGGTCACTGCCTTGGCTACCACTTTGTCCTAACAGTTGCTTCCAAGGGTTCCATGAGATGGAGGCTGCCCCTACTTCCTGTGACAATTTCATATGTTAGAATGGTATATCAACCATATGCACCTGGGAAGAGCTTTCCACACAGGCCTGGTTTGGTCTACTCTACATTAAGAAGAGTGAGGCTGATTCAGACACATTCCTTCATCCTTCCAGGTTGTTTGCCATGGAGATGTCTTTTGCTCTCTCAGGTCCTTCATAGCTGCCTACATCTTCTCCAGAGAACATTTCTGCACGTACCTTTGATGTTCTCAGCAGGTGGAAGATCCCATACATTCTTGTATTGTAAGACCAACACTGTCGCTGCTCTTCAGCAAAGTTAGATTGAGGGAACAGTGTATGATTAGTGTAATTAACATGTTCGATATGGGTTAGGAACCATTCTGCTGCATGAATAATGGTATTGGGAACCTGTGATATTTACAAGAATATAGAGGTGAAATATATGTACAAAAACAGAAATCTAAGTAAGATTTGAAGCCCAGAAGGTCATTTGTCCCTTGATTGGGATACTTAGCGTTGAATTACATTCTGCACAGATGTTTCAGATATATCGATATACAATGGCATAGGACCTTTCACCTTGGATGATTGAATGTAGAAGAGAACATCCAGTCAAAAAGTGATAGTCGGTAGGATTAGGAAGATATTCGGTAAATTTAGGAAGAAGAATGAGTGTAGGATTTGGAACAAAAGTTCTTTAGAAGTAGGGTATCGCTAAGAGAGTGAATGTAAATATCAGCACATGTGTACGAGGAAGTCACAATGATTAACTGGGGAAAATATGTAGGAAAGCAGATATCAATAGAGACATTACAAAATCAGGCAAAGTATAAAGTGAGTGACAGGATTAGACATTTTCAACATGGTTGAGTTTGAATATATAATCTTTGGAAGAAACAAATATGTAGTCACCAATAGGATTTTCATTTGAGAGCATTAGGCAACCTGGACATGGATGTTTTTAGTAATCCATGTTCACTTTCCATTTAGGTTTTGTACAATCATAAGTGTGACCTTTGCTTTTTGTTGTCCAGAATATTCCTGTGATAAAATGTATATGTAGATCAGGTGACATGAGTATTTCTTCCACCATTTCTGGGAGCTATATTTTGAGGACGTATAAATTAGTATTGGGGGTACAAAGAGGTGTACCTGTGTCTATGAATATAGAGATAATTCGTGAATAGACTGTACTGTGAATAAATAATATATCTGGTTCCACTTTAAATAATGGATTGAATTGATATCTGAAACTAAGTAAGAAATCTTATATTGATATAGAACCATTCATTCCAACCAGTTACACATCTAATGGTAATATTAGTGTTATGGTTTATTGTGACGGGTTTGTGAGTTTTGCTTCAAATGTGATAATGGAAATCGAAAATAATGTGTTTGGAAAGAAGTCTCATGAAAAGAGCAGTCAAGAAACATGGAGGAATACATGTGTTCTCAAGCAGGAAGTGATTGAAAGTGAAACAAATGCCTATAAATTTGCGAAATTTTGATGAGACATATATGCTATGATGTGCATAAACTGAAGAAATAGTAATGTACCAGTGTTGAATAAAAATGAACGTCAAAATGCACATCATGTCTACTTGCATTGATGTTCAACTGGGTCAGTTACTGTAGAAATATTAGGATTTTGGGGGGGATAAATAATACAATTTATTTTAGCACTAGCATGCCACAGAATGTAGAGGAAAGATCAATGGATTTTTAGTTATAGCACTAATAATCTAACATTTAGTGACTATTTTGGATAGTCTAAAATTACATAAGGCTATGTAACATAATTTTTTTATTTAACATTCATCAAAGCTTGGAATTTTCATAATATTTCTTCTTTTTTATTTTTTATTTTTTCAGTTGTTGATTGACCTTCATTTTGTTTATTTGTATGTGGTGCTGAGAATAGAACCATGTGCCTTACACATGCTAGAAAAGCATGTTACCACTGAGCCACAAACCCAGCGCCTCCACTTTTATCTTAACATCATACACTCATGTACCTCTTCTTTACTCACTTTCTTCCCCATTTTCCCCCTTCTCTCCCTTCCTTTTTCGTTTCCCCTCCATATCTATTTTTCTCTCATGTCATTACAAACAGTAGTATGCTATGAAATTTAGTTTAAGACTGTTTTTTATAGTCATTCTTTTTCTTGAGAAAATCTAAAAATTATAATCACCTGATAGATATATTACAATACATTTATTACACATATGTATCTATATTCATGCATATGCATTACATATATTATATATATATATACATATATATTTAAAAGTACTTTGATTTTCCTTTTAGAAATAATATAGACCAAGTCTTTCTTAATTATCAATTCTTCCATAATTAACATCTTACAGTGAAAATCAAATAAACATATTTAAGTAAAAAGGTATCATTCTTATTTATCAATACTGATAATTTAAGGTTTTATATCACATTAAGCTGTAATATGGCATATTAACTCTTATGAATTAGAGAAATTTTATTTGAACAACCTATTATTTAAGGACCATATGCACTGACATTTTAAATGGCGTTCTTGTGATTTCTATTTCTATCAATTGTGTATTAATTGCCAAATACTTATTTTAGTACTTTTCATGTTCATAATTGATATAAAGTCAATTGTTTAATTCTTCTTGTAAGTAGTTACTTATTACAGTAGGGACATTATTAATAATACTACATCTTTATAAGAAAAATGGTACAAATTTATTTTCATGCAAAATTAAGAAAAATTGCATGCTCTAAATGTTTGATTGTTGATACATATAATAAAGAGCTTTTGATGAGTCTCTTCCCCAGTAAAACATAAAATGCAAAGATAATGTCCAAATAAAGATAAGAATAATACACATTATCAGCTAGAAACTATTAAATAAAAGATGAAAAGAACAATCCAACACATTGTACGAACTTGTCAGATGAGGTAGTATTCTGGAAGAATAGCCTAAGACTAGACCTTGTCCATGTCAAAATATTCACGAAAAAAATGAACTATGAAAAGTGTAAAAAATGCTATGAATTTTTCATGAAGATAGGTGAATTATCCTTTCATCTCAATTTATGTGCATTTTCTGGTAAAATAAATTTGTGATATTTACAACTACACAAAACAAAGTTTCTGCATAGCAAAATGAATACATCTGAACCCATTTTTAGCTGATTTCTTCCCACTAAATTTTAAACCTTTATTTATTTATTTATTTTTATTGGTTGTTCAAAACATTACAAAGCTCAAGATATATCATCTTTCATACATTTGACTCAATTGGGTTATGAACTCCCATTTTTTCCCCAAATACGAATTGTAGAATCACATCGGTTACACATTCACACTTTTACATAATGGCATATTAGTGACTGTTGTATTCTGCTACCTTTCCTATCCCCTACTATCCACCCTCTCCTCCCCTCCCATCTTCCCTCTCTACCTCATCTGCTATTGTTCAATTCTCTCCATTGTTTCCCCCCCACTTCCCCTCACAACATTTTATATGCGATTTTGTGTAACATTGAGGGTCTCCTACAATTTTCATAAGCTTTCCCTTCTCTCTCCCTTTCTCTCCCCCCATTCGTCTTTGTTTAATGTTAATATTTTCCTCATGCTCTTCCTCCCTGTTCTGCTCTTATTTGCTCTCTTTATATCAGAGAAGACATTTGGCATTTATTTTTTAAGGACTGGTTAGCTTCGCTTAACATAATATGCTCTAATGCCATCCATTTCCCTGCAAATTCTATGATTTTGTCATTTTTGTGCTGTGTAATACTCCATTGTGTATAGATGCCACATTTTTTTATCCATTAATCTATTGAAGGGCATCTAAGTTGGTTCCACAGTCTAGCTATTGTGAATTGTGCCGCTATGATCATTGATGTGGCAGTATCCCTATAGTACGCTCTTTTAAGATCCTCAGGGAACAGTCCAAGAAGGGTGATAGCTGGGTCAAATGGTGGATCCATTTCCAGCTTTCCCAGGAATATCCATACTTCTTTCAAAATTGGCCTCACCAATTTGCAGTCCCACCAGCAGTGTACAAGTGTACACTTTTCCCCACATCCTCGCCAACACTTATTGTTGTTTGACTTCATAATGGCTGCTCATCTTACTGGAGTAAGATGGTATCTTAAGGTGGTTTTGATTTGCATTTCTCAGACTGCTAGAGATGGTGAGCATTTTTTCATGTATTTGTTGATTGATTGTATGTCCTCCTCTGTGAAGTGTCTGATTAGGTCCTCTGCCCATTTGTTGATTGGGTTATTTGTTATCTTATTGTTTAATATTTTGAGTTCTTTGTATATTCTGCATATTAGGGCTCTATCTGAAGTGTGAGGGGTAAAAATTTGTTCCCAGGATGTAGGCTCTCTATTTACCTCTCTTATTGTTTCTCTTCTTGAGAAAAAAACTTTTTAGTTTAAGTAAGTCCCATTTGTTTTTTTCTTGTTATTAACTCTTGGGCTATTGATGTCTTATTAAAGAATTTGGAGCCTGACCCCACAGTATATAGATCGTAGCCAACTTTTTCTTCTATGAGACGCAGTGTCTCTGATTTGATATCTAGCTCCTTGATCTATTTTGATTTAACTTTTGTGCATGGGGAGAGAACGGGATTCAGTTTCATTTTGTTGCATATGGATTTCTAATTTTCCCTGCACCATTTGTTGAAGATGCTATCCTTCATCCATTGCATGTTTATAGCCACTTTATCAAATATAAGAAAGTTGTAATTTTGTGGATTGGTTTATCTGTCCTCCATTCTATACCCTTTGTCCACCTGCCTGTTTTCGTACCAGTACCACACTGTTTTTGTTACTATTGCTTTGTAGTAAAGTTTGAACAATGGTATCGCTATACCTCCCGATTCACACTTCCTGCTTAGAATTTCTTTTGCTATTCTGTGTCTTTTGTTTTTCTATATGAATTTCATGATTGCTTTATCATTTCTACAAGAAATGCCATTGGGATTTTGATTGGCATTGCGTTAAACCTGTATAGAACTTTGGGTAATTTCGCCATTTTGATGAATTTAGTTCTGGCTATCCATGAACAGGGTACATTTTTCCATCTTCTAAGATCTTTTTCTATCTCTCTCTTTAGGGTTCTGTGGTTTTCACCTCTTTTGTTAGGTTGATTTCCAAGTATCTTATTTTCTTTGAGGATATTGTGAATGGAGTGGTTTTCCTCATTTCCATTTCAGAAGTTTTGTTGCTGATATACAGGAATGCCTTTGATTTATGCGTGTTGGTTTTATATCCTTCATTTATTAACTCTAGCAGTTTCTTTGTAGACCCTTTTGGGTCTGTTAAATATATTACCATGTCATCCACAAATAGCGATAATTCAAGTTCTTCTTTTCCTATTTTTATGCCTTTAATTTCTTTTGTCTGTCTAATTGCTCTGGCTAGTATTTCAAGAACTAAATTGAATAGAAGTGGTGATAGAGGGCATCCCTGTCTTGTTCCAGATTTCAGAGGGAATGCCTTCAGTTTTCTCCATTTAGGATGATCCTAGCCTGAGGTTTAGCATATATAGCTTTTACAATGTTGAGGTAAGTTCCTGTTATTTCTAGTTTTTCTAGTGTTTTGAACATAAAGGGATGCTGAACTGTGTCGAATGTTTTTACTACATCTATCGAGATGATCATATGGTTCTTGTCCTTAAGTCTATTGATGTGGTGAATAGCATTTATTGATTTCCGTATATTGAACCAGCCTTGCATTCCAGGGAAGAATCCTACTTGATCATGGTGCACAACTATTTTGATATGCTTTTGGATTCAATTCACACAGATTTCATTGAGAATTTTTGCATCCAAGTTCATTAGAGATATTGGTTGTAGTTTTCTTTTTTGAAGTGTCTTTGTCTGGTTTTGGGATCAGGGTGATTTTGGACTCCGAGAATGAATTTGGAAGAGCTCCTTATTTTTCTATTTCTTGATATAGCTTGAAAAGTATTGGTATTAATTCTTCTTTGAAGGTTTTTTGAACTCTGCTCTATACCCATCAGGTCCAGGGCTTTTTTGGTTGGTAGTATTTTGATGGCTTCTTCTATTTCTTCCTTTGTTTTTGGTCTGTTTAAATTGTGTGTGTCTTCCAGACTGAATCTGAGCAGATCGTATGACTTAAGAAATTTATCGATATTTTAACTATCTTCTATTTTATTGGAATATAGGGTTTCAAAATACTTTCTAATTATCTTCTGTATTTGTGTACTGTCTGTTGTGGTATTGTCTTTTTCATTCCGTATGTTAGTAATTTCAGTTGTCTCTCTTCTTCTCATCCTTAGCATGGCTAAGGGCCTGTAAATCTTATTTATTTTTTCAAAGAACCAACTTTTAGTTTTATCAATTTTTTCAATGTTTTTTTTTTTTGTTTCAATTTCGTTGATTTCTGCTCTAATTTTAATTATTTCTTGTCTTCTACTACATTTGCTGTTGTTTTGCTCTTCCTTTTCTAGGTTTTTGATGTGTAGTGTGAGTTTATTTATTTGTTGTTTTATTCTTTTTTTGAGGAAAGAACTCCAAGAAATGAATTTCCCTCTTAAAACTGCCTTCTTTGTGTCCCATAGATTCCAGTACGATGTGTCTGTATTGTCATTTGATTCTAAAAATATTTTTATCTCCTCCTTTATGTCTTCTGTAACCCATTGATCATTCAGTAGAATATTGTTCATTTTCCATGTGATGTAGGATTTTTCCTTCCTTCTTTTATCATTGATTTCCAGTTTCATTCCATTATGATCAGATATGGTGCATCGTATTATCTCCACGCCTTTATATTTACTAAGAGTTGCCCAATGGCATAATATATGGTCTAACTTGGAGTAGGATCCATGTGCTGCTGAGAATAAAGTGTATCCACTTGATGATGGTTGATGTATTCTATATATGTCAGTTACGTCAAGGTTATTGATTGTGCTGTTGAATTCTATAGTTTCTTTATTCAGTTTTTTATAGAGGATCTGTCTAATGGCGAGAGCGGTGTGTTGAAGTCACCCATAATTATTGTGTTGTAGTCTATTTGACTCTTGAACTTGAGGCGAGTTTGTTTTATGAGCGTTGCAGCTCAATTGTTTGGTGCATACCAATTGATAATTGTTATGTCTTGTTGGTGGATGGTTCCTTTTAACAATATATAGTGTCCTACTTTATCCCTTTTGATTAACGTAGGTTTGAAGTTGATTTTATATGATATGAGTATGGCCACTCCTGCTTGCTTCCGAGGGCCATATGAGTGGTATGATTTTTCCCAACCTTTCACTTTCAGCCTGTGTATGTCTTTACCTTTCATATGAGTCTCTCGAAGGCAGCATATTGTTGGATTTATTTTTTTGATCCAGGTTACTAGCCTATGTCTCTTGATTGGTGAGTTTAGATTTTTAACATTTAAGGTTCCAATTGAAATATGATTTGTACTTCCAGTCATGTTTATTTATTTATTTATTTTAATTTGGGTAGTTTTTACTTTTTGGTTTTTTTCTTACCCCTTTACTGAGATACCTTCCGCTGTTAGTTTTGGGCACTATTTTTCAATTCCTCTTCTTGTAGTATTTTGCTCAAAATGCTTTGCAGTGCTGGTGTTCTGTCTGCGAATTCTTTTAGCTTTTATTTATCAGGAAGGACTTAATTTCATTGTCAAATCTGAAGCTTAATTTTGTTGGATACAGTATTCTTTGTTGGAATCCATTATTTTTCAGTGTTTGAAATACATTGTTCAAAGATCTTCTCGCTTTCAAAGTCTGTGATGAAAAATCAATTGTTAACCTTATTGGTTTACCCCTGAATGTTATCTGCCTACTTTCTTTCGTAGCTTTTAATATTCTCTCCTTGTTCTGTATGTTGGCTATCTTCATAATTATATGTCTTGGAGTTTGTCTATTATGGTTTTGAATGTTTGAGGTCCTGTAGGCTTCCAGGATATGGCAATCCATTCCATCTTTCATCTCTGGGAAGTTTTCTAGAATTATTTCATTTAATATGTTGTTCATTCATTCGGTTTGAATTTCTATGCCTTCTTCTATCCCGATGACTCCCAATTTTGTTTTTTTTTATGACATCCCATATCTCTTGAATAGTTGCTCATGGGATTTAAGCATGTTTTCTGTGTTGACTATATTCTTTTCAAGTTGACAAACTTTGTCTTCATTATCTGATGTTCTGACTTCTACTTGATCTAGTCTATTTGTAATATTCTTGTTTGAGTTTTTAATTTGGTTTATAGTTTCCTGCATTTCTAGAATTACTGAATGATTTTTTAAAAGATCTCTATCTCCTGGTAAAGCTTGTTCTTTGCCATTTGAATTTGTTTGTTTAATTCATTTTCAAAATATACTTTTATCCTTAGACTTGCTGCCTCATGTCTTCTCTCTTATTCCTTTCCATCTGAGTTAGGTATGACTTAAGTTTTTTCCCTATCCCTGTTTCTGATGCTTCTAGGTTCTCCTGTAGTATTAAGTTGTCCTTCATTGTTTGTACACCTTGTTTTCCCTTGTTTTTTCATGATGTTCACGTCATTTTCCAGCTCTATTTGATTGCTGTGTTTCTGCTCTCTTCTATAGATTTGTTATGGGTTTATATATCTCTGTTTTCTCTCCTTTGTGTTGGTAGACTATGCCTGCTTAAGTGGATTCTGTTGTTAAGGAATTCTGACGGCCGAGCACCAGTGATGTCACCTCTCTGCTGTGGTGGGCCCCAGGCTCCTTGCCGGAGTGTCCGAATTGGGTGGGTGGACTGGATTGTCTCTGGTTGGTTTCAGCTCCCGGTCGCTGGCAGGCCGGCAGTCTCCAGCCACCCAGTAGCGTGGGCAGCTTGTGGTCTGTCTTCGGCTGGTGGGTGATCTCTAGCCACACAGTTGCGCGTTCAGTCGCCGGCAGGCGCGCGTTCTCCAGCCGTCAAGACATAGCGTCAGCAGGTGGGCTGGCGCCAGCAGGAACGTGGTCTCCAGTTGCCCAGTCACACTGGCAGTGGGCCGGCGTTCTCCAGCCAGCCAGTCAGGAGGGCCTGGCCTCTAGTCCCCTGGTTTATCCTGCTAGTCCTGATTTCTCCTGCTAGACCAGATTTCTCCTGAGTGATGCTTCTCGGCAGCTCAAACTGTTCTCTGGGTCTGCCGTTTGTTGGGTGGGGAGGGTGTCTATTGGGAATCCTGGAACTCAATTGTTTTAATTTTTTTCGCTTGCCCATCGCCCCGCACTGGCTAGACAAGTTTCATTTTTGCCGCTGATGGGAAGGGGAGATGAAGGTCAGGTGCCTCTAGTTTTCCCCCAGTCTTTATGCAGACTTGCTCTGATTATCCCTCCCCCAAAAGCCTAGGAGATATTTTATGCGAATTCCCCTCTGTATGTGAGATGAGCTGAGAAACACACACCTGTTTTATTCTTGCAATCTGTCAGGGAGTGGTGGTGGTTACTTCAGCTCTCCAAGATGGTGGCTGTTGGTTTCCTTTGTGGAGTTTCCGCTTTGGGGCATAGAAATGTACTGCTAACTTCCCCGTCTGAAATCCCGAATTCAGCTGGGGGCTCAGTGGATGCTCAGCCAGCAGGATTCCACAGAATCCGCAGCAACGTTTCTCCCTGCTTGCTGGTCGCTTCTCGGTGGTGCCTCACCATTTGTAGACACAGGGCAGGTCACGCGGATCAATCAG
This sequence comes from Callospermophilus lateralis, assembly GCF_048772815.1. NCBI lineage: Eukaryota > Metazoa > Chordata > Mammalia > Rodentia > Sciuridae > Callospermophilus > Callospermophilus lateralis. The sequence continues at coordinate 16,820 of NW_027517623.1, forward strand.
AATGGATCTCCAGTTGCTCAAGTGGCTTGTGTTTGAGACTCAATTACCGGACCTCGGTGGTGGAAATCATTCTTCTAGGTTTCGGTAAACACCCATTTTCCTGTAAGATCCTAACAAGATAGTTTTTCATTGCTCTAACTCGTTATTCACTTGCGCAGTGGCAGGGTACACTGGGTGTGATACACTGTCTTCACAGCCATCTTGCAATGCCGAAATATTAGGATTTGGATGCACCATTTACTGAAAACTGTTTCAGTACTAGGAAAAAATATGTATTTCAGGTGGATGAATATTTCTGAGAATAATTTTTTAAAAAGTGGATTATCAATCCACATACATGAATATGAATAAATTTAGGGAGTGCAAAATCAGACAAAAATATTTCATATTTTGAAAAATCTGGAGAGTATATATATATATATATACACACACACACACACACACACACACAGACATTAAAAACTAGCAATATATATGCCAATCGAAATTCATCATGAAATACATATCATCCACAGACCCAAAAATATTCATATACTGAACATGGATTTATGTATAATGTTGTTCAACTAGGAGGCTTACCCATAGGTTGAATTTTCAGTTCCAACAGCATTTAGGAGGAGTGATCTCTTCTCACAATTTGTATTTGCCAAGTCAGTCACCTCACAAAAATGTACGTGTGATACCAGGTACAATTCTATATGTGCATATAAAATTACATGTGCTGAATAGGCTACAGAGAAAAGGAGACAGGAATTCACATATTTGTTAACTTTCAGAACACACGGAGAACTATTTCAACAAAAAATGACTAGATTTATAACTCCTACCCTATATAATGCAAAAGGCAATTCCAACTATACACCATGACTCCTCTGAACTGCTTGTATTTCTATTCTGTTTTGGTTATTATTCTCTATCATATTACGATTAATAGTCAGAGTCTAGTATGGTAGGGGTTAGAGTCAGGGATTCAGTATTTCGAATGGAAAATTGGAAAATGTATCCAATGTGTATGCAAATATGTGCCACACAAAATCTTCCCACTCCTCCAGAACAATGGCTTGACATTATCTTCGCCCCAAGTAAGACATAATTAGAGGAGAAGAATTAGAAAATCAGTGAATACTTATCTGGAATGCAATATGCTAAGAAGTTCACTACCTTGAAGGTGGTACAGGAGTTTCCAAAAGTAAGGGACAGGGTGAACACTCCATAAACATGGAGCTCTGCTGGCCTAAAGACTTCTTGAGAAATTGCCTCTGAGGTTGGGCACTTGAAACATATGTTGTTATCAGGAGCTTTAGCTTCCTTTGTACTGAGATCATCAAAGCTGGGTCTGCACCTATGTGACCTGTAAAACATAGTTTCTTATTTTCCAATTAACATGAGACACCAGTCCTGAATTTGATCTTTGTAGGTAAACTGTGGCCACTGGGTTCTAAGTGTCTCCCTGTGTGGACTGTGAAGCCATTTGTTCATCCTCCAATTTTCATGGTGTTTCTTGCTGCTACAATGGGAGTTTGGTATTTGCTTCATGAAATACACGGAGTTCAACTGGGACACAGTGCAGCAGGGAGTTCTGTCACATGTGGTATTTCAATTTCTGCAGGAGAATGCACCAACCATGCTTCTATATCACATAGCTTGCCCCATTGACCATAGCAAATCGATTCTGAACATTGCCCTGAAATCTCTTCATATAACAACATGCCTTTACTTAGAAGGGACTGCTGGCTGCATCATGTCAGTCACACGCCATTTGGAAGCCAATGGCAGATCCACATGGCCCCACTACAGATGTTTTATCACACACCTGCCTACCAATGCTCTAGGCCCACTAATCATCAGGCTCCAACTTATTGGCATCTCTGTTTTACACAATTTTTATTAAAACCAGTCAATCAAGGCACTGTCTGTTATACTCATGATCAGCAACAGGACATCCAAAGGTTCTCCTGTGCCAGCTGGTCATGGAAATTTCAAAAATTTCATGGTATTCTTCTAGCCATATTTCAACAATGACGTTGGAGGCACTGTGAGTTTCAGTTCATTCCAGAACCATTAATCTTGACGAAGCTCATTTCAATGAAAGCTCTGGAGAAATCTCACAGGTAATGCTTCCCAAAGAATGGCCAAAAGGTCAAATGAAGCCAGGCCCATTGAGTTCTACAATGTGAGGTCCATGTGTCTTTTGACTCTCAACTATGGCTGCCAAGTCTTTCAGAAGAAAATTATGTGATATCTTGGCTGTGATTCCCAGTGCTCTGTTGAAAGCCACCCTGGGCCTTGATCTCAGTTTCCAAGGGCGACTCTCATGCATGGCCTCCTAAAATCCCAACACAATTAATGGAAATACTTTTCTGAGGTCAGTTCCAGAACTCAGTCTCTAAGGGGAAAAACACCAGAGTTCATGTCAAGGTGGACCCAGTCATCTCTTCCAACCACCACACTAACAACCACAATTAAAACCAAAACACTCCCACATGGCCCTCATGTTCTTTTATATAGACACTCATCATAACCTATCGCTGGAATTTTCCACGAGGGGCGAAGCTCAAGACAGTCTCCTAAATAATCTCTCTTGCCCCTAATTTGCCTAAATTCAGGGTGGCCTGGACACCACTCCTGTGAACCAGGAGTGTTCATATAGGCCTGCTGTTAATACTTCTCTGTTTCTCCAATTTGAGGCGTATTGACTGTGCAGTTTGGATTCTTTATGTGAATTGTAGTCACGGGAAAATTCAAGCAATTATGTGCAAGCCTCTTTAGGGCTTTGAAGAAATGATTTGGCCCAAAGGATCCCTATTCTAACTTGATGGAGGTCAGGAACCTCACAGAGAATGGGGAGAGACTTCATCCACAATAACTGCACTTTTGGCCATTTTTGTTTTGGATGCACACATGTGATGTTTCTTTAGATTCTTCAGGGGTTGAGAATTTAAGCCACGGCCTCACACAGGGCCAAGAGGCTGATTCAGACACTTCCATTTCCAAAGGAATTAAGCAAAGATCCACAGGTGATGTCCATTCATTTCCATTTGAACCTGTTTTCTTCAGGCTTCACAAACGAATGTCTTGAGGCAAAGACCTTCCTGACATTCAGGGCAACAGAACAATAGGTAAGCAAAAGGCCCAAAGCAGGGTTTCTCCACTTAGACTATCATGGTCACACTTATATCTGAGTTTTTTGAGATGCTCGACATTCCCTTCAGCTATCCAGTACATGGCCATGTCACAGGGCTTGGAACTGCTACATATCTTGGACACAAAACCATGAGCCTATTCTGGAGAGTAGCCAGAATTCATGAAGAATGCAGGAATTTTGGAAGATACCACATGTTGCTCATCGATAAGGCAAGCTGAAATCCATTCATAAATTCGGCAGGATGAATGCTGGGAAGCTTTCTACTAGACAGGACACAACAATCGATGCATTCTGTTTTCTAATGTCTAAAACCATGGACACAGTGGGATACACAGACATAGAAACTCTTGCTTGCCAAACGACTTACTATAAACAGTTCACTCCAAATCAAACAAACCACCTTTTCTATCTATTCTCAGAACATGAGACAAAACCACAAACCCACACCGACAACCACAGAGGCACCACCTTCTACAAAGTATGTCTGTGACTATCCAGAGTGTCTTCTGACTGGTGGGCCAACTTATGATCCCCGGAAATCACCAACTCTGTGAACTTGTCAGGAGCCAGCGGTGAGCCACTATCTGCTTTCTCAGGAAAGGCCCCTCTTCTGAGTTTTCCTGGCAGTTGGCCATCCTCATATCTTTAGGTACCATGAAAGACTGACTCTGTCCTTGGTAAATCCAAACAAGTGAGCCCACTGGGACTGGGACTGGGACAGGCTCTTGGTACCTTGCTTCCTGGATCCCAAGTACCGAGAGTTCCATGACCAAGGAAGTGAGGTGAGGTCACTTCCTTCAGGAACTGAATGAGGTCACTGCTTTGGCAACCACTTTGTCCTAACAGTTGCTTCCAAGGGTCCCATGAGATCGAGGCTTCTTCTACTTCCTGTGACACTTTCACAAGTTAGAATGGTATATGAACCATAGGCACCCAGGAACAGCTCTCCAAACAGGACTGTTTGTGTCCATCTTCTCTACATTATGAACAGAGAGGCTGATTCAGACACAACCCTTCATCCTGACCAGGTTGTTTGCAATGGAAGATGATGTTTGCTCTCTCAGGTCCTTCATGGCTGCGTACATGTTCTCCAGGGATCACTTCTTCATGGACCTTTGAGTTTTACAACAGGTGGAAGATTTTCTACATTCCTGTATTGTAAGACCAACTTGGTCCCTGCTCTTCTGTAAAGTTAGATTGAGGGAACAGTGTATGGTTAGGGTTAATAACAGGTTTGATTTGGGTTAGGAATTATTCTAATTGATGAATAATGGTATTGGGAACCTGTGATATTTATAAGAATATATAGGTGAAATATAAGTATGAAAACAAAAATCTAGGTAAGATTTGAAGCCCAGAAGGGCATTGCGCTATTGATTGGGATACTTAGCTTTGATATACGTTCTGCACAGGTGTTTCAGATAAAACGATAATCAATGGCATAGGACCTTGTACCTTGGATGATTGAATGTAGAAGTGAACATCCACTAGAACAGGGATCGTCGGTAGGATTAGGAAGATATTCGATAAGTTTCAGAAGAAGACTGAGTACAGAATTTGGACCAAAAGTTCTTTAGCAATAGTGTATCGGGTAGAGAGTGAATGTAAATGTCAGCACACGTGAAGGGTCAGTCACAATGGTGAACTGGGGAAAATATTTAGGTAAGCAGACATCAATAGAGACATTAGGAAATCAGGCAAAGTATAAATTGAGTGATAGGATTAGACATTTGCAACAGGGTTGAGGTTCAAAATATAGTCTTAAGAAGAAACAAATATGTAGTCACCAATAGGATTGACATTTGAGAGCATTAGGCACACTGGACATCAATGTTTTCAGTAATCTATGCTCACTTTTCATTTAGGCTTTGATACAATCATAAGTGTGACCTCTTCTTTTTGTGTCCAGAATATTACTGTGATAAAATGTATATGTAGATTAGGTGACATGAGTATTTCTTCCACTATTTCTGGGAGCAACATTTTGAAGATGAAAAAATTAGTATTGGAGTTACAAATAGATTTACTCTGTGTCTATGAACATAGAGATAATTTATGAATAGACGATACTGTGATTAAATATTATAACTTGTTCCAACTTTAAATATTCGATTGAATTGATATCTGAAAATAAACAGAAAATCGTATATTTATATGCAATCATTCATTCCAACCAGAAATACATCTAATGGTAATATTAGGGTTATGGTTTATCATGAAGAGTGTGTCAGTTTTTCTTCAAAATGATTATGGAAATCGAAAAAAAAAAGCGTTTGGAAAGAAGTCTCATGAAAAAACAATCAAGTAACCTGGAGGAATACATGTGTTCTGAATCAGGAAATGATTGAAAGTGAATCAAAATCCTATAAATTATTGAAGTTGTTGATGAAATATATATCCTATGATGTGTATAAACTGAACAAATAGTAATGTACCAGTGTTGAATAAAATGAACTTCAATATAGACATCATATCCAAGAGGAATCTAGTTGCATTGATGTTAAACTGGGTCAGTTACTGTAGAAATATTAGGATTGTATGCACCACTCACTGAAGTTAGTTTTCAGTACTAGAAAACAAATATGTAATTCAGGTGGATGAATATTTCTGAGAATAATATTGTGAAAAGTTGATTATAAATCCACATACATGAACATGAATGAATTTAGGTAGTATATGTAAGACACATATATTTCATATTTTGAAATATTTGGAGAGTGTATATATATATATATATATATATATATATATATATATATATACCCCACACACACACACACACACACACAACACACACACACAGACAATAAAATGTAGCAATATATATGCCAATCGAAATTCATCATGAAGTATATATCATCCACAGATGCAAAAATATTTAATTTACTGAACATGGATTTATGTATAATGTTGTTCTACTAGGAGGCTCACCCATAGGTTGAATTTTCTGTTCCAACAGCGTTTAGGAGGAGTGATCTCTTCTCACAATTTGTATCTTCCAAGTCAGCCACCTCACAAGAATGTACATCTGATACCAGGTAGGATTCTATATGTGCATATAAAAATACATGTGCTGAATCGGCTACAGAGAAAGGGAGACAGGAATTCACATATTTGTTAACTTTAAAAACACATGGAGAACTATTTCAATTAAAAATTAACTAGATTTATAACATCTACCCTATATCATGCAAAAGGCAAGTGCAACTATACACCATGCCTCCTCTGAACTGCTTGTATTTCTATTCTGTTTGGGTTATTTTTCTCCATCATTTTAGGATTTGTCATCAGAGTCTAGGAGGGTATGGGTTAGTGTCAGATGGCCCGGCTGGCAGGACACATCAACTTGGGTGTCGATCCTAGTTGGAGAGGAATGAAGGGACAAGAGACACGAGAGATGACAGCAAGACATGAGTTCTGATCATGCTGCAAACTTTTATTATTCTCAGAGGGTATGTATATGCTGCGGATGGGAAAGCTCTCTTATCGGCAGTTGCTGGATGTCTTCACAGGGTGAGATAACCTCAGGATGTTTCAGGTAGACAGATGGTAGCCGGATGTCAAAAGGAGATAGATGGCTGTGGGATGTCTCCCAGGCAGGTTGTGTCCCAGGGGGCTGTTTCTTGTGTCAGTCTATTTTTTGAAGGAGAACTTCCTTCTAGTCCCTGACATCTCCCCTTTTGTTATATAAAATATTCGACCATACCTTACAGGCCATGGATTTAGGGGGTGATAGTGGCTCTGTTTCTCTAGGATGCCTTAGAATATCTCCTGATTTGAGCGAGCATCTTTCCTAGGAGATTTCGTGTTGGCTTTGGCATGTTTTTGGAGGAGACGTCTTTGAGGGGATAGCATGCCAACCGCCATGCACCAGAGCGTGTCATTCAGAGGTCTTGTGTTTGGGGATCCGTGGATCAATCCTCCTGCAGTCCTTCCTGGACCCTCCGTTATTATGGCCTAACGTGCTCATTCCAAGGGTGTGTCCTCCCCCAAGCGGAGGGGCCCATGGAGAACGAACCCTTATTGCAAGGGTAGAAGATGGTTGCTCAGAGCTGTTACTTATACTTTTCTGTAACAAAGAGAGATCTGTGGGGATGTAAACTTAATAAGCCTTTGAGAAGGGTTGAACATTCTTTTAAATGTTGGCAGTGCTGTCTTCCATCTCCAGACCATGATAGTGGACCTGTATGGGCTTAGAAACCAAAATATTAATCTGTTCTTTAATAAATTGTACCAGCCTCTTTATAATGCAGGGGCCTATGGACACCATTAAAAGTAAACCCAACAAAGGGACTAATAGGGGAAGAAGGTAGGGTAGAAATCCATTATGCCCAATCCAGAGGGGATTTTCAAATAGTTCCCTTTGTCTCTTTTCTGGATCTTCTTGAAGCTGCTTAATTTTAATGCGTACTATGCCTGATTTATTGGCATAAAAGCAGCATCGTTCCCCTAAGGCTAAGCAAATACCTCCCTGGTTAGCTGTCAGCAAATCTAAGCCTCGTCTGTTTTGAAGGAACACTTCTGCCAGGGAATTTATTTGGTCCTGCAAATCTTTAATGGTTCCTGATAACGTTTGTACATAATTTATAAGTTGTTGAGACAGGCGATGGTAAGAGTGAATAGCCGTGCCTAAGCCACTGTACCTGTGCCCACAGCAGCTGTTATTCCAAGGCTGGAAATGAGTGGTAAAGCCTGTATTGCCCACCTATGTCTTTTGACTAAAGTGTCTAGGCTAGAAATTGGTAGAGGTTCATCTCCTGGGACAATAGTTATATCAGGGAGTAATAAAGCAAGAACACAACCAATGGTCCAATTCGCTGGAAGCATGGAAAGGCCGAGTTTCCTCCACACATAAAAACTGTGCCATTGGAGGGACAAAGAGATGGGGTGGGTGAGGAATAATTTTATACTGTTGAGCAATTTCCAAAGGAAGTAAGTCGAACATCAATATCATAGGTATTATTCTGCATCGCGCCTAAAAGAAATAACGTAAAAGTGCCTATAGGCTGTACTTTAAAGGGAAATCCGGGTTGGCATGTATTATCATTGTCCATGATAGAATTAATAGGAACTGCCATACGCATGATTGCCCCTGTTGTCATGCAGAGCCAGCAATCACCAGCAAGGTTGGGGTTCGAATTATTAAGCTAGGAGAATGTAGTTTGCAAAATATCTAATGTATTGGTATCTAAACCTGGGAACTGGGATTTAGGCTACATTAAGGGATGATATGTGAGCTCAGGGATTTGGGGTTTCAAAAGTTTGATTATCTGAGGATGCTTGACAGAATAAGTGGGTCCTCCACCATCAGAGACCCCTGTAGGGGCCTTAATGGGCCAGTAGGAAGGTTTTCCGACAGTGCCTTGGCACCCAGCTGACTGTAGCTTGGTGTATTTGCCATCTCCTCCATGGTCAAAGAGAATGGGGGTATAATGAATAGTGGTCCCCCTGCTGCATGAGTTTTAGTTAGGGAGGCTTCAAAAAATTGTTCTCCCTGTTTATTAACACAAAGTGAAGCCGACGCATTACAAGAGACATGCATCGCCTGGGTATGCGTACAAGTTGCAGAACAATTTTGGAGAGCTTTACTTGTACTAGGGGGAATAATCTTTGGCTTGTTAACACATACCCATTTAGGCTGATGAACTCCTCCGAGATTATGGTCAACCTTGGCACGGAGGTAAGTCACCTTAGTCATGCAGTCAGCAGTCTGGGTCCAACTAGTGGGAGCCTCAGTCCAAAATCCTCCTTTGCATTCACGGGGGGGGGGCAAAAAGGTACCCCATGATGTTGGAAATTAGAGGTCCAAGGCCTCTGTGTTCAAACCTGTTCAGCAGAAGTGCCTTAAGCAGGATCCTCGCACAGATTGTTGGCTGTATCTGAAATGGAGGAAAATTTGTCCTCAGGGGGAGGGCCTCCGTCCCTGGGTTGAGGTAAGTAATTTACCTGTTTAACCAGGCATTCTGGTAACCATCTTGGGGATGCTTGCTCTTGGTCCAAAACACAAGCTGAGCCTCATCCCCTGATGAGGATAGGATGTGGGCATTTTCATTTATTTGTAATGGGATTGCACCACATAACAGGTGTGCGAACAGAATTGGATGAAGGATGCCAGTGTCTGTCTGTGGCCAAATGGCCTTCACTGTCTAGGGTAAGAAAAATAAGGGCAAATAATGCATGGTTAAGGCGATCCCTGGGAGTGGTAAATACAAGGGCGGAAGCCTTAAGACGGGATAGCCAAGTCTTTAAGGTAAGCTGGGCAAGTTCCACATGCCTTGGCCCTGAGTGTTGTATGGAATTTCAGTAGTATGACAAAATTGCAAGGCAGCACAAAACTGTTTAAACTTGGCACTGGTATATGCAGGACATTTATCTGTTTTAATATGTATTGGTTTACACATTACGAAAAAGGCTGAAACAAGATGAGAAAGGACATCTTTGGTAGCCTCTCAAGAATGTGGTGATGCAAAAATAAAGCCGCTGAAGGTATCTATAGAAACGTATATATATTTGGTTTTTCAAAATTCAGGAAAATGAATAACATCCATTTGCTAAATCTGATTGGGCAGTAATCCTCGGGGGTTAACTCCCAAGTGTTGAATGGGGAGGGAGACAGTGCAAGCAGGGCATGCTTTTACTATTTCTCATGCATGTTGCCTGGTAATTTTCCAAAGTAATCGATGGCTCTGGGAATTTAGATGGTGAAGATTGTGTAACTCCATGGCCTTTCGAATGGAGCCAACAAAAATTGGAAAGATGGAACGTGTTGCTGCATCAGCTTGGGCATTACATTGTGTTACAGGGCTCAGAAGGTCAGAGTGTGTCATGATGTGTCCTAAGGAAAATGGATGTTTTCTGGCCTGAATTAGCTGCTGAAGCTGGTGAAACAGAAAGGGGGAATTGGAAGAAGCCTTAATGGTGGGTGAAATCTCCAGAAGGGGCACAGAATGAGCAATGTAGGCACTGTCTGTATAAATATTAACAAGATTATCAAAAAACTTTATAAAAACTTGTGTTATGGCGAACAATTCCACAAACTGAGCTGACTGTTAGACAGTATCAAAGGTGGTAGGCTTGTTATTGACAACAAAGACTGCACGGCCATTACTGGAACCGTCTGTAAAAAAGGTAAGGGCTTGAGGAATGGGAGCCTTTTGAGTAATTTTGGGGAAAAAAAATGGATGTAACTGGACAAAATTTAAAAGGGGGTCATTGGGGATGTGGTTATGAATTGTTCCCAAAAAGCCTGATAGGGCAATATCCCATTCATCCATGTCTGTAGTAAAAATTGTAGTAAGGGTTTGGTCCTTAGTATATGGAATTAAAATATTATCAGGGTCTTTGCCAAAATGTTGTCGAGAAAGCAATCGACCTTTAAAAATAAGAGAAGCTACCTGAGCAAGATAAACAGTAATAACCTTGGAGGATGTGGTGGGTACAAGGACCAAAAGCAAGGGGCAGCCTTTATTTTTAAAATGTGGATCTCGCTGCCAAAATATTCCTGTGGGTGTATGAGGAGTGTGGAAAATAACCAGAACCAGAGGAAGGTTATAAGAAATTTGTGTAACAAACTTTTGGGCAATGGCTTCTGTGGCTTGGTTTAATGCATGTCATGCCTCGGGAGTAAGCTTTTGAGGGGAGGAGGGGTGGGAATCACCTATCAAAATATCATTAAGGGGCAAAAGTACACAAGTGGGTAATTTTAAATATGTTGCTAGCAATTGAATATCCCCCAGTAATATTTGAAAATCATTAAGTGTGTGAATATGGTCCACACATAGTTGTATTTTAGGAATTTGGATCTGATTATCTTGAAGTTTAAGGCCCAAATAGGTATAAGGGCCCTGTGTTTGAAACTTATCTGGAGCTATCTGTAGTCCCAAGGTAGTGAGGTTTTGTAAAAGTCCAAGTAACAATTATTAAGGTCATGGGTATTAGGTGCAGCAATTAACAAATCCATATAATGTAAAATATAATTTTGTGCTCATCGCTCTCTCACAGGGTCTACTGCTTGAGCAACGTATTTTTGGCAAAGACTAGGGCTGTTGGCCATACCTTGCGGAAGAACCTTCCATTGAAATCTCTGCATAGGGCCCAGAAAATTAATGTGAGGGAGACTAAAGGCAAAATAGGGTCTATCCTCAGGATGTAAAGGAATGGTAAAAAAGCAATCTTTTAAGTCAATAACCATTTTACAATAGGTTTTTGGAATCGCCACTGGTGTGGGAATGCCTGGCTGTAGTGCTCCCATTGGGCACATAACTTTATTAATGGCACACAAATATTGTAAAAGGCGCCACTTGCCTGATTTTTTCTTGATAATAAAAATAGGAGTAATCCATGGTGAGGTTGAGGGCTTTACATGGCCGGCTGCCAGCTGTTCTAGCACTAACGTGGAGGCAGCCTCCAATTTTTCTTGGGTAAGGGGCCACTGATCCACCAACACAGGAGTCTGAGTCTCCCAAATAATTTTATCTGCATGGGGTACAGGAGGGTCAGGGACCGACACTAAAAATCTGAATACACAAGTCCACATGTATTTGTTTTTTTTATGGGTTGTATAGGCTCCACCAGTCCTTGTTTCAGTATCCCCAGGCCTGTACCAGGAACAAAATTCATAGGAAGCATTTGATGAGTCAACATGGAATTGGGACTGGCGAGAATAACTTCCAATGACTCAAAATATCTCCACCCTATACGTTAACAGGGAGGTCAGAATCAACGAAAGGAGTGACAGTTGACTTATTACCATCTTTATCAGTGCAGCTAACAGACCTTGAGCTGACCAGAGGATTTTTTTATTTTCCTATCCCTTTAGGTCAGTCAAGGATGGAGTGAGGGGCCAACCTGATGGCTAGTATTTTTGAGAAATAATTGTGGCATCAGCTCCAATATCTAGAACTCCTTGGAATTCCTTTCCTTCAGTAAGTAAGGTAAGGGTGGGTCTATTGTGAGAAATGGGTTGAACCCAATACACATCAGAGAAGCCTAAGAAGGCAGCCCCCCCGAGGTAGGTTTGGGTGGTGGAAATGCCTCCTGAATCCAAGGGAAGGAGAATTAATTGTGCAAGTCTTGTTCCTGCTGGGATGGTGGCAACTCCATTAATAGCAGTGGCCAGTATTTTTATTTCTTCAGTGAAATCATTATCATTAATGCCAGCGAAGACCTGAACACCTTGTATGGTAGTGGAGGCTCTTCCAAGAATAAGGGCACATGTATGAGATGGAGGGGGACCCATAATTCCAGTGGGTATTATCTGGGGCCCTTGCATTGAGTCTAATATTGTAACTGTGGTGGCACAGAGGTCCAATTTTGCGCTGCCTGGGGTGGCTAGTTGGAGGGAGGCAATTGTGGAGAAGGATTTTGTGGTAGGTTGGGAGTTTGGGAGGGAACAAACCTTATTGCTCCTGTGTTTGTCCTGGGGGATGTTGTGGCCAGGGGCTGGCCCCGCAGGGAGTTTCCCGAGAAGCAGGAAGAAATAGGCTGTCTGAGGGCATTTGTCTTAGATCTACACTCACTGCCCCAGTGATGACCTTTACCACTTCTATGGAAAAGGGTAGCTGGGGGCGGTTAAGCCCCAGTTTGAGGAGACGCTATTCCTAGGCTTTGTTTGCCTGTCGGACACCCACATGCAAAATGGCCAGGTTGTTTACAAGTAAAGCAAGTACGTGAGCCAGGATTGTGAAACGCCTTGGTAAAGGCGGCCCCTAAAGCAAGACCCATGGCATGGGCTGCACCCACGCCTTCACAGAGTCTAATAAATTCAGAAAGTTTCCCTTTATCCTTATGTGGTTGAAGAACATCCTGACATGCTGGGTTGGCATTTTCAAAGGCAAGATGTTTTACATAGGTGCTTTCACCTTCGCTTGGTTCATTCAAGCATTCCGCAGCTAGGTTAAGCTGGGGAACAAACTACCTATAAGGCTCATGGGGCACTTGTCAAATTTTTGCCAGGGAATTGGTAGCCGAGGCCTTTTGAGGGAGGTGTCACCAAGCAGGAAAACCAGCCATCTGAGTCTGCGCCAAGAGTCCAGGAGGGAAACGTGCCTGTTATTTTTAGTGTCAAAAGGCACATTGCCCACTAGCTAAACTTAAGTCCCAGATTCAGAGGAGGCCTTAGTTAAAATTATTTGAGCAGTTTCCCGACATTGTCTTCGAAATCTGCATTCCATAACAGGAAGTCTCCGGCACTGAAGGTAGCTTGGTCTAAAAATTTCCAATCATTGGGAGTAAGCCATTGTGCGCTGTGGGTTTCTAATAAAGCCAACGTGTAGGGCACAGTGGGGCCATAGTGAGCACAAGCCTTATTAAGTTTTTCAAGAAAACATAGGCTTAATTTTTTTGTAGACTCTGGGTTCCTTCCTGCCCAGGGGTGAACTCCTCATCCTCTGAGTCCTGATCTCCTTGATCCATTTCCCCCGCTTCCTCCTCTTGTTCCTCATCGAAGTCTTTGACCTCAGCCTGGGCAGGCTTATCTATCTGACTGGTGGTGACTGGGAAGGTGAGAACAGGCCGATGGAGTGGCTTCGACTTTGTATTAGACCGCTGTGGGCCAGCTTGCATTGACTCCATAGCTAAGGCTAATGAAGAGAGCTCAGAGTCAAGGGAATTTAATTATTTTAAAAGTTGCATCTCTTCCCGTCTATGTTGGAAGGATGCTGGCAAGGGAGCGAGGTTACGTAGGGGAAGTAGGGAAAAAATATCTGGGGGGGCACTTGGCCCCTGAAGGGCCAGAGCACAAAAGGCAGGAGGGATATAGGAGGGAGGTGGATGTGTAAATCCTGTAGGCTGTGGCAGGGTCCTGAGAGGTTGCGGGTCTTCTGAATGGTAGAGAGCTGCTTCCTTCTCCAAGATAGCGTCCTTCCCAGGGGTCAATGTGTCTCTGGGATTTAAAACTGGATAAAGGTGGTTTTTAATCATTGGAGCCTTATTAATTAGGTTCGTATTTTGAGGGGGACCAGGAAGGTTCTCAGGGTCCTGGGAAGACTGAGAAGGGTCAATGTCTATACTAATGATGGGCATGCAGAGGAGGGACGAGAGGTCTTTTGCATAATCTCTTCCCCAATCCTGACAAGTTGTAAGGTACCATTGTCAAAGCGAAAACTTTTAAGAATTTCATTAATTAAGCTCCAGTAAGAAAAGGTGGGAACTGGCATTTTTTCTGGGCCAAAGGATTCATAATAATCATTTAAACAGTCTCCTACTCTAAGCCATTTTTGCCATCAATGGTCCCTTCAAGAGGAAACCATGGACACAATGCTCCTATGTGTGAAAAGAAAAATTTTAACTCCTTTTTCTTAACATGTGCCCCCCATGTCTTGAAGAACTCCTTGAGGCCTGAAATAAACAAATCATGTGACGATACTGCTTGTCACATGGTGGGTCACTCACCGTGCATCATTCCCACCCTCCTCCTGGATATGTCTTCGGGTGGTGTCTGCTGAGACGATCGCGGGCTCCTCTTGACCAAGTCTTCCAGGAGGAAGGGGTTCCCCCTCAGTCAATGGCTTGAGCCCCAGTCGGTGGGCGCCAGATGTCCCGGCCGGCAGGACACATCAACATGGGCAGCGAACCTAGATGGGGAGGAATGAAGGGACAAGAGACACGAGAGATGAGAGCAACACAGGAGTTCTGATCAAGCTGCAAAATTTTATTGTTCACACATGGGTATTAAAATGCTGGATTTGGGAAAAATCTCTTATCGGCAGTTCCTGGATGTCTTCACAAGGTGAGATAACTTCAGGATGTTTCTGGAAGAAAGATGGCCACAGGATGTCTCAGGGACACATATGGCTACAGGATGTCTTCCAGACAGGATGTCTCCTGGTGGCTGTTTCTTGTAAGTGTCAGGCTGTTCTTTGAAAAAGAATTCCTTCTACCCTTGACAGTCAGGGATTCAGTATTTCGAATGGAAAATTGGAAAATGAATCCAATGTGTAGGCAAATATGTGCTACCCATAAATCTTCCAACTCTCATTCAGAACAATGCCTTGACATTTCCTTCACCCCAAGTAAGACACAATTAGAGGAGAAGAGTTAGAAAATCTGTGAATACATATCGGTAATGGAAAATGCTCAGGAGTTCACAACCTTCGAGGTTGTAGAGAAGTTTCAAAAAGTAAGGGACAGGGTAAAAACTCCAAAAACATGGAGCTCTGCTGGCCTAAAGACTTTTTGAAAAACTGCCTCTGAGGTTGGGCACCTGAAATATATGTTGATGACAGGAGCTTTAGCTTCCTTTGTAGTGAGACCATCAAAGCTGGGTCTGCATCTATATGACCTGGAGGACATGGTTTTTTTCCTATGAACATGAGGCAGCAGGGCTGAATTCTCTCTTTATAGGTAAACTGTTGCCACTGGGGGCTAAGTGTCTTCCAGTGTGGACTGTGAAGCCATTTGGTCATCCTCCAATTTTCGTGGTGTTTCTTGCAGCTGCACTGGGAGTTTGGTATTTGCTTCACAAAATACGAGAAGTTCAACTGGGACACAGTGATGGAGGGAGTTCTGTCACGTGTGGTGGGTAAGGGTCTGCAGGAGAATGCACCAACCTGGCTTATATCCCACATAGCTTGCCCCCTTGACCATAGCAATCTGATTCTAAATATTGCCCTGCAACCTCTCCATATCACAAGATGCCTTTACATACAAGGGTATGGGGGCTGCACCATATCAGTCACAAGGCATTTGGAAGCCAATGGCATATCCACATCACCCCACCACAGATGTTTTAACACACACCTGCACACCACTGCTCTAGGCCGACTACTCATCAGGCTCCAAGTTACTGGCATCTCTGTTCTATACCATTTTCATGAAACCCAGTCAATCAAGGCACTGTCTGGTACACTCATGATCAGCAATAGGACACCCAAAGGTTCTCCAGTGCCACCAGGTGATGGGAATTTCCAAACTTTAATGATATTTATCTAGGCATTTTTCATGGATGAAGTTGAAGGCACTGTGGGTTTCAATTCATTCAGGAACCATAAAATGGAGAAGAAGCTCATTTCAATGAAAGCTCTGGAGAATTCTAACAGGCAAGGCTTCCCAAAGACAGGCTAAAAGGTCACATTAAGCCAGGCATTTGAGGTCTACAATGTGAGGTCCATGTGTGTTTTGACTTGCAACGATGGCTGCCAAGTCTTTAAGAATAAAATCATGTGATGTCCTTCGTGAGATTTCCAGTGCTCTTCCGAAAGCCTCCCTGGGCCTAGATCTCAGTTTTCAAGTGCGACTCTCATGCGTGGCCTCCTAAAATCCCAACACAATACATGCCAATACTTCTTTGAGGTCAGTTCCAGAACTCAGTCTCTAAGGGGAATCACATAAGTGTTCAAGCCCAGGTGGACATAGTCATCTCTTCCAACGGCCACAAAAATGACTACAATTAAAACCAAAACACTCCCACATGACACACCTGCTGCAAAGACCTTCCTGACTTTCAGGGCAACAGAAGAATAGGTAAGCAAAATGTCCAAAGCAGGGTTTTTCCACTGAGGCATTCCTGGTCACACTGATATCTGAGCTTTCTGAGATGCTCGCCATTCCCTTCAGCTATCCAGTACATGGCCATGTCACAGAGATTTGAGGAGGTACATATCATGGACACAAAACCATGAGCCTATTCTGGAGAGTGCACACAATTCAGGAAGAAAACAGGAACTTAAGAAGTTAGCAGGTGTTCCCCATTGATAAGTCAAGCCGCAGTCCATTCATGAATTGGGCAGGATGAAAGCTGAGAAGCTTTCTACTAGACAGGACTCACCCATTGATGCATTTTCTTTTCTAATGTCTACAACCAGGGACACAGTGGTATAAACAGACATAGAAACACTCGCCTTGTCAAATGACTTACTAGAAACAGTTCCCTCCAAACCAAACAAACCGCCATTCCTACCTATTCTCAGAATATGAGACAAAACCACAAACCCACACCGACTCCCACAAAGACACATCCTTCCCCCAAGTAGGTCTGTGACTATCCGGAGTGTCCTCTGACTGGTGGGCCATACTATGTTCCAATGAAATGGCCTGTCCTGTCTCAGATCTGGTCTCCTTGACCAACTCTGTGAAGTTGTCAGGAGCCAGCAGTGAGCCACTACCTACTTTCTCAGGAAAAGCCCCTCTTCAGAGCTTTCCTGGTTTTGGTTGTCCTCACATCAGTAGGTACCAAGAATGACTGACTCTGTCCTTGGTAAATCCATACAATTGAGACCACTGGGATTGGGACTGCCTCTTGGTGCCTGGCTTCTTGGATACCAAGTTCAGAGAGTTCCATCAACAAAGAAGTGAGGTGAGGTCACTTCCTTAAGGAACTGAATCAGATCACTGCCTTGGTAACCACTTTGTCCTAACAGTTGCTTCCAAGACGACCATGAGATGGAGGCTGCCCCTACTATCTGTGACACTTTCACAAGGTAGAATGGTATATCAACCATAGGCACCTAGGAACAGCTCTCCACACCAACCTGGTTTTGTCCATCTTCTCTACAATAAGAAGAGAGAGGCTGATTCATAAACAACCCTTCATCCTGACCAGGTTGTTTGCCATGGATGCTGACTTTTGCTCTCTCAGGTCCTTCATAGTTGTTTACATCTTCTCCAGGGATCATTTCTGCATGGACCTTGAGGTTCTCAGGAGGTGGAAGATCCCCTATATTCCTGTATTGTAAGACCAACTCTGTCCCTGCTCTTCTGTAAAGTTAGATTGAGGGAACAGTGTATGGTTAGGGTTAATAATATGTTCAATTTGAATAAGGAATCATTCTGCTACATGAATAATGGTACTGGGAACCTGCGACATTTATAAGTATATATAGGTGAAATATATGTATGAAAACAGAAATCTAAATAAGATTTGAAGCGCAGAATGGGGATGGGCCCTTGATTGTGATACTTAGCGTTGAATTATGTTCTGCACAGATGTCTGAGATAGATCGATATACAATGGCATTAGACACTGTACCTTGTATTATTGAATGTATAAGAGAACATCCAGTCAAAAAGGGACAATGGGTAGGATTAGGAAGATAGTCAGTAGGTTTAAGAAGAAGAGTGAGTATAGGATTTGGAAAAAAAGTTCCTTAGCAATAGGGTTTGGATTAGAGTGTGAATGTAAATGTCAGCACAATTGAAGAGTCAGTCACAATGATGAACTGTGGAAAGTATGTAGGAAAGCTGATATAAATAGAGACATTATGAAACCAGGAAAAGTATAAAGTGAGAGATAGGATTAGATATTTTCAACAGGGTTGAGTTTGAATATATAAACTTAGCAAGAAACAAATATGTTGTCACAAATAGGATTGACTTTTGAGAGCATTAGCCAAACTTGACATGGATGGTTTTAGTAATCCATGTTCACTTTACATTTAGGCTTTGGTGCAAACATAAGTGTGACCTTTTCTTTTTGTGTCCAGAATATTACTGTGATAAAATGTATATGTAGATCAGATGACATGAGTATTTCTTCCACCATTACTGGGAGCAAAATTTTGAAGACGTATAAATTAATATTGGGTTTACAAAGAGGTGTACCCTGTGTCTATGAAAATAGAGACAATGCATGAATAGACAATAGTGTGAATAAATAATATAACTGGTTCCACTTTAAATAATGGATTGATTTGATATCTGAAAATATATAAGAGATCTTATATTGATATACAATCATTCATTCCAACCAGTTATACATCTAATAGTAATATTAGGGTTATAGTTTATCATGAAGGGTGTGTGAGTTTTGCTTCAAATATGATTATGGAAATCGAAAATAATATGTTTGGAATGAAGTCTCATAAACAAACCAGTCAAGAAACATGGAGGATTACATGTGTTCTAAAGCATAAAATGATTGAAAGTGAAACAAATGCCTATAATTTTGCTAACGTATGGATGAAATATATATCCTATAATGTGCATAAACTGAAGAAATTGTAACATCCCAGTGGTGAATAAGAATGAACATCAAAATACACATCATGTCCCATAGGAATCTACTTGCATTGATGAGAAACTGGATCAATTATTGTAGAAATATTAGGATTTGTATCCACCATTCACTGAAGTTAGTTTTCATTTCTAGGAAAAAAATATGTATTTCAGGTGGATGAATATTTCCGTGAATAATCTTGTGAAATGTTAACTCTAAATCCACATACATGAATATGAATGAATTTAGGGAGTTTATAATAAGACACATATATTTTATATTTTAAAAATATTTAGAGTGTATATATATATATATATATATATATATATATATATATATATATACACACACACACACACACACACACACACACACAGACATTAAAAATTAGCAATACATATGCCAATCGAAATTCACCATGAAATATATATCATCCACAGATCCAAAAATATTCATTTTACTGAACATGGATTTATGTATAATGTTGTTCAACTAGGAAGCTCACCCATAGTTTGAAATTTCAGTTTCAACAGCGTTTAGGCAGAGTGATCTATTCTCACAATTTCTCTCTGCCAAGTCAGCCACCTCACAAGAATGTACCTGTGGTACCAGGTAGAATTCTATATGTGCATATAAAAATACATGTGCTGAATAGGCTACAGAGAAAGGGTGACAGGAATTCACATATTTGTTAACTTTAAGTACACATGGAACTATTTCAATTAAAAATTAACTAGATTTATAACACCTACACTTTATCATGCAAAAGCCAAGTCTAACTATACACCATGCCTCCTCTTAAATGTTTGTATTTCTATTCTGTTTGGGTTATTTTACTCCATCATATTAGGATTAGTAGTAAGAGTCTATTAGGGTATGGGTTAGTGTCAGTTATTAAGTATTTCAATTGGAAAATAGGAAAATGAATCCAATGTGTATGCAAATATGTGCTACAAAAAATTTCCACTTTCATCCAGAACAATGCCTTGACAATATCTTCGCCCCTAGTAAGACACAATTAGAGAAGAAGAGTTAGAAAATCTGTGAATGCATTCCTGGAATGGAAAATGTTCAGGAGGTGGTAGAGGAGTTTCCAAATGTAAGGGACAGTGTAAACACTCCACAAACATGGAGCTATGCTGGCATTAAGACTTCTTGAGAAACTGCCTCTGAGGTTGGGCACTTGAAGTATATGTTGTTGTCAGGAGCTTTAGCTCCCTGTGTACGGAGACCATCAAAGCTGGGTCTGCATCTATGTGACCTGGAGGATATGGTTTCTTATTTTCTAATGAACATGAGGAAGCAGTGATGAATTCTCTCTTTGTAGATAAACTGTGGCCACTGGGGGCTAAGTGTCTCCCTGTGTGGACTTTGAAGCCATTTGGTCATCCTCCAATTTTCGTGGTGTTTCTTGCAGCTGCACTGGGTGTTTTTTATTTGCTTCACAACATACAAGGATTTCAAATGGGTCACAGTGCTGGTGGGAGTCCTGTAAGGTGTGGTGGGTCAGGGTCTTCAGGAGAATGCACCAACCAGGCTTCTATCCCACATTGCTTGCTCCCTTGACCATAGCAACCTGATTCTGAACATTGCCCTGAAACCTGTCCATATAACCAGATGCCTTTTCATATAATTTTCTACTGGCTGCACCAAATCAGTCACAAGCCATTTGGAAGCCAATGACACACCCACATGGCCACACCACAAATATATTATCAGACAACTGCACACCACTGCTCTAGGCTCACTACTCAGCAGGCTCCAACTTACTGGCATCTCTGTTCTACACCATTGTCAAGAAATCCAGTCAATCAAGGCACTGTCTTGTACACTCATGAGCAGCAATAGGACTTTCAATGGTTCTCCAGTGCCACCTGGTCATTGGGAATTTCAAAAATTTCATGTTATTTATCTATCCATTGTTCAAGAATGAAGTTGGAGGCACTTTGGGGTTTCCATTCATCCAAGAACCATGAAATGGTGAGGAAGCTCATTTCAATGAAAGCTCTGGAGATCTCTCACAGGCAAGGATTCCCAAAGAGTGGTCAAAATGTCACATGCAGACAGGCCCATTGAGGTCTAAAATGTGAGGTCCATGTGTGTTTTGACTCTTAACTATAGCTGCCAAGTCTTTCAGAATAAAATCATGTGATATCCTGGCTGAGATTCTCAGTGCTCTGTGGAAAGCCACCCAGGGCCCAATCTCAGGTGTCAAGGGTAACTCTCATGATTGTCCTCCTACAATCCCAACACAATTAATGGCAATACTTCTCTGAGGTCAGTTCCAGAACTCAGTCTCGAAGGAGAATCACACCAGAGTTCAAGCCCATGTGGACCCAGTCATCTCTTCCAACCGCCACACAAATGACCACAATTGAAACCAAAACTTTCCCACATGACCCTCATCTTCTTCCATATAGACACTCATCATAAACTCTTGCTGGAGGTTTCCATTAGGAGCGCAGCCCAAGACAATGTCCAAAATATGCACCCTTGCCCGTCATTTGCCTAAAGTGAGCGTGGCCTTGACACCCTTCCTGTAAACCAGGAGTGATCAAATAGGCCTGC
This sequence comes from Callospermophilus lateralis, assembly GCF_048772815.1. NCBI lineage: Eukaryota > Metazoa > Chordata > Mammalia > Rodentia > Sciuridae > Callospermophilus > Callospermophilus lateralis. The sequence goes on from NW_027517623.1 coordinate 38,464, forward strand.
CTTTAATATTGCTCTGCTTCTCCAATTTGAGGCCTACTGACTGTCAGGTATAGATTCTTTATGTGATTTGGCATCATGGGAGAACCCAAGCACTTGTGCAGGAGTTCAAAGAACTCATTTGACCCAGAGGATCCTATTCTCACTTGATGGAGGTCAGGAACCTAACAGAGGAAGGCAGGAAACTTCATGCACAATGACTGATATTTTTACCATTTTTGTTTTCAATACACACATGGGAACTTTCTTTATATCCATCAGGTGCTGAGAATCTAATACATAGCCTGACCCAGAGCCAAGCGGCTGATTCAGACACATCCCTTTCGAAAGCAATTAAGCAAAGCACCACAGGTGATGCCCATTCATTTGCATTTAAAAACTGTTTACTTCAGGCTTCAAAAAGGAGTGGCCTGAGGTAAGGACCTTCCTGACATTCAGGGCAACAGAAAAATAGGTAAGCAGAAGGCCCAAAACAGTGTTTCTCCACTGAGACTTTCTTGGTCACACTGATATCTGAGTTTCCTGAGATGCTCGCCATTCCATTCAGCTATCCAGTACATGGCCATGTCACAGAGCTTGGAGGTGTTACATATCTTGGACACAAAACCATGAGCCTATTCTGGTTAGTGGCCAAAATTTAGGAAGAAAACAGGAACTTAGGACGATAGTAGGGGTGGCCCATCCATAAGGCAACCTGCAGTCCAGTCATAAATTGGGTAGGATGAATGCTGGAAAACTTTCTTCTACACAGGACATATCCATTGATGCATTCTCTTTTCTCATGTCTACAACCACGGACACAGTGAGATACACAGATATAGAAACACTCACCTTTTCAAACGACTTTTTAGAAACAGTCCACTCCAAACCAAACAAACCGCCTTTCCTACCTATTCTCAGAACATGAGACAAAACCACAAACTCACACCCACACCCACAAAGGCACTTCCTTCCCCCAATATGTCTGTGATTATCGGGAGTGTCCTCTGTCTGTGGACCATATTGTTACCCCGAACTGGCCTGCCCTGTCTCAGATCTGGTCTCCGTGGCCAAATCTGTGAAGTTGTCAGGAACCAGCGATGACCAACTACCTGCTTTCTTAGGAAAGGACCCTCTTCATCGCTGTCCTGGCATTTGGCCATTCTCACATCAGTAGGTACCAAAAAAAGACTCTCTGCCCTTGGTAAAACCAAACATGTGATCCCACTGGGACTGTGACTGGGACTGGCTCTGGATGCCTGGCTTCCTTGATCCCAAGTTCAGAGAGTTCCATCACCAAGTAAGTTAGGTGAAGTCACTTTCTTCATGAAATGAATGAGGTCACTGCCTTGGCAAACACTTTGTCCTAGCAGTTGCTGCCAAGGGTCCCATGAGATGGAGGCTGTTCCTACTTTCTGTGACACTGTCACAAGTTAGAATGGTATATCAACCATATGCACCGGGGAACTTCTCTCCATACAGGCATGCTTTGGTCCATCTTCTCTACATTAAGAAGAGAGAGGCTGATTCAGACACATCCTTTCATCCTGTCCAGGTTCTTTACCATGTCAGAAGACTTTTGCTCTCTTTGGTACTACATAGCTGCCTACAACTTCTCCAAGGATCATTTATGCATTGACCTTTGAGGTTCTCAGCAGGTGGAAGATCCCCTACATTCCTGTATTGTAAGACCAACTCTGTCCCTGCTCCTCTGTAAAGGTAGATTGAGGGAACAGCGTATGGTTAGGGTTAATAACAGGTTCGATTTCGGTTAGGAATCATTCTGCGGGATGAATAATGTTATTGGGAACCTGCGATATTTAAAAGAATATAAAGGTGAAATATAAGTTTGAAAACCCAAATCTATGTAAGTTTTGAAGCCCAGAAGTCTATTGGGCCCTTGGGTAGGATACTTAGCTTTGAATTATGTTCTGCACAGATGTCTCTGATTAATCGCTATACAATGGCATAGGACCTTTACCTTGGATGATTGAATGTTGAAGAGAACATGCAGTCAAAAAGGGATAATCGGTAGGATTAGGAAGATAGTCAGAAGGTTTAGAAAGAAGAGTGAGTATAGGATTTGGACCAAAAGTTTTTTAGCAATAGGGTTTCGGGTAGAGAGTGAATGTAAATGTCAGCACATGTGAAGAGTCATTCACAATGATGAACTGGGGAAAATATGTATGAAAGTAAATATCAATTGAGACAAAAGGAAATCAGGCAAAGTATAATGTGAGTTATAGGATTAGACATTTTCAACAGGGATGAGGTTGAATATATAATCTTAGCAAGAAACAAATATGTAGTCACAAATTGGATTGACATTTGAGAGCATTAGGCAACCTGGACATGGATGTTATTACTAATCCATGCTCACTTTCCATTTAGGCTTTGGTACAATCATAAGTGTGACCTTTGCATTTTGTGTCCATAATATTACTGTGATAAAATATATATGTAGATGAGGTGACATGAGTATATCTTCCACCATTTCTGGGAGCAATATTTTGAAGACGTATAAATTAGTATTGGGGGTACAAAGAGGTGTACCCTGTTTCTATGAATATACAGATAATGCATGAATAGAACATACTCTGAATAAAACATATACTCATTCCACTATAAATAATGAATTGAATTGATATCTGAAAATATACAGGAAATCAAATATTGATATACAGACATTCATTACAACCAGTTATACATCAATGATAATATTAGTATTAGGATTTTCATGAAGAGTGTGTGAGTTTCGCTTCAAAATTGATTTTGGAAATCGAAAAAAATGTGTTTGGAAAGAAGTCTCATGAAAATACCAGTAAAGCAACATGGAGGAATACATGTGTTCAGAAGCAGGAAGTGATTGAAAGTGAAACAAATTCCTATATATTTTTGAAATTTTGGATGAAATATATATACTATGATGTGCATAAACTGAAGAAATAATAATGTCCCATTGTTGAATAAATATGAATGTCAAAATATATATCATGTCCCATAGGAATCTGCTTGCGTTGATGTTAAACTGGGTCAGTTACTGTAGAAATATTAGGATTTGTATACACCATTCACTGAAGTTAGTTGTCAGTAATAGGAAACAAATATGAATTTCAGGTGGATGAATATTTTAGAAAATAATCTTGTGAAAAGTTGATTATAAATCCACATAAATGAATATGAATGAATTTAGGGAGTGTATAATAAGTCACATATATTACATATTTTGAAAAATCTGGAGAATATATATATATATATATATATATATATATATATATATATATATATATATATACAGAGAGAGAGAGAGACATTAAAAACTAGCAATATATATGCCAATCAAAATTCATCATGAAATATATACCATAAACAAATCCAAAAATATTCATTATACTGAACATGGATTTATGTATAATGTTGTTCAACTAGAAAGTTCACCCATAGTTTGAAATTTCAGTTCCAACAGCATTTACGAGGAGTGATCTCTTCTCACAATTTGTATCTGCCAAGTCAAACACCTCACAAGAATATACGTGTGGTACCAGGTAGAAATCTATATGTGCATATAAAAATACATGTGCTTAATAGGCTACAGAGAAAGAGAGAAAGGAATTCACATATTTGTTAACTTTAAAAACTCATGGAGAACTATTTCAAAAAATTTTGCAAGATTTATAACTCCTACCCTATATTATGCAAAAGGCAAGTCCTAGTATACACCTTGCCTCCACTGAACTGCTTGTACTTCTTTTCTGTTTTTTGTTATTTTTCTCCATCATATTAGGATTAGTAGTCAGAGTCTAGTTGGGAATTGGTTAGGGTCAGAGATTCAGTGTTTTGAAGGGAAATTGAAAAATGTATCCAATGCCTATGCAAATATGTGCTACCCAAAATCTTCCCACTCTCATCCAGAACAATGCCTTGACATTATCTTTTACCAAAGTAAGACACAGTTAGAGGAGAAGAGTTAGAAAATCTGTGAATACATATCTGGAATGGAATATGCTCAGGAGTTCACAACCTTGGAGGTGGTAGCAGAGTTCAAAAAAGTAAGGCAAAAGGTAAACACTCCTCAAACATGGAGCTCTGCTGGCCGAAAGAATTCTTGAGAAACTGCCTCTGAGGTTGGTCACTTGAAATATATGTTGTTTTCAGGAGATTTAGTTCTTTTGTAGAGAGACCATCAAAGCTGGTTCTGCATATATGTGACCTGTAAGACATGGTTTCTTATTTTTCATTGAACATGTGGCAGCAGTGCTGAATTCTTTTTTTGTAGCTAAACTGTGGACACTGGGGCTAAGTTTCTCCCTGTGTTAACTGGGAAGACATTTGTTCATCCTCCACTTTTAGTGGTGTTTCTTGCTGCTGCATTGGGAGTTTGGTATTTGCTTCACGAAATAAAGGAGTTCAATTGGGACACATTGCTGGAGGGAGTTTAGTCACGTGTGGTGGGTGAGGGTTTGCAGGAGAATGCAATAACCAGGCTTCTATCCCACATAGCTTGCCCCCTTGATCATAGCAACCTGATTATGAACATTTCCCTGAAACCTCTCCATATAACAAGATGCCTTTACCTATTGGGTCTGTTGGCTGTAACCATATCAGTCACAAGCCATTTGGAAGCCAATGGCAGATCCACGTGGCCCCACCACAGATGTTTTGTCACACATCTGTCCACCACTGCTCTAGGCCCACTAATCATCAGGCGACAACTAACTGGCATCTCTGTTCTTCAACATTTTCATGAAACCCTGTCAATCAAGGCACTGTCTGGTATACTATGATCAGCATCAGGACATCCAAAGGTTTTCCAGTGCCACCTCGTCATGGAAGTTTCAAAAATTTCATGGTATTTATCTAGCCATTATTCAAGGAAGAAGTTGTAGTCACTGTGGGTTTCAATTCATTCAGGAACCATTAAATGTTAAGGAAGCTCATTTCAATAAAAGCTCTGGAGAACAATCACAGGCAAGGCATCCCAAATAGTGGCCAAAAGGTCACATGAAGCCAGGACCATTGAGGTCTACAATGTGAGGTCCATGTGTGTTTTGACTCTCAACTATGGCTGCCAAGTTTTTCAGAATAAAATCATGTGATATCCTGGCTGAGATTCTCAGTGTTCTGTGGAAAGCCACCCTTGGCCTAGATCTCAGTTTCAAAGGGCGACTCTCATGCGTGGCCTCCTAACATCCCCACACAATCCATGGCAATACATCTCTGAGGTCAGTTCTACAACTCAGTCTCTAAGGAGTATTACACCAGAGTACAAGCCGAGGTGGACCCAGTCATCCCTTCCAACTGCCACACAAATGACCAAAATTAAAACCAAAACATTCCCACATGGCCCTCATCTTCTTCCACATAGACCCTCATTATAACCTCTGGCTGGAGATTTCCATGAGGGGTACAGCGCAAGAGAGTGTCCAAAATAAGCTCTCTTGGCCCTCATTTGCCTAAAGTCAGGGTGGCCTGGACACCATACCTGTGAACCAGGAGTGATCAAATAGGCCTGCCATTACAACTGCTCTGCTTCTCCAATTTGAGGCCTACTGACTGTTGGGTTTAGATTCTTTATGTGAAGTGGAATCATGAGAAAACCCACGCACCTCTGCATGGCTTTGAAAAACTCATTTGGCCCAAAGGATCCCTATACTCACTTGATGATTGTCTGCAACCTAATAGAGGAAGGAGAGAGACATCATCCACAATGACTGAATTTTGCCATTTTGGTTTTGGATGCACACATGGGATCTTTCTTTATATCCATCAGGTGCTGAGAATCTAAGCCACAGCCTCACACAGGGCCAAGAGGCTGATTCAGACACATCCCTTTCAAAGCAATTAAGCAAAGAGCCACAGGTGATGCCCAATCATTTCCATATGAAAACTGTTTTTTTCATGCTTCACAAAGGGGTGGCCTGAGGCAAAGACCTTCCTGTCATTCAGTGAAACAGAAAAATAGGTAAGCAAAAGGCACAAAACATGGTTTCTCCACTGAGACTTACCTGGTCACACTGATATCTGAGTTTTCTAAGATGCTCGCCATTACCTTCAGCTATTCAGTACATGGCCATGTGACAGAGCTTGGGGTGGTACCTATCTTGGACACAAAACCATGAGACTATTCTGCAGATTGGTCAGAATTCAGGAAGAAATCTGAAACTTAGGAAGATATTAGGTGTTGCCCATCGATTAGGCAACCTGCAGTGCAGTCATAAATTGGGCAGGGTGAATGCTGGGAAGCTTTCTACTAGACAGGACACATTCATTGATGCATTCTCTTTTCTAATGTCTACAACCACGGACACAGTGTTATACACAGACATAGAAACAATTGCCTTGTCAAACGACTATCTAGAAACAGTCCACTGCAAACCAGACATACCAGCTTTTCTACCTATTCTAAGAAAATGAGACAAAACCACAAACTCACACCCACAAACACAAAGGCACCTCCATCTCCAAGTAAGTCTGTGAATATCCAGAGTGTCCTCTGACTGGCGGGCCCTACTATGTTCCCCCGAAATGGCCTGTACTGTGTCAGATCTGGTCTCCTTGGCCAACTCTGTGAAGTTGTTAGGAGCCAGCGGTGAGCCAATACCTAGTTACTAAGGAAAGGCCCGTCTTCAGAGCTCTCCTGGCATTTGGCCATCCTCACATCAGTAGGTACCAAAAAAGACAGAATCTGTCATTAGTAAAACTAAACAAGTGAGCCCACTGGGACTGGGACTGGGACTGGCTCTGGATGCCTGGCTTCCTGGATCCCAAGTTCAGAGAGTTCCATCACCAAAGAAGTAAGGTAGGTCACTTCCTTCAGGAACTGAAAAGGTCAATGCCTTGGCAAACACTTTGTCCTAATAGTTGCTTCTAAGGGTCCCATGAGATGGAGGCTGCCCCTACTTCCTGTGACACTGTCACAAGTTAGAATGGCATATCAACCATAGACACACGGGAACAGCTCTCCACACAGACCTTGTTTGGTCCATCTTCTCTACATTAAGAAGAAAGTGGCTGATTCAGACACACCCCTTCATCCTGACAAGGTTGTTTGAAATGGAAGATGACTTTTGCTCACTCAGGTCCTTCATAGCTGCCTACCTCTTTTCCAGGAATCATGTCTGCATGGACCTTTGAGGTTCTCAGCAGGTGGAAGATCCCCTACATTCCTGTATTGTAAGACCTACTCTGTCCCTGCTCTTCTGTAAAGTTAGATTGAGGGAACAGTGTATTTTTAGGGTCAATAACATGTTGGATTTAGTTTAGGAATCATCCTGCAGAATGAATAATGGTATTTGAAACTGCGATATTTACCAGAATATATATGTGAAATATAAGTGTGAAACCAGAAATCTAGGTAACATTTGAAGCCCAGAAGGGCATTGGACCCTTGATTGTGATACTTAGCATTGAATTGCATTCTGCACAGAGGTCTCAGATAGATCAATATACAATGGCATAAGACCTTGTACCTTGCTTGATTGAATGTAGAAGAGAACAACCAGTCAAAAAAGGATAGTCGGTCGGATTAGGAAGATATTCAGTAGGTTTACAAAAAGAATGAGTATAGGATTAGGAACAAAAGCTTATTAGCAATAGGTTATCAATTAGAGTGTGAATGTAAATGTCAGCACATGTGAAGAGTCAGTCACAATGATGAACTGGGGAAAATATGTAGGAAACAGAAATAGAGCCATAATGAAATCAGGCAATGTATAAAGTGAGGGATAGGATTAGACATTTTCAGTAGGGTTGAGTTTGAATATATAATCTTAAGAAGAAACAAATATGTAGTCACCAATAGGATTGACATTTGACAGCATTAGGCAACATGGACATGGATTTTTTTAGTAATCCATGTTTACTTTCCTTTTAGGCTTTGGTACAAACATAAGTGTGACCTTTGCATTTTGTGTTCCGAATATTTCTGTGATTAAATGTATAAGTAGATCAGGTGACATGAGTATTTCTTCCACCATTTCAGGGAGCAATATTTTGAAGATGTATAAATTAGTATTGGGGGTATAAAGAAGTGTACACTGCGTCTATGAATATAGAGATAATGCATGAATAGACCATTCTGTGAATAAATAATATAACTCTTTTCACTTTAAATAATGGATTGAATTTTTATCTGAAAATATATAAGAAATCCTATATTGGTATGCAATCATTAATTCCAACCAGTTATACATCTAATGGTAATATCAGAGTTATAATTTATCATAAAGTTTATGTGAGTTTTGCTTCAAAAGTGATTATGGAAATTGAAAGTGATGTGTCTTGAAAGAAGTCTCATGAAAAGACCTGTCAAGAAACATGGAAGAATACATGTGTCCTGAAGCAGGAAGTGATTGAAAGTGAAGCAAATTCCTATAAATTTGCGAACTTGTGGGGAAATCTTAAGAGCCCCTCCCAGCTCTCCCTTGAGCACGATATCCAGACCGAGGGAATTAGGAGTGGCACGGGACTCGTGGTGCAGACCTCCAGGCCACCGCTCCCACCAGTGCTGAAAACTGAAGTCTCTTGCTCCAGCTTCCGGGGGCATGGCTTCCGGAGTGCAAGCAAATTCGCTGGGGGTTCTCAGGCCTAAGCTCTAAAAACTTAGGGTCTGAGGGAGACAAACAGGGAGATTGTGCCCAGGCATTCATGAAAACAGGGCTCCTAGGAGCAGCAGACCTGCCATGTAGCCAGTATTGTGGTGAGTGTCACAGGTGAGTGGGGCCTGGCTTGAGGAAACACAAAAGAAGGCCCTAGGCACTCAGGATTGGACACCCACCCAGTGTGGGAGGAATAGCTGCTGCACAGTGATTGGTTCCCACCTATTGAAAGGAGAAGCTTGGCCCAGTGGGCACAGCTCTACCTAATGGAAAAAAAACTTTATTGCAATCTATGACTGCATTTATTATTATTATTATTATATTAGTTTGTTTTTTTTGTTTTTGTTTTTTTTTGTTTTCTTTTATTTTCATTTTTTGTTGCTGTTCTTTAACTTTTTAAAAATGTTTTTAATTTTTTTAATTTTTTCTTTTGTTATTATTATTTTTTAAAATTTTAATTTTATATTATCATAATCATTTTTTTAAAAAATCATTTTCTTTCTTTATTTTCTATTTTTTCTATTGTCTTTTCATTTCTTTTCAATTTTCTTATTTCCCATTTCTTGCATTCTACCTGCCTACTCTCATTCTCTTTAGTGACTTTTTCCCTTCCCTTCTAAAATCTTTCCTCCCAAGCATCAAATAAATTTATAAGAGTAAACAGTAACTAAGCAGTCAAACAGAACAAGAAATAACATGAGCAGCATAAACAAGCAAGGAAGAAAAGGAGTACAAACCACGAAGGACACCCTAAATATTCAGGAGGACCTAGAGTCATCAGAAAAATGGTCATATAAAGAACTCAAGGAATACCTTAGACAGATGGAATGGAAACTTAAAGAGGATACAAGACAGAAAATCCAAACAGTAAAAGAAAACATTGAAAATGAATTACATAAACAGATAAAAGAAAAAGTTAAGCATCTTTATCAGAGGATAGAGATTATAAAAAAATCAAACAATAATTCTAGAAATGAAGGAAATGATAAACCAAATTAAGAACTCCATTGAGAGTATCACTAACAGAGTGGAGCAAGTAAAAGCCAAAAGGTCAGATAATGAAGACAAAATATATCATCTTGAAATGAGTCCAGCCAACTCAGAAAGGCTGGCAAAAAAATCACAAGAAAAACATCCAAGAGATTTGGGATAACATAAAAAAAAAAACACACTTACGAGTCATCAGGATAGAGGAAGGTACAGAGACTCAAACCAAGGGAATGAGAAAACTGCTGAATGAAATAATTACAGAAAACTTTCCAGAAATAAAAAAGGAAATGGATATACAAATTGTAGATGCATACAGGACAAGAGCACACAAAATCACAGTAGACCAATGCCAAGACACATTTTTATGAAGATATCCAATATACAGAACAAAGAGAAAATAATAAATCTACAAGAGAATGGAGGCAGAATACATTCAGTGGTAAACAAATAAGGTTAACAATGGATATTTCATCACAGACGCTGAAAGCGAGAAGATCCTGGAAAAATGTATATCAAACACTGAAAGACAATGGATGCCAACCAAGAATTATGTATCCAGCATAATTAACCATCAGGTCCAACAACGAAATAAGAATCTTTCATGATAAACAAAAGCTAAAAGAATTTGAAGCCAGAAAACAAGCATTGCAAAGCGTCTTGAGCAAAACACTACACAAGAAAGAAATGAAAAACAACAACCAAAACCATCAGTGGGAAGTACCTTGGTAATGACAGAGGCAGGGTGAAAGCTTGTCATGGAGAAACAAACTAAATTAAAAAAAAATATGAATAATCAAACATGGCTGGCATACAAACCATACATCAATAGTAACTGAATGTAAATGGCTTAAAGTCTCCAATAAAGCGACATAGGCTGGTAACTTGGATTAAATATACAAATCCAACAATATGTTGCCTCCAGGAGACACATCTGAAATGCAAAGACACACAGGCTAAAGGTGAAAGGTTGGGAGAAAATACACCATGCACACTTATCCTCATAAACAAGCAGGGGTGGACATCCTCATATCGAATAAAATCGACTTCAAACCAAGTTAATCAAAAGGGATAAGGAAGGACATTATATACTGTTATAAGGAACCATTCACAAACAAGACATAACAATTATCAATATTTATGCACTAAATAATGGTGCTACGTTGTTCATGAAACAAATTCTCCTCAAGCTCCAGAATGAAATAGACCACAACACAATAATTATGGGTGACTTCAACACACATCTATCATCATTGGACAGATCCTTCAAACAAAAGTTGAATAAAGAAAGTATAGAACTCAATATCACAATCAATAACCTACATGTAACTAACATATATAGAATATATCAACCATCATCAAGTGGATATACTTTTTTCTCAGCAGCACATGGATCCTTCTCAAAAATAGACAATATATGATGCCATAGGGCAAACCTCAGTAAATATAAAGTTGTGGAGATAATACCATGCATTTTATCTGATCATAATGGAATGAAACTGGAAATCAATGATAAAAGAAGGAAGGAAAAATCCTACATCACATGGAAAATGAACAATATGTTACTGAATGATCAGTGGGTTAGAGAAGATATAAAGGAGGAAATCAAAAAATTCTTAGAGATACATGAAAATACAGACGCAACATATCGGAATCAATGGGACACAATGAAAGCAGTTTTAAGAGGGAAATTCATTGCCTGGAGGTCATTCCTGAAAAAAAGTAAAACCGAACAAATAAATGAGCTCACACTTTAACTCAAAGCCCTAGAAAAGGAAGAGCAAAACAACAGAAAATGTAGCAGAAGGCAAGAAATAATTAAAATCAGAGCAGAAATCAACGGAATTGAAACAAAAGAAACTATTGAAAAATTAACAAAACTAAAATGTGGTTCTTCGAAAAAATATATATGTTCGACAGACCCTTAGCCATGCTAATGAAGAGAAGAAGAGAGAGAACTCAAATTACTAACATATGGGATGAAAAAGGCTATATTACAACAGATGCTTCCGAAATACAGAAGACAATTAGAAATTATTTGGAAAACCTATATTCCAATAAAATAGAATATAGTGAAGACATCAACAAATTTCTTAAGTCATATGATTTGCCCAGACTGAGTCAGGAGGATACACACAATTTAAACAGACCAATGTCAATGGATGAAACAGAAGAAGCAATCAAAAGACTACCAACCAAGAAAAGCCCAGGAACGGATGGCTATACAGTGGAGTTTTACAAAACATTTAAAGAAGATTTAATACCAATACTTTTCAAGTTATTTCAGGATAGAGAAAAAGAGGGAGCTCTGCCAAATTCATTCTATGAGGCCAACATCACGCTAATTCTGAATTCAGAAAAAGACACCTCAAAGAAAGAAAACTACAGACCAATATATCTGATGAACCTACATGCAAAAATCCTCAATAAAATTCTGGCGAATCGAATACAAAGGCACATCAAAAAAATTATGCAACATGATCAACTAGGATTCATCCCTGGGATGCAACGATGGTTCAATATACGGAAATCAATAAATGTTATTCACCACATCAATAGACTTAAAGATAAGAACCATATGATCATCTTGTTAGAAGCAAAAAAAGCACTTGAGAAAGTACAGCATTCCTTTATGTTCAAAACATTAGAAAAACTAGGGATAACAGGAAATTACCTCGACATTGTAAAAGCTATCTATGCAAAGCCTCAGCTAGCATCATTATGAATGCAGAAAAATTGAAGGCATTTCCTCTAAAATCTGGAACAAGACAGGGATACCCTCTCTCACCACTTCTATTCCATATAGTTCTCAAAACACTGGCCAGAGCAATTAGACAGACTAAAGAAATAAAAGGCATAAAAATAGGAAAATAAGAACGTAAATTATCACTATTTTCGGGTGACATTATTCTAAACATAGAAGACACAAAAGGGTCTACAAAAACTACTAGAACTAAAAAATGAATGACCTGCGACCCACCGGCAGGTCAGGCCCAGAACCTGCGGAGGGGCACTGTTGCCCCATGCACCTGCAAGGTAGGCGGTACCGTGACCACTGACAAAACAGGCCCAGTGGCCCGTCTGACACATCACCCCGGTTGGAGGAGGGGCAGGGCCGCCAAAAGCGCCTGTTAGGTAGACAGACCTGCAAACGACAGACAGAACAGGCCTAGCAGCCAGCGGAGGGGCAGAGCCGCTGCTCACTCCTGCAAGATAGGCGGACCTGTGACCACCGAAAGAACAGGCCCACCGAAGTACAGGCACAGCGACCTGCCGGCGTGGTAGGCACATTGCCCTAATTGGAGGAGGGGCAGAACCACCGCCAAAGCCTGCGAGGGAAACTTTGCAACTATACAAGAGCAATATAAATATATAGGGGGAAAAATCAATAACACAACAGTTTCACCAAGCAGAAAGAAACGCGATCAGTATGAAAAGAAAAGGAAAGAAAGGACCACAAGCAATGCAAGTCAACTCAACTTTAGAAGAGGTAATATCTGCAGCAGATGGAATGTCAGATAAAGAATTCAGGATATACATGCTTCAGATAATCTGGAGTCTCAAGGAAGACATTAGACAGCAAAATCAGACAATGAAAGACCACTTCAACCACTTCGAAAATGAATTACATAAACAAATCCAAGAAGCAAAAGATCAATTATACAGGGAGATCGAGGTTATAAAAAACAAACAAACAGAAATCCTGGAAATGCAGGAAACAATAAACCAACTTAAAAACTCAATTGAGAATACTACCAGCTGAGTAGAACACTTAGAAGATAGAACATCAGACAATGAAGACAAAGTATTTAAACTGGAGAAGAACATAGACAGCTCAGCAAAGCTGTTAAGAAACCATGAGCAGAACATTCAAGAATATGGGATAACATAAAGAGACCAAACTTAAGAGTCATTGGGATACAGGAAGGTATAGAGGTCCAAACAAAAGGAATGAGCAATCTATTCAATGAAATAATACGAGAAAACTTCCCAGACTTGAAGAATGAGACAGAATCCCAAATCCTAGAAGCCTACAGGATGCCGAATGTGCAAAATCATAAGAGATCCACACCTAAACACATTATAATGAAGATGCCCAACATACAGAATAAGGAGAGAATTTTAAAACCTACAAGAGAAAGGAAGCAGATTACATTTAGGGGTAAACCAATCAGGATAACAGCTGATCTTTCAACACAGACTCTGAAACCTAGAAGATCCTGGAATAACATATTTCAAACACTGAAAGAAAATGGGTTCCAACCAAGAATTGTGTATCCAGCAAAATTAAGCTTCAGTATGGAAGATGAAATTAAAACCTTCCACGATAAACAAAAGTGAAAAGAATTTGCAGTTAGAAAACCATCTCTTCAAAACATCCTCGGCAAAATATTACAGGAAGAGGAAATGGAAAATATCAATGAAAACCAACAGCGGGAGGGAGTACAGTAAAGGCTGGGGATAATCAAAGAGGAAAACAAACCATGTTTAGGAACATAAATAAACAAATATCGCTGGAAGAACAACCCATATCTCAATAATAACCCTAAATGTTAATGGTGTAAACTCACCAATTAAGAGACACAGGCTAGTAGAATGGATCACAAAACAAGACCCAACAATATGCTGCCTTCAGGAGACGCATTTGATAGGAAAAGACATACATAGACTGAAGGTGAAAGGTTGGGAAAAATCATATCACTCATATGGACTTTGGAAACAAGCAGGAGTGTCCATACTCATATCATATAAAATAGATTTCAAGCCAAAGTTAATCAAAAGGGATGAAGTGGGACACTACATACAGCTCAAGGGAACCATACACCAACAAAACATCACAATCATAAATATATATGCCCTAAACAATGGTGCAGCTATGTTCATCAAACAAACTCTTCTCAAGTTCAAGAGTCTAATAGACCACCATACAATAATTATGGGAGACTTCAACACACCTCTCTCACCACTGGATAGATCTTCCAAAGAAAAGTTGAATAAGGAAACTATAGAACTCAATAACATAATTAATAACCTGGACTTAATTGACATATATAGAATATACCACCCAAGGTCAAGCAGTTACACTTTTTTCTCAGCAGCACATGGATCCTTCTCAAAAATAGATTTTATATTATGTCACAGGGCAACTCTTAGACAATATAAAGTAGTAGAGATAATACCATGCATCTTATCTGAACATAATGGAATGAAATTGAAAATCAACGATAAAAGAAGTAAGGAAAAATCATGCATCACTTGGAGAATGAAAAATAGGTTACTGAATGATCAATGGGTTATAGAAGACATCAAGGAGGAAATTGAAAAATTCTTAGAGATAAATGAAAACACAGACACAACATGTCGGAATCTAGGGGACACATTGAAAGCAGTTCTAAAAGGAAAATTTATTGCTTGGAGTTCAATCCTTAAAAAAAGAAAAAAAACAACAAATAAATGATCTAATACTTCAACTCAAAGTCCTAGAAAAAGAAGAGCAAAACAACGCAAAAAAGTAGAAGACAAGAAATAATTAAAATCAGAGCTGAAATTAATGAAATCGAAACAAAAGAAACAATTGAAAAAATTGACAAAACTAAAAGTTGGTTGTTTGAAAAAATAAATAAAATTGACAGACCCTCAGCCACGCTAACGAAGAGAAGAAGAGAGAGAACTCAAATTACTAGCATACGGGATGAAAAAGGCAATATCACAACAGACACTTCAGAAATACAGAAGATTATCAGAAATTATTTTGAATCCTTATACTCCAATAAAATAGAAGATAGTGAAGGCATCGATAAATTTCTTAAGTCATATGATTTGCCCAGATTGAGTCAGGAGGATATTGACAACCTAAACAGACCAATATCAATTGAGGAAATAGAAGAAACCATCAAAAGACTACCAACTAAGAAAAGCCCAGGACCGGATGGGTATACAGCAGACTTTTACAAAACCTTTAAATATGAACTAATACCAATACTTTTCAAGCTATTTCAGGAAAATGAAAAAGAGGGAGAACTTCCAAATTCATTCTAAGAGGCCAACATCGCCCTGATTCCTAAACCAGACAAAGACACTCCAAAGAAAGAAAACTACAGACCAATATCTCTAATGAACCTAGATGCAAAAATCCTCAATAAACTTCTGGCGAACCGGATACAAAAACATATCAAAAAAATTGTGCACCATCATCAGGTAGGATTTATCCATGGGATGCAAGGTTGGTTCAATATACGGAAATCAATTAATGTTATTCACCACATCAATAGGCTTAAAAATAAGAACCATATGATCATCTCGATAGATGCGGAAAAAGCATTCGACAAAGTACAGCATCCCTTTATGTTCAAAACTCTAGAAAAACTAGGGATAACAGGAACATACCTCAATATTGTAAAAGCAATCTATGCTAAGCCTCAGGTTAGCATCATTCTGAATGGAGAAAAACTGAAGGCATTCCCTCTAAAATCTGGAACAAGACAGGGATGCCCTCTCTCACCACTTCTGTTCAACATAGTTCTCGAATCACTGGCCAGAGCAATTAGACGAAAGAAATTAAAGTCATAAAAATAGGAAAAGAAGAACTCAAATTATCACTATTTGCAGATGACATGATTCTATACCTAGCAGAGCCAAAAGGGTCTACAAAGAAACTATTAGAGCTAATAAATGAATTCAGCAAAGTGGCCGGATATAAAATCAACACGCATAAATCAAAGGCATTCCTGTATATCAGCGACAAATCCTCTGAAATGGAAATGAGGACAAGCAACCCATTCACAATATCCTCAGAAAAAATAAAATACATGGGAATCAACCTAACAAAAGAGGTGTAAGACTTATACATTCAAAACTACAGAACCCTAAACAGAGAATTGAAGAAGATCTTAGAAGATGGAAAAATATACTCTGTTCATGGATAGGTAGAACTAACATCATCAAAATGGCCATATTACCAAAAGTTCTCAATAGGTTTAATGCAATGCCAATCAAAATCCCAATGGCATTTCTTGTAGAAATAGAGAAAGCAATCATGAAATTCATATGGAAAAATAAAAGGCCCAGAATAGCAAAAACATTGCTAAGCAGGAAGTGTGAATCAGGCGGTATAGCTATACCAGACTTCAAACTATACTACAGAGCAATAGTAACAAAAACAGCATGGTACTGGTACCAAAACAGGCGGGTGGACCAATGGTACAGAATAGAGGACACAGAAACCAATCCACAAAACTACAACTATCTTATATTCGATAAAGGGGCTAAAAGCATGCAATGGAAGAAGGCTAGCATCTTCAACAAATGGTGTTGCGAAAACTGGAAATCCATATGCAACAAATTGAAACTGAATCCCTTTCTCTCTCCATGCACAAAAGTTAACTCAAAGTGGATCAAGGAACTTGATATCAAATCAGAGACATGGCGTCTGATAGAAGAAAAAGTTGGCTATGATCTACATACTGTGGGGTCGGGCTCCAAATTCCTCAATAGGACACCCATAGCACAAGAGTTAATAACTAGAATCAACAAATGGGACTTACTCAAACTAAAAAGATTTTCTCTGCAAAAGAAACAATAAGAGAGGTAAATATTGAGCCTACGTCCTGGGAACAAATCTTTACTCCTCACACTTCAGACAAAGCCCTAATATTCAGAAATATACAAAGAACTAAAAAAAATTAGACAATGAGATAACAAATAACCCAATCAACAAATGGGACAAGGACCTGAACAGAAATTTCTCAGAGGAGGACATACAATCAATCAACAAGTATATGAAAAAATGCTCACCATCTCTAGCAGTCAGAGAAATGCAAATCAAAACCACCCTAAGATACCATCTCACTCCATTAAGATTGGAAGCCATTAGGAAGTCAAACAACAACAAGTGCTGGCGAGGATGTCTGGAAAAGGGTACTCTTGTACATTACTGGTGGGACTGCAAATTGGTGCGGCCAATTTGGAAAGCAGTATGGAGATTTCTTGGAAAGCTTGGAATGGAACCACCATTTGATCCAGCTATTCCCCTACTCGGTCTATTCCCTAAAGACCTAAAAAGAGCACACTATAGGGACACTGCTACATCCATGTTCATAGCAGCACAATTCACAATAGCAAGACTGTGGAACCAACCTAGATGCCCTTCAATAGAAGAATGGATAAAAAAAATGTGACATTTATACACAATGGAGTATTACTCTGCATTAAGAAATGACAAAATCATAGAATTTGGAGGGAAATGGATGGCATAAGAGCAGGTTAGGCTAAGTGAAGCTAGCCAATCCCTTAAAAACAAATGCCAAATGTCTTCTTTGATATAGGGAGAGTAACTAAGAATAGAGTAGGGACGAAGAGCATGAGAAGAAGATTAACATTAATCAGGGATGAGAGGTGGGAGGGAAAGGGAGAGAGAAGGGAAATTGCATGTAAATGGAAGGAGACCCTCAGGGGTATAGAAAATTACATACAAGAGGAAGTGAGGGGAAAGGAGGAAAAATATAAGGGGGAGAAATGAATTACAGTAGAGGGGGTAGAGAGAGAAGAGGGGAGGGGAGGGGGAGGGGGGATAGTAGAGGATAGGAAAGGCAGAAGAATACAACAGTCACCAGAATGGCAATATGTAAATCAATGGTTGTGCAATTGATGTGATTCTGCAATCTGTATATGGGGTAAAAATGGGAGCTCATATCCCATTTGAATCAAAGTGTGAAATATGATATATCAACAACTATGTAATGTTTTGAACAACCTACAATAAAATTAATTTAAAAAAAACAAAATAAAACAACAACAACAAAAAAACAGCATGGTACTGGTACCAAAACAGGCGGGTGGACCAATGGTACAGAATGGAGGACACAGAGACTAATCCAAAAAGCTACAACTATCTTATATTTGAAAAAGGAGCTAAAAGCATGCAATGGAGGAAATATAGTATCTTCAACAAATGGTGTTGGGAAAAATGGAAATCCATATGCAACAAAATGATACTGAATTCCTTTCTGTCGCCATGCACAAAAGTTAACTCATAGTGGATCAAGGTGCTAGATATCAAATCAGAGACTCTGTGTCTGATAGAAGAAAAAGTTGGCTCTGATCTACATATTATGGGGTTGGGCTCCAAATTCCTTTATAGGACACCCATAGCACAAGAGTTAATAACAAGAATCAACAAATGGGACTACTTAAACTGAAAAGTTTTTTCTCAGCAAGAGAAAGAATAAGAGAGGTAAATAAGGAGCATACATTATGGGAACAAATTTTTACTCCTCACACTTCAGATAGAGCCCTAATATCCAGAATATACAAAGAACTCAAAAAACTAGACAATAAGATAACAAATAACCCAATTAAAAAAATGGGTCAAGGACTTGAACAGACACTTCTCAGAGGAGGACATACAATCAATCAACAAGTACATAAAAAATGCTCACCATTTCTAGCAGTCAGAGAAATTCAAATCGAAATCACCCTAAGATACCATCTCACTCCAGTAAATTGGCAGCCATTATGAAGTCAAACAACAAGTGCTGGCAAGGATGTGGGGTAAAAGATACTCTTGTACATTGCTGGTGGGACTGTAAACTGGTGTGGCCAATTTGGAAAGCAGTATGGAGATTCCTGGGAAAGCTGTGAATGGAACCACAATTTGACTCAGCTATTGCCCTTCTCGGACTATTCCCTGAAGACCTTAAAAGAGAGTAATACAGGGATACTACTACATCGATTTTCATAGCAGTACAATTCACAACTGAAACACTGTGGATCCAACCCAAATGCCCTTCAATAGATGAATGGATAAAAAACATGTGGCATTTATACACTATGAAGTATTACACAGCACTAACAAATGACAAAATCATAAAATTTGCAGAAAAATGGATGGCACTGGAGAAGATTATGCTTAGTGAAAATAGCCAATCCCTAAAAAATAAATACCAAATGTCTTCTTTGATATAATGAGAGCAACTAAGAACAGAGCAGGGAGCAATAGCAGGAAGAAAAGATTAACTTTAAACAGAGACATGAGGTGGGAGGGTAAGTAAGAGAAAAGGGAAATTGCATGGTAATGGAGGGAGACCCTCATTGTTACACAAAATTACATATCGTTGTGAGTGGAATGGGAAAATAAACATGGAGTGAAATGAATTACAGTAGATGGGGGAAAAAGAGAAGATAGGAAGGGAGGGGAGGGGAGATAGTAGAGTAAAGGAAAGGTAGCAGAATACAACAGTAACTAATAGGGCATTATGTAAAAATGTGGATGTGTAACCGATGTGATTCTGTAATCTCTATTTGGGCTAAAAATGGGAGTTCATAAGCCACTTGAATCTAATGTAAGAAATATTATATGTCAAGAGATTTGTAATGTTTTGAGCAACCAATAAAAGAAAAAAAAGTAGCAATATATATGCCAATCAAAATTCATCATGAAATATATATAATCCACAGATCGAAAAATATTCATTTTACTGAACATGGATTAATGTATAATGATATTCAACTAGGAAGCTCAACCATAGGTTGAATTTTCAGTTCCAACAGCATTTAGGAGGAGTGATCCTTTAGCACAATTTGCATCTGCCAATTCAGTTACCTCACAAGCATGTACGTGTGTTACCAGGTAGAATTCTATATGTGCATATAAAAATACATGTGCTGAATAGGCTACAGAGAAAGGGAGACAGGAATTCACATATTTTTTAATTTTAAAAACACATGTAGAACTATTTCAACAAAAAAAATTGACTAGATTTATAACTCCTACACTATATAATGCAAAAAACAATTGTAACAATACACCATGCCTCCTCGGAACTGCTTGTATTTCTATTCTGTTTGGGTTATTTTTCACCATCATATTAGAATTATAAGTCAGAGTATAGTAGGGTATGTGTTAGTTTCAGGGCTTCAGTATTTCAAATAGAAAATTGAAAAATGAATCGAATGTGTATGTAAATATGTGTTACACAAAAATCTTTCCACTCACATTCAGAACAATGCCTTGATATTAGCTTGGCCCCAAGTAAGACACAATTAGAGTAGAAAAGTGTGAAAATCTGTGAATACATATCTGGAATGGAATATGCTCGGGAGTTCACAACCTTGGAGGTGGTAGAGGAGTTTCCAAAAGTAAAGAGCAGGGTAAACACTCCACAAACATGGAGCTCTGCTGGCCTAAGACTTCTTGGGAAACTGCCTCTGAGGTTGGGCACTTGAAATATATGTTGTTGTCATGAGCTTTAACTTCCTTTGTAGTGAGACCATCAAAGATGGGTCTGCATCTATGTGACCTGGAAGACATGGTTTCTTATATTCCAACGACCATGAGGCAGCAGTGCTGAATTCTCTCTTTGTAGGTAAACTGTGGCCACTGGAGGCTAAGTGTCTCCTCGTGTGGACTCTGAAGACATTTGGTCATCCTCCACTTTTCGTGGTGTTTCTTGCTGCTGCACTGGGAATTTGGTATTTGCTTCACCAAATACAAGGAGTTCTACTAGAATACAGTGCTGGAGGGAGTTCTGTCACGTGTGGTGGGTCAGGGTCTGCAGGAGAATGCACCAACCATGCTTCTATCCAACATAGCTTGCCCCAATAACCATAGTTAACTGATTCTGAACATTGCCCTGAAACCTGTCCATATAAAAAATGCCTTTACATATAAGTGTCTGATTTCTGCACTATGTCAGTCATAATCCATTTGGAAGCCAATGGCCGATCCACATGGCCCCACCATCGTGTTTTATCACACACCTGCCCACCACTGCTCTAGGCCCACTACTCAGCAGGTTACTAATTACTGGCATCTCTGTTCTACACCATTTACATAAAACCCAGTAAAACAAGGCATTCTCTGGTATACACATGATCAACCACAGGACTTCCAAAGTTTCTCCAGTGCCACCTGGTCATGGGAATTTCAAAAATTTCATGGTATTTATCTACCCATTTTTCAAAGATTAAGTTGGAGGCACTGTGGGTTTCAAAACATTCAGGAACCATTAAGTGTTGAGAAAGCTCATTTCAATGAAAGCTTTGGAGAACACTCACAGGCAAGGCTTCTCAAAGAGTTGCCAAAAGGTCACATGAAGCCAGGCAAATTGAGGTCTACAATGTGACGTCCATGTGTGTTTTGACTCTCAACTATACCTGCCAATCTTTCAGAATAAAATCATGTGATATCCTGCCTGAGATTCCCATTGTTTTGTGGAAAGACACCCTGGGCCTAGATCTCAGTTTTCATGGGTGAGTCTCATGCATGGCCTTCTAAAATCTAAACACGATTCATGGCAATACTTCTCTGAGTTCAGTTCTAGAACTCAGTCTCTAAGGGGAATCACACCAGAGTTCAAGCTCAGGTGGACCCAGTCATTCTTTCCAACCACCACAAAAATGACCGCAATTAAAATCAAAACACTCCCACAGGGCCCTCATCTTCTTCCATAAAGACACTCATCATAACCGCTGGCTGGAGATTTCTATGAGGGGCACAGCCTAAGAAAGTGTCCAAAATAAGCTCACTTGCCCCTCATTTGCCTAAAATCATGGTGGCCTGGACACTCCTCCTGTGAACCAGGAGTGATCAAATATTCCTGCTGTTAAAGTGTTCCACTTCTCCAATTTGAGGCCTACTGGCTGTGAGGTATGGATTCTTTAAGTGATTTGGAGTCATGAGAAAACCCAAGCAAATATGGGCTAGCCTCTGCAGGGATTTGAAGAACTCATTTAATCCAAAGGATCCCTATTCTCACTTGATGGAGGTCAGGAACCTAAAACAAGAAGGCAAAAAAATTCATCCACAATGACTTCTCTTTTGGCCATTTCGGTTTGGGAAGCACATGGGATTTTTCTTCAGATCCATTGGGTGCTGAGAATCTAAGTCACAGCCTCACACAAGGACCAGAGACTGATTCAGACACATCCCATTCCAAAGCAATTAAGCAAAGAGCCACAGGTGAAGCCGATTTATTTCCATATGAAAACAGTTTTCTTCAGGCTTCACAAAGGGTTGGCATGAGGCAAAGACCTTCCTGACATTCAGGGTAATTGAATCAGAAGTAAGCAAATGGCCCAAGAAGGGTTTCTTCACTGAGACTTTACTGGTCACACTGATATCTGAGTTTTCTGAGATGCTCTCATTCTCTTCAGCTATCCAGTACATGGCCATGTCACAGAGCCTTGTGGTGTTACATATCTGGGACACAAAACAATGAGCGTATTCTGTAGAGTGGCCAGAATTCACGAAGAAAAGAGTAACTTAAGAAGACAGTAGGTGCTGCCCATCCATAAGGCAAAGTGAAGTCCATTAATCAATTGGGCAGTATTAATGTGGGGAAGCTTTCTACTAGAGAAAACAAGTCCATTGATGCATTCTCTTTTCTAATGTCTACAACCACAGATACAGTGGGATACACAGACATAGAAACCCTCACAATGTCAAAGGACTTACTAGAAACAGTCCACTCCACACCAAAAAAAACGCCTTTCCTACCTATTCTCAGAACATGAGAAAAAAACCACAAACTCACACCCACAACGGCAAAGCCACCTCCTTCCCCCAAGTAGGTATGTGACTATCCAGAGTGTCTTCTGACTGGTGGGCCATATTATGTTCCCACGAAATGGCCTGTCCTGTCTCAGATCTGGTCTCCTTGGCCAACTCTGTGAAGTTGTCAGGAGACAGCGGTGAGCCACTACCTGCTTTCTCAGGGAAGGTACCTCTTCAGAGATCTGCTGGCATTTGGCCATCCTCACATCAGTAGGTACCAAGAAAGACTGACTCTGTTCTTGGGAAAAGCAAACAAGTTAGCCCAATGGGACTAGGACTGGGTCTGGCTCTGGGTGCCTGGCTTCCTGGATCCCAAGTTCAGAGAATTCCATCACCAAGGAAGTGAGAAGAGGTCACTTCCTTCAGGAACTGAATGAGGTCACTGCCTTGAAAACCACTTTGTCCTAACAGTTGCTTCCAAGGTTCCCATGAGATGAAGGCTGCCCCAACATCCTGTGACACATTCAGAAGTTAGAGTGGAATATCAACCTTAGGCACCCGGGAACAGCTCTCCACACAGGCCTGGTTTCTTCCAACTTCTCTACAATAAGAAGAGAGAGGCTGATTTAGACCCATCAAGTCATCCTGACCAGGTTGTTTGCCATGGAAGATTTCTATTGCTCTCTCAGGTCCTACATAGCTGCATAAATCTTCTCCAAGGATCATTTCTCCATGGATCTTTGAGGTTCTCAGAAGGTGGAAGATCACCTACATTCCTATATTGTAAGACCAACTCTGCCCTGCTTTTCTGTAAGTTATATTGAGGGAACAGTGTATGTTTAGGGTTAATAACATGTTTGATTTGGGTTACGAATCATTTTGCGAGATGAATAATGGTATTGGCAACCTTCGATATTTACAAGAGTATATAGGTGAAATATAAGTATGAAAGCAGAAAATTAGGAAAGATTTGAAGCCCAGAAGGGAATTGGACCCTTAAGTGGTATACTTAGCTTTGAGTTATGTGCTGCACAGTTGTCTCAGATAAATCAATATACAATGGCATTGGACCTTGTACCTTGGATGATTGAATGTTGAAGAGAACATCCAGTCAAAAAGCGATATTCAGTACGATGAGGAAGGTACTCGTTAGGTTTAGAATGAAGAGTGAGTATAGGATTTGGACAAAACGTTTTTTAGCAATAGGGTTTCGGTTAGAGAGTGAGTGTAAATGTCAGCACATGTGAAGAGTCAGTCATAATGATGAACTGGGAAAATATGAGGGAAAGCAGATATCAATAAAGACATTAGGAAATCAAGCAAAGTACAAAGTGAGTGATAGGATTAGACACTTTCAAATGCTTGAGGTTGAACATATAATCTTAGGAAGAAACAAATATGTAGTCACCAATAGGATTGACATTTGAGAGCATTAGGCAACCTGGACATGTATGTTTTTAGTAATCCATGCTCACTTTCCATTTAGGCTTTGGTACAATTGAAAGTGTGACCTTTGCTTTTTGTGTCCAGAATATTTCTGTGATAAAATGTATATGTATATCACGTGACATGAGTATTTCTTCCACCATTTCCAGGAGCAATATTTTGAGAACATATAAATTTGTATTGGGGTACAAATAGGTATACCCTCTGTCTATGAATATAGCAATAACGCATGAATAGACCATACTGGGAATAAATAATATAACTGGATCCACTTTAAATAATGGATTGAATGGATATCTGAAAATATATAAGAAATGTTATAATGATACACAATCAATCATTCCAACCAGTTATATATCTAATGGTCATCTTAGGGTTATGTTTTATCATGAAGGGTGTGTGAGTTTTGCTTAAAAATTGATCATGGAAATCGAAAATAATATATTTGAAAAAAAGTCTCATGAAAAGACCAGTCAAGAAACATAGGGAAATACATGTGTTCTGGAGCAAGAAGTGATTGAAAGTGAAACAAATGCCTATAAATTTGCTAAGTAGTGGATGAAATATATATCCTATGATGTGTATAAACTGAAGAAATAGTAATGTACCAGTGTTGAATAATAATTAATGTCAAAATACACATCATGTCCCATAGGAATCTACTTTCAATGATGTTAAACTAGGTCAGTTAATGTGGAAATACTAGGATTTGTTTGCACCTTTCACTGAAGTTAGTTTTCAGTACTTGAAAACAAATATGTATTTCAGGTGGATGAATATTTCTGAGAATAATCTTGTGAAAAGTTGAATATTAATCCACATACATGAACATGAATGAATTTAGGGAGTGTATATAAGACACATATATTTCATATTTTGAAAAATCTAGAGATTTATATATTGTGTGTTTGTGTGTGTGTGTGTATATATATATACACACACACACACAAAGACATTCAAAAGTAGAATTATATATGCCAATCGAATTTCACCATGAAATATATATCATCCACAGATCCAAAAATATTCATTTTACTGAACATGGATTTATGTATAATGTTATTAAACTAGGAAGCTCACCATTAGCTTGAATTTTCAGTTCCAACAGCGTTTAGGTGGAGTGATCTCTTCTCACAATTTGTATCTGCAATGTCAGGCACCTCACAAAAATGTACGTGTGATATCAGGTAGGATTCTATATGTGCATATAAAAATTAATGTGCTGAATAGGTTACAGCGAAAGGGAGATAGGAATTCACATATTTGTTAACTTTAATACACATATAAAACAATTTCAATTAAAAAATGACTAGATTTATAACACCTACCATTTATCTTGCAAAAGGCAAGTCCAATATACACCATGCCTCCTCTGAACTGCTTATATTTCAATTCCGTTTGGGTTATTTTTCTCCATCATATTAGTATTTGTAGTTAGCGTCTAGAAGGGTATGGGTTATTGTCAGGAATTCAGTATTTCAATTGGAAAATTGGAAAGTGAATCCAATGTGTATGCAATTATGTGCTGCACAATATTCTTCCCACTCTCATCCAGAACAATGGCTTGACATTACCTTCGCCCCAAGTAAGACACAATTAGAGAAGAAGAGTTAGAAATTCTGTGAATACATATCTGGAATGGAAAATGCTCAGGAGTTCACAACCTTGGAGGTGGTAGAGGATTTTCCAAAAGTAAGGGACAGGGTTGATCACCCAACATGATCTTTCATTAAAATTGTGAGCCATCTTGCCACAAAGCCATGAAAAGATAATTTTTGCTTTAGTATAAATTACTGCAAATTCTGAACCTGCTTAGAATGCCTGACCATGTTTTGAACTCACCCATGCCTGGCTCTCTGACCAGATAACAGCCCATTCTGAAACTTTAATGACACCTCATAAATATTCGCCTTCCCTGGCCAGACAACGACCCTCTCAGAGGCTCTAATGGTCCTCATAATTTCTGATGCTGGGGCCAGAAAAAAATGTAAACTACAATTAGTGTGATGCTTGTCAAAGTTCTGTTTTCTGTAACCCTCCTTTTGTGTAACTTTCTGGGCTATAAAGCTGGGCTGTAGGAAAGGTGGGGTTGCTGTCTTGTTCCCGCCAGTTTGAGAGGGAGAGGCAGCCCGGCTGCTTGAAATATTAAGCTTGCCTTAATTTGATTTTAATTGGAGTCAGTGGTCTTTTCTTGTGTCCTGGACTAACATTTTGGAGTTCCCCAGCAACATGACCCGACCAGATCACAAATAAAGACTGCTGGAAATTCTGAAGCTGGCCTATCCTCCAGGACTCCGGGCTGGAGAGCCAAGTTCCAAAACCTTGGAATGAGCCTTCAGTCCGTGGATCACTGCAGTGAACCATCGCACTAAAACTATTATCAAGCACCTGGTGGAGGAGGCCTTCATAGGTAAGAGGCGCCTTTATAACATCTGATATCCGGTTAAGGGAGTACTCTTCTGATGACAGAGAGGTGGCCTGGGAAGGCTCACATATACTCCTGTCTGGGACAGTAATAGGAATCCTTCTTTCCTCTGTTCTGTTCTGTAGGGAATACCTCTGAAAGTGTAGAGAGGTGCCAACTGGCATGCAGGAGCTCTTACCCCGGAGCTTTAGCAAAACGCTGCATTGCTCCTCTGGTCTTCTGCTTATTTGCCGAGTTTCTGTTTTTTTTTGTGTGTGTTTTGTTCTGTGTTCTAAATGTTTTTTATTTGTTTGTTTTTGTGCGTTTTGTTGTGTGATTTCTGTGGTAAAAACTTAAGGATATTGGACTTGAAAATGGGTAATAAATCATGTAAGCCTGACACCCCTTTGGACTGTGTTTTAAAGAAATGTGATGCACTATACCCGCCTTTGTTAAGCAGGATGAGAGAAGCCCCTAGCTGGCTGTCTGGAGCACACCCACGGCAGAGGGCAATGCCTGCTGGGGATCTAATAACTGAGTATCTCCCAGGTTAACAAGTGAAACTCCTTTAAAACCCCTTGTCCCTCCAGATCAAGAGATCTGGACTTTGGACAAAGTCCCCTGTTTTTCTCCTTTGTTAGCAAAGCAGTAAACCTCCCTTTTACTTTTTCTCAAACCCTGTCCTTATATTAAATTGGTATTAATTGGCTTCAAGGTCCGGAACCGAAATTTAAGTTACAAATTTTGATACCGCCCCTGACCCTGGAATTTTTGAGAGCTGACTACTGAAATGTTAGGAGATTCAGCGTGCTTGGGGTGGAACCGAACCAGAGGAGCTAATCCTGTAAGTAAAAGACGGGACTGAGGGACTCCCAGCAGCTGCCGAAGTCCTGTTGCTTCAGTGAATTCCCTCCTTCCTTCCCTCCACTGTAAGTATTATGCCACCTCTGTCTTCTTAAAAAAGAGAAAAAGAAAAAGGAGACACTAAATGCAGTAAAGTCACCATGGAGACCTTTGATATTGCATTTCAGGTTCCCCCTCTGTGAAAACATCTGATGCCCTTGTGGGGACATATATCGTGCCACTGGTGTAGGAGATTTTTGTCTTTTCTGCTGTTTTAAAGGCTTCTGTCCTGTCAGCCATAGTCTGGAGCTCCTTTCTGTCTGTCTTTTGTCTTTGTTTCTGGCCATTTAAGACATGTGCAATAATGTGTTGATATTATAAATTGTTTCTTGGGAATGATCTTAGCTGAATGTGTGTCTAAAGGATGATGTTTTATTGTAACAATATGGTATCTGAATGGGTTTTTGAAGCATTGCACAATCTTGAAGTTAAAAGTCGGGTTTAGGTAATTTTTTAGTTTATGATTTCAGATAATTCATGCCAGAGAGCTTAAATACTTAAAATGGAAAACTAAAGAATTCTACTTCCAAGTTGGCAAGTAACTTCCCAATCATTCAGTCTTTTTTTTTAACCAATTTTTAATTGGGTAGCCTGGGAAAATGTCACAGTGTGTATCAGTGCATTAATTTGGACAAGGATAGTAAATCATAGTATGGTATCTGTTGACAAAAAAAGATGTTAAGGTATAAAATTTTGTTAATTGTATCTTAAAATTGTATCATAATTTTCAACATCCTCACCTGAAAATTATGGTTAAAGTGCCTTAGGCCTGAGGTGTCTGCTTAGAATAGCAGTTTTGTCCAGCTCCTTCCAGAACTCAGCCAGGACTTATGTTGAAATGTAAATGAAAGAAGCCTGCAAACTCAGTAGGAGACTGATCTGATGTCTAAGTGGGAAAAAAAAGGTATATCATATGGTATTTACTAATTACTGGCCAGTCATTTTTTCTAGGACTCTCATTTTTTCCCTTAGATTCTGTATTTTTTTTGAGCTCATTATTTTGATCCTACAGAACTAGGTTAATATTTTTCTGATCCGTTCTATATTTGACCAACAGTGGAGTTTTGAAACATTGCAATGGAGATTTCACCTGCGAAAAGCTACAAGGCCTTACTATTATTATTTGTGCACACTTTTGTTATGTGTTGTATGTCTATATATCCATATGTTCGTATATCATATATGTGATATACAAATTAACATATATAAGGAGCGATCATTAAAAAAAAAGCACTCATAAAAACAAATTTTAAAAAGTGGATTCAAAGATCTTTAATTCACGTGATTTAAATGATTCACTTTAAATTTGGATAAGCAAATATCAATAAATGTCTTTAAATTTAAGCTTACAAGTTTTTCTAGCTGCTCAAAAATCTAATAAAATATTAATGTCTATAAAATGTCTAATATGCCTTGGTTCTAGGACTTTTTCTTTAACAAAGAAATGGTTTACACTGTTCAATACATTTCTCTAATATTTTGATAAATAAGTGAAGTAAATTTGATATGGGATTACTCATTCATGAGTACTTTTGTTAGATATCTGATTGATTTAGTAAGGTCTGTATAAGTTTGTTCTAAAGTTTGTATAAGATTGTAAAAATCAGTCATGTGATAAAGCGACACAAATTTCTTAAAACAAAAGTTTACCCATAACATTGTGTTTATAAAGTTTTATTTTTCTAGAACAAGCAACCATAAAAATTAAACAACTGATTAAATAAGAACTGTTATTTTAGAGCACTCTACTGCCATTTCTTTAAAAGCTAAACTTGGTTAATGTAAAAACATCAATGTCATTGTGATGCTATTAATGTGCTCATATCTTCCAGGTATACAATTCTGTAAGGTAGAAACTTTAAAAGAGCATTTCATCAAGCTGGTGTTCTGAAGTTGTATGGTAAAAATATATAAATATATTGGGGATTTATTTACTTGTTATCAATAAGATATATAAAGTTTTATGTTACTTTTTACATTGGGAAAAAATTTAAATATATTTTTAAGTTAATGAGCGCCTAATCTATGTAAAGGTTAAAAACTTTCAGCCTTTCTTTAATTCATGTTTTAAATGTGATATCATATGGTGTTAGCTAATATTCATGTGACCTCAAACAATTTATGTAATCTGTGTAAAATGATATTTAAAAAACAAAGATCAGCTTTAGAACTAAAACACTTAAGATTTATATAGAGCCCTGCCTTACCTGAGATAAGGCTCTGTGTCTCATCTTACAACATGTGAGAATAACTACGAAAGCAGTAGGTCAGATGTTATTTAATTTAAAGTTATGTTTTTCTGTCAAGATTACTAGGATCTCAAAAAGGGGATATAATGTATAACTCAGCCTAAAATTCAGGGTAGTATTACACGAACTAAGTATTTTTACTCTTGTTAATTTTATTTTGAATTTCCTTATAAGTTAACTAAAGATTCCCTGTTAGTGTTTTACAAAAGAGTTGCTTTTAGAACACAACATTTGTTAATTTAAGATAATAAGTCATCACCTACAAGACAGACAGAAAAATACAGATCCCAAATAATAAAACGATAAATAATTTTAAATTATAGACATTAAAGCACAGTACTCTTAATATAAGGCTGTTAAAATTTATTTGCTGGATGTTTAAGATTAGGATTTAAAATTTAATTTAAATGAAAAGGGACAATAAAACAAATATTTGGCTCTTGCCCTCTGAGTCAGTCTGTATACATGGGACAGGAGACTTCTCTAAAGAACTTTGCAACTCTGAGCCACATAACCTCCTGATCAGGAAGATTAATGAGACCACTGGAGAACAGAAAGCCAATCAGTGCATTTTCTACGAAGAAGAGAGTCATCAGAGAAGGGAGATATTCCTGATGCTTCCGAGAGAAGCCACATGGTCAAGCAAGACCTGGACTCACCTAGCGCAAATGGCACTAGCAGAACTGAGAAGCTGCTCTCAAGTTTCCCCAGGAATGACTCCCATAAAATCTCAGCTGACTGTTAACAATAGATAGAAACAAAAGTCAGTTTTACTGCTTCATCTTAAGCTCTTAGCAAAGACAGATAAACCCAAAATACAGCCATTCCTGGGCATTTTAAAAAATAATAGTTATAATAATATTTTAACATATATACTTTATGGTAGCCTCCCAAAATAAGTAAGACTGGAGGCTACAAAGAAGGATTCTCAGACAGTAATGCCTGATGAGTATAAAAAGAGACAATCAAGAGGAGGTACCAGAGGCAGAAGTTTTTTGTTTAAGGCCTACAGATATTCCTAACCTACACAGGTAGGCTTGGTGTTTGCTAGTACGATTATCCAGCCCTGAATAACAGAATTAAAGGTTTATCTATTACACACAGAGGTCATACTAGTAAAAGGAATTTGCAAGATCAGATGACATTAAATTAGTAAACTGTATCTTATGGGGTGAAACAACTGTGACACTAAAAGTTAAGTTGAAAGTCCTGATAACTGGGGATATTGAAGACAGATGAGGGGACATCTATACAGTGACATGTTTCAGCTGCTGCAACATTTATTCAGTACTCATGGTTTTTGTTTCTCTCATAGAAGAACCCATCCCCAGATGACTTTACAAAATGTTCTACCACAACCAGAATTCAAACCGAATTGACTTCTAAAAGGCAACTCATATCCCCCATGCTGTGCCCCCTCATGTCACCCTCTCTCAGCTCAGAAGAAGCCAAAATGAGTGACGACTCTCTTCTTACAACAATGGAGCCAAAAATAGATAGACTTTCATTTTAAGTAATTAATTAAGTCAGGTAAAATCAGGGAGACTGGTTTTGTGTGAGTTCAAAAAATATGGAGACTGTTACGTGAGGTATTAAAATTCCCTCAGTGCTCTTCCCCTACCCTATCAAAGATTTGAAAGGGACACATTAGAAAAGGGGGGAATGATATACCCAACCTGATCTTTTATTAAAATTTGGATCCATCTTGCCACAAAGCCATGAAAAGAAAATTTTGGCTTAACTATAAATTACACCAAATTCTGAACCTGCTTGGAATGCCTGCCCGTGGCCTTGAACTCACCCATGCCTGGCACTTTGACCAGGAACAGCCCTCTATGAAACTTTATTGACACCTCATAAATATTGGCCTTCCCTGGCCAGACAATGACCCTCTCTGAGGTTCTAATGGTTTTCATAAATTCTGATGTTGGGACCAGCAAAAAAAAAAAAAAAAAAAAAAAAAAAAAATATATATATATATATATATATATATATATATATATATATATATATATATAAACTATGATTAGTGTGATGCTTGTCAGAGTTCTGATATTTGTAACTCCCCTGTAGTGTAAAATTCTGTGTTATAAACCTGGGCTGTAGGAAATTTGGGTGGCTGTCATGTTCCCACTGTTTTGGGAGGGAGAGGCCACCTGGGCAGTGGAAATTATAAGCTTGCTTTAACTTGATTTTAATTGGAGTCAGTGGTCTTTTCTTGCATCCTGGTCTAATAGGTAAACGCTATCAAACATGCAGCTCTGCCGTCCTAAAGACTTCCTTAGAAACTGCCTCTGAGGATGGGCACTTGACATATATGTTGTTGTCAGGAGCTTTAGCTTTCTTTCTAATGAGACCATCAAAGCTGGATCTGCATCTATGTGACGTGGAGGACATGGTTTCTTATTTTCCAAAGGACATGAGGCAGCAGTGCTGAATTCACTCTTTGTAGGTAAACTGTGGCCACTGAAGGCTAAGTGACTCCCCGTGTGGAATGTGAAGCCATTTGGTCATCCTCCACTTTTCATGGTGTTTCTTGCTGCTGCACTGGGAGTTTGTTATTTGCTTCACAAAATACAAGGAATTCAGCTGGGACACAGTGCTGGAGAGAGTTCTGTCACATGAAATAGATGAGGGTCTGCAGGAGAATGCATCAACCAGGCTTCTATCCAACATAGCTTGTCCCCTTGACCATAGCACCTGATTCTGAACATTGTCCTGAAACATCTCCATATTACAAGATGCCTTATATGGAGAGTTATCAGACACATAAGTGATTCCTGGCTGCACAATGTCAGCCACAAGCCATTTGGAAGTCAATGTCAGATACACATGGCCCGACCACAGATGTTTTATCACACACCTGCACACCACAGCTCTGGGCCCACTACTCAGCAGGCTCCAACATACTGGCATCTCTGTTCTACATCATTTTCATGAAACCCAGTCAATCAAGGCACTGTCTGGTACACCCTTCATCAGTAAGAGGACATTGAAAGGTTCTCCAGTGCCACCTGGTCATGAAAATTTCAAAAATTTCATTGTATTTATCTAGCCATTTTTCAAGGATGAAGTTGGAGAAATTGTGGGTTTCAATTCATTCAGAAACAATTAATGTTTGAGGAAGCACATTTCAAGGAAACTCTGGAGAACTCTCAGAGGCAAGGCTTCCCAAAGAGTGGCCAAAAGGACACATGAAGCCAGGCCCATTGAGGTCTACAATGTGAGGCCCATGTGTGTTTTGACTGTCAACAATGGCTGCCAAGTCTTTCAGAATAAAATAATGTGATGCCCTGGCAGAGATTGACAATGCTCTGCGGAAAGCATCCTGGGCATTGATCTCAGTTTCCAAAGGCAACTCTCATGCGTGGTCTCCTAAAATCCCAACACAATTCATGGAAATACTTCTCTGAGGTCAGTTCCTGAACTCAGTCTGTAAGGGGAATCACACCAGAGTTCAAGCCACGTGGACCTAGTCATCTCTTCCAACCACCACACAAATGACCACAATTAAAACCAAAACACTCCCAAATGGCCCTCATCTTCTTCCACATAGACACTCTTCATAGCCTCTGACTGGAGGTTTCCATGAGGGGCACAGCCCAAGACAGTTTTCCAAATAAACTCCCTTGCCCCTCATTTGCCTAAAGTCAGGGTGGCCTGGACTCCCTTCCTGTGAACCAATAGTGATCAAATAGTCCTGCTCTTAATACTGCTCTGCTTCTCTAATTTGAGGCCTACTGACTGTCTGGTATAGATTCTTTATGTGAATTGGTGTCATGAGAAAACCCAAGCCCTTATGTGCTAGCCTCTGTAGGGCTTTGAAGAACTGATTTGACACAAAGGATCCCTATTCTCACTTCATGGAGGTCAAGAAGCTTACAGAGGAAGGCGAGAGACTTCGTCCACAATGACTGCTCTTTTGGCCATTTTCATTTTGCATGCAAACTGGGAAACTTTCTTTAGATCCATCAGGTGCTGAGAATCTAAGCCACTGCCTCACATAGGTCAAAGAGGCTTATTCAGCCACATCTCTTTCCAAAGCAATTAAGCAAAGAGCCACAGGTGATGCCCATTCATTTCCATTTGAAAACTCTTTTCTTCTGGCTTCACAAAGGGATGGCCTGGGGCAAAGATCTTCCTGACATTCAGGACAACAGAACAATAGGTAAGCAAAAGGCCCAATGCAGTGTTTTTCCACTGAGACTTTAATGGTCACACTGATATGTGAGTTTTCTGAGATGCTTCTATTCTCTTCAGCTTTCCAGTACATGGCCATGTAACAGATCTTGAAGGTGGTACATATTTTGGAAACCAAACCATGAGGCTATTCTGGAGAGTGGCCAGTATTCAGGAAGAAAACAAGAACTTAGCAAGATAGTAGGTGTTGCCCATCCATAAGGCAAGCCTCTCTCCATTCTTTAATTGTGCAGGATGAATGCTGGCAAGCTTTCTACTAGACAGGACACAACCATTGATGCATTCGCTTTTCAAATGTCTACAACCACAGATACAGTGGAATGCACAGACATAGAAACACTCACGTTGTCAAACGACTTTCTAGAAACATTCCAGTCCAAACAAACAAACAGTCTTTCCTACCTATTCTCACAAAAGAGACAAAACCACAAACTCACACCAACACCCAAAACCGCACCTCCTTCCCCCAAGTATGTTGGTGAATATCTTGAGTGTCCTCTGACTGGTGGTCCATACTATGTTCCCCAAAAATGGCCTGTTCTGTCTCAGATCTGGTCTTCTTCACCAACTCTGTGAAGTTGTCAGGAGCCATGGTTGAGCCACTACCTGCTTTCTCAGAAAAGGCTCCTCTTCAGAGGTCTCCTGGCATTTGGCCATTCTCACTTCAGTAGGTACCAACAAAGACTGACTCTGTCCTTGGTAAATCCAAACATTTGAGACCACTGGGACTGGGACTGGGACTGACTCTGGGTGCCTGGCTTCCTGGATCCCAAGTTCAGAGTGTTCCATCACCAAGGAAGTGTGTACTGATATTTGCTTCTAAGGGTCCCAGTAGATGGAGACTGCCCGTACTTCCTGTGACAGTTTCACAAGTTAGAATGGTATATCAACAATAGGCACCCGGGAACAGCTCTTCTCACAGGCCTAGTTTGGTCCATCTTCTGTACATTAAGAAGAGAAAGGCTGATTCAGATACATCTCTTCATCCTGACCCGGTTGTTTAACATTGAAAATGACTTTTGCTCTCTCAGGTCCTTCATAGCTGCCTTCTTCTTCTCCACGTATCATTTCTGCATGGACCTTTGAGGTTCTCATCAGATGGAAGATACCCTACAATCCAGTATTGGAAGATCAACTCTTTCCCTGCTCTTCTGTAAAGTTAGATTGAGCGAACAGTGTATGGTTAGGGTTAACAACATGTTCGATTGGGTTAGGAATAATTCTGCAGGATGAATAATGGTTATGGGAACATGCGATATTTACAAAATATACAGTTGAAATATAAATATGAAAACATAAATCTAGGTAAGATTTGATGCCCAGAAGGGCATTGGGCCCTTGATTGGGATACTTAGCTTTGAATTAATTTCTGCACAGATGTCTCAGATAAATCAATATACAATGGTATAGGACATTGTACCTTGGATGATTGAATGTCGAAGAGAACATGCAGTCAAAAAGGGATAGTTGGTAGGATTAGAAAGATAGTCGGTAGTTTTAGAAAGATGAGTGAGTATAGGATTTGGACAAAATGGTCTTTAGCAATAGGGTTTCATGTAGAGAGTGAATGTGAATATCAGCACATGTTAAGCGGCAGTCACAATGATGAACTGGGGAAAATATATATCAATAGAGACATTAGGAAATCAGGCAAAGTATAAGATGAGTAATAGGATTAGACATTTTCAACAGGTTTGAGGTTGAATATATAATCTTAGAAAGAAACAAATATGTAGTCACCAATAGGATCGACATTTGAGAGCAATAGGCAACCTGGACATGGATGATTTTAGTAATCCATCTTCAATTTCCATTTAGGCTTTAGTACAATCATAAGTGTGACATTTGCTTTTTGTTTCCAGAATATTACTGTGATAAAATGTATATGTACATCAGGTGACATGAGTGTTTCTTTCACCATTTCTAGGAACAGTATTTTGAAGACGTGTAAATTAGTATTTTGAATACAAATAGGTGTACACTGTGTCTATGAATATAGAAATAATGCATGAATAGACCATAATGTAAATAAATAATATAACTGGTTCCAACTTAAATAATGGTTCGAGTTGATATCTGAAAATATACAGGAAACCTTATATTGATATATATCTATTCATTCAAACCAGTTATACATCTAATGGTAATATTAGGGTTATGGTTTATCATGAAGAATGTGTGAGTTTTGCTTCAAAGGTAATTGTGGAAATCGAAAATAATGTGTTTGGAAAGAAGTCTCATGAAAAACCAGTCATGTAACCTGGAGGAATACATGTGTTCTGAAGCAGGAAGTGATTGAAAGTGAAACAAAAGCCTTTAAATTTCTGAACTTGTGGATGAAATATATATCTTATGATGTGCATAAACTGAGGAAATAGTAATGTACAAGTGTTGAAAAAAAATGAACGTCAAAATACACATCATATCCCATCAGAATCTACTTGCATTTATATTAACCTGGGTCAATTAGTGTAAAAATATTAGGATATGTATGCACAATTCACTGAACTTAGTTTTCAGTACTAGGAAACAAATACGTATTTCAGGAGGATGAATATGTCTTAGAATAATCTTATGAAAAGTTGATTATAAATACGCACTTAAATATTAATGAATTTAGGGAGTATATAATAAGATACATTTATTTCATATTTTGAAAACTCTGGAAAAAAAATATATATATACAGACATTAAAATACACACACAGAAATTAAAAAGTATTAATATACATGCCAAATGAAATTCACCATGAAATATATTTCATCCACAGATCTAAAAATATTCATTTTACTGAACATGAATTTATGTATAATGTTGTACAGCTTGGATACTCACGCATAGGTTGAATTTTCAGTTCCAACAGTGTTTAACAGGAGTGATCTCTTCTTACAATTTGTATCTGCCAAGTCAGCCACCTCACAAGAATGTACGTGTGGTACCAGGTAGGATTCTATATGTGCATATAAAAATATATGTGCTGATTAGGCTACAGAGAAATGGAGACATGAATTCACATATTTGTTAACTTTAAAAACACATGGAGAAGTGTTTCAACAAAAAATTCACTAGATTTAAAACTCCTACCATATATAATGCAAAAGGAACGTCCAAATGTACACCTGGCATCCTCTGAACTGCTTGTATTTCAATTTGGTTTGGACTATTTTTATCCATCATATTAGGATTTGTAGTCAGAGTCTAGTAGGGAGTGGGTTACTATGAGGGATTAAGTATTTTGAATGAATAATTGGAAAATGAATCCAATGTGTATGCAAATATGTGCTACAAAAAAATCTTCCCACTCTCATCCAGAACAATGCCTTGACATTACCTTCGCCCCAAGTAAGATACAATTAGAGGAGAAGAGTTAGAAAATCTATGAATACATATCTGGAATGGAAAATGCTCGGGAGTTCACAACACTGGAGGTGGTAGAGGAGTTTCCAAAAGTAATGGAGACTGTAAACACTCCACAAACATGGAAGTGTGCAGGCCTCAAGACATCTGGGAAACTGTCTTTGAGATTGTACACTTGAAATATATGTTGTTTTCAGGAGCTTTAGCTTCCTTTGTAGTGAGATCATCAAAGCTGTGTATGCATCTATGTTACATGGAGGACATGGTTTCTTATTTTCCAATGAACATGAGGCAGCAGTGCTGAATTCTCTCTTTGTGGGTAAGCTGTGGCCACTGGGGTCTAAGAATCTTTCCGTGTAGACTGTGAAGCCATTTGGTCATTCTCCAATTTTGTTGTGTTTCTTGTTGCTGCACTGGGAGTTTGGTATTTGCTTCACAAAATACAAGGAGTTCAACTGGAACACAGTGCTGGAGGGAGTTCTGTCACGTGTGGTGGGTAAGGGTCTGATGGAGAATGCACCAATCAGGCTTCTATGCCACATTGCTTGCCCCCTTGACCGTAGCAACTTGATTCTGAACATTGCCCTGAAAACTCTCCATCTAACAAGATGGCTTAATATACAAAAGTCTGCTGGCTGCACCATGTCAATCACAAGCATTTGGAAGCCGAAGTAAGATCCACATGACCCCACCACAGATGTTTTATCACACAACTGCACACCACAGCTCTGGGCCCACTACTCAGCAGGCTCCACCATACTGACAGCTCTGTTCTACACCATTTTCATGAAACCCAGTCAAGGAAGGCACTCTCTGGTACACTCTCGATCAGCAACAGGACATCCAAAGGTTCTCCAGTGCCACCTGGTCATGGAAATTTCAAAAATTTCATGGTATTTATCTAGAAATTTTTCAAGGATGAAGTTGGAGAAACTGTGGGTTTCAATTCATTCAGGAACCATTAAATTTTTAGGAAGCACATTTCAAGGAAACCTCTGGAGAATTCTCAGAGGCAAGGCTTCCCAAAGTGTGGCCAAAAGGCCACATGAAGCCAGGCCCATTGAGGTCTACAATGTGAGGTCCATGTGTGTTTTGACTGTCAACAATGGCTGCCAAGTCTTTCATAATAAAATCATGTGATGTCCTGGCTGAGATTGACAGTGCTTGGTGAATAGCCACCCCAGGCTTAGATCTCAGTTTCCAATGGCGACTCTCATGCATGGCCGCCTAAAATCCCAACACAATTAATGGCAATACTTCTCTGAGGTCAGTTTCAGAACTCAGTCTTTAAGGGGCATCACACCAGAATTCCAGCCCAGGTGGACCCAGGATTCTCTTCCAACCACCAACAAATGACCACAATTAAAACCAAAACACTCCCACATGGCCCTCATCTTCTTCAACATAGACACTCTGAATGACCTCTGGCTAGAGGTTTCCATGACGGGCGCAGCCCAAGACAGTGTACAAAATAAGCTCCCTTGCCCCTCATTTGCCTAAAGTCAGGGTGGCCTGGACACCCTTCCTGTGAACCAAGAGTGATCAAATAGCCCTTCTTTAATACTGCTCTGCTTCTCCAGTTTGAGGCCAACTGACTGTCTGGTATAGATTCTTTATGTTAATTGGTGTCCTGAGAAAACCCAAGCACCTATTGGCTAGCCTCTGCCGAGCTTTGAAGAACTGGTTTGACCCAACGGATCCCTATTCTCACTTGATGGAGGTCAGGAAGCTTACAGAGGAAGGCGAGAGACTTCATCCACAATGACTGCTCTTTTGGCCATTTTGGTTTTGGATGCACACTTGGAAACTTTCTTTAGATCCATCAGGTGCTGAGAATCTAAGCCACTGCCTCACACAGGGCAAAGAGGCTGATTCAGCCACATCCATTTCCAAAGCAATTAAGCAAAGAGCCACAGGTGACGCCCATCCTTTTCCATTTGAAAATTGATTTCTTCAGGTTTCACACAGGGGTGGCCTGAGGCAAACACCTTCCTGACATTCAGGACAACAGAACAAAAGTCCAAAGTAGTGTTTCTCCACTGAGACTTTAGTGGTTCCACTGATATCTGAGTTTTCTGGGATGCTCTCATTCCCTTCAGCTATCCAGTACATGATCATGTCACAGAGCTTGGAGGTGGTACATATCTTGGAAATAATACCATGAGGCTATTCTGGAGAGTGGCCAGTATTCAGGAAGAAAAGAGGAACTTAGGAAGATAATAGGTGTTGCCCATCCATAAGGCAAGCAGCTCTTGATTCTTTAATTTGGCAAGATGAATGCGGGGAAGCTTTCTACTAGACAGGACACAACCATTGATGCATTCGCTTTTCAAATGTCTACAAAAACAGATTCAGTGGGATACACAGACATAGAAACACTCACATTGTCAAATGGCTTTCTAGAAACATTCCAGTCCAAACAAACAAACCGCCTTTCCTACCTATTCTCAGAACATGAGACAAAACCACAAACTCACACCGACACCCACAATGGAACCTCCTTCCCCCAAGTATGTCTGTGAGTATCCTGAGTTTCCTCTGATTTTTGGGCCATACTATGTTCCACCAAAATGGCCTGTCCTATCTCAGAACTGGTCTTCTTTGCCAACTCTGTGAAGTTGTCAGGAGCCATGGTTGAGCCACTATCTGCTTTCTCAGAAAAGGCCCCTCTTCAGAGCTCTCCTGGCATTTGGCCATTCTCACTTCAGTAGGTACTAAGAAAGACTGACTCTGTCCTTGGTAAATCCAAACAAGTGAGACCACTGGAACTGGGACTGGGACTGGCTCTGGGTGCCTGGCTTCCTGGATCCCGAGTTCAGAGAGTTCCATCACCAAGGAAGTGTGATAGGTCACTTCCTTCACGAACTGAATGAGGTCACTGCGTTGGCAACCACTTTGTCCTAACAGTTGCTTCCAAGGGTTCCATGAGATGGAGGCTGCCCATACTTCCTGTGACACTTTCACAAGATAGAATGGTATATCAACCATAGGCACCCGGGAACAGCTCTCCACACAGGCCTGGTTTGGTCGATTTAATCTACATTAAGAAGAGAGAGGCTTTTAGACACATCCCTTCATTTTGACCAGGTTGTTTTACATGGAAGTTGACTTTTGCTCTCTCAGGTCTTTCATAGGTGTCTACATCTTCTTCAGGGATCATTTCTGCATGGAACTTTGAGGTTCTCAGCAGGTGGAATATCCCCTATATTCCTGTATTGTAAGACCAACAATATCCTTGTTCTTCTGTTAAGTTAGATTGAGGAAATATTGCATGTTTAAGGGTAATAACAGGTTCGATTTGGTTTAGGAATCATTCTGTGGGATGAATTAAGGTATTGGGAACCTGCGATATTTACAAGAATATACTGGTGAAATATAAGTATGAAAACAGAAATCTAGGTAATATTTGAAGTCCAGAAGGGCATTGGGTGGCCTGAACACCCTTCCTTTGATTCAGGAGTGATCAAATAGCCCTGCCGCTAATACTGCACTGCTTCTCCAATTTGAGGCTTACTGACTGTCAGGTATAGATTCTTTATATGATTTGGAGACATGAGAAAACCCAAGCACCTATTGTCTCATGCCACAGCAAATGGTTTATTGGGGTCCAGCATGCTGGGGCTCAAAGCTCACTTCAGAGGAGCAAAGAACAAAGAGCCCCGAGAACAACTTGAGAAGATATTATATACAATCTTTAGAGAGTGCAGGGACTTTATATACATCATAGCCTCCTTTAGCAAATCAACATATGTGGTAAGTCATTGTTGTAGATTGTGGCTGCCATTAGAAGATGGCGCCGGCTTCCACTGTGGCCTGTAGTAAACAACTCCTTTTATGGAGAGATGGCACGCTATCCCTTGCTACCCTATGAGAAAGATCCACGTGGCGGCTTAAGATTGGTATGTGGGAGGCTTTATTATACTGTGCTTGGGCGCTCGGGAGGAGGGGGGTCACTAGAAGATACTTTAATCAAGGCCTGAATAAACTGCTGAAAGAAGATTTCTGAGTTGCGTCTTCCCTGCGGGCAAGGGGTCGCGACAAGTAGTGCCGAGACCCGGGAACCAGAACTTTCAGTAGTCAGGTGTGGTGCACCGGTTAGTCCCAGGTAAGTGGGATCCACGATCAAAGCGGGGATTAGTCCCAGGTAAGTGGGATCCGCGATCAAAGCGGGGCAGCTCCTCTGTAAAGCAAGAGAGAGCGTTACATTTTATTGCAGCTGCACTGTGTACTTTCACTTTTGTTTTTTGTGTGTCTTTTGTTGTGTCATGGGTGCCACATCTTCAAGTCCGCTTCTCCTGGTCCTACATGGCCTGTTACGTTCCAAGGGACTAGAAGTGAAACGTAGTACTTTACAGAGATTTTTACAGAAGACAGATATTGCTGCACCGTGGTTTGCGTTTTCGGGCAGCCTTACTATACCTAGCTGGGACAAATTAGGGAAAGATCTAGATTTCGCTCTTGAACAAGGCACCTTAGAGGGTGGTGTTATACCACTTTGTAAGTTAGTTAGAGGATGTATAGTAGATAGTAAATGCCAGGAAGCTGTGAGTGAGGGTCAAGCTGTTCTTGAGCAACTACATGAGGAAAAGTCTGAAGGATCACATAGTGAAGTGGCAGAGAGCATTGGGAGTAAGAGTAGTGAGAAGGCAAAAGAGCCTGAAACTAAAAATAGGAGAAGGCTCTACCCAGACTTGGCTGAATTAAAAACACCTGCGAACACAAGCGGCTCAGAGAGTTCTGAGGACCTTGATATATTCCTACAACAACTACGCAAGATAAAAATGAAGAAAAAGAAACAAGGGATACAGGGCACGCAGGCCTACTGTAAAAAGGGGATGGGATCCAATATTGGTCAACAACACTCTGAGGAGGAGGAGGTAGAATATCTCGAAAAAGACATGGTGCCGGTTGCCCCACCCCCGTATGTGGGGGGGAGCCAAAATTCCGGGAGATCTTATCATGCACAAGTTTGGAGGACAGTTAATACAGATATGGGACTTGCATACCCTGTATTTCAGGACAATAACAGGGGAAGATATCATGAGCCTTTAGACTTTAAGATAATTAAAACCTTGGCGGAATCTGTCCGCACTTATGGCGTGGATGCCGCTTTCACCCTTACTCAGGTGGAGGGACTTGCTAGATTTTGTATGACTCCTTCAGATTGGGCTAATCTAGTCTGCGCTTGTGTCTCCCCAGGGAAATTTTGGATTGGAGAGCATTTATGCTAGAGGGTGCAGTAGAGCAAGCTGCTCAAAATCATGCAGCAAGACGCCCTGCCTAGGATAAGGATATGCTTTTGGGACAAGGCAAGTTTGCTAATCAACAAACAGGATACCCCCCCGAACATTCACGCCTTGTCAAGATCACTCTTGGGAGAAACATCAGGTCTCTAAGGGTTTCTCTCTTTCCCCCTCTCATAAAAGATACTTATATAATTCTTCCAACTGTAATTCCTCTATAGGAACAGGTTGGTCTTGGTTTCAATGGTTAATTTCCAATGAAAAGGGAGCCACAGCTGATATCTCCACTTTGGCTCAATTACGAGGAGTCAAAAGCTGGTTGTTTAATGTTTCTGGTAGTATCCAAGACTCGGATCGAGGTAGGAGACTTGGAAATATTTCACATAACTCACAATTAAGTAATGCTACATTATCCTCTGCAGCAGTCTGTCTCCAATCTCCGTTCCTGTTTCTTTTGGCTAATGATACATCAAAGGGGATGCTTAATTGTTCTAATGTTACCTGTTATTTAACTGAGTGTTGGAATGGCTCTTGGACTGTGGCAGTGATTATGAAAATTCCAACCTTTGTCCCGATCCCAGTTACTGTGGATCCGGAATCTTTTCCTATTGTTGAACTGATTAGAGCCCGTAAAGATTTTGGTATTATGGCAGTTATAGTGACAGCTGTGGCGGTATCTGCTGCTGCAGCAGTTACAGCTGGAGTAGCCATGGCCAGCCAAGTACAAACTGCTGCCACTCTTAATGAGGTTATTCAACAAACATCTACCATACGTAAATCTCAAAGTAGAATTAATCAACACATTTTATCTGGGATTCTGGCTGCTAATCAAAGGATAAATCTGCTTCAAGATCAAGTTGAGAAATTGTCTGATCTAGTATATTTAGGTTGTGTTGATCAACGTGCACATTTATGTATAACCTCTGTCAGATTTAATGATTCCAGGAATGCCTCCCACATCATCGGGAAATATTTATCCGGAACCTGGTCCATTGAAGCAGAAAACTTACTCCAATCTCAACTAACTCAAATTGCTGTTTTGAATAGTACCTGTGTCGAACCAGTGACTTTGGGTCAATTCACCAGTTGGCTATCTTCTGCCTTTTCCTTCTTTAAGGAGTGGGTGGGAGTGGGCATTTTGGGTGCAATGTGTTGCTTCGGTATTATACTTTGTTTGTAGCTTCTCTGTTGCCTTAAAACTCGCCATACACAGGAGAAGGCTATGATTGTATAGGCTCTTGCGGCCTTGGAAAATGGCATGTCTCCGCAAATCTGGCTTGCGCATCTTAAACAGTGATTTTCTGGGCATGGCCATTGCACCCCAAGTTAATTTCACAGTGCACTGGGATTGGCATGTCCTCTTTCTTATTCTCCCCCAGTACTGAATAACCCTTGCACTCTGCAGGTCTTGTTACCATTGCACGCAGATGGGTTTTAGGACTGGTCTTTCTTCTCGGCTACAGACTCTTTACTTTCCTCTGGGGCTTAGGGATTGTGTTGCCAACTAAAAATTTGTTATTGTTACCAGGCTACCTGTGTTGCCCTACTTATCGCCGTCATCAAGATGCAGGATGCGAGGCAAAGCACTGCACTTGAGTGATCCCTCAACGGACCTCAAGGAAAGCATGTCCTATTGCATGCGGGTTTGATGTCCACGCCCCCGCCCTACGAAAAAAGGCGTCGGCTGATATGGGGTCAGGTCTGGGGAAGGCGCCTCCTTAGGACTGAACCATACATTGCAGCCGCTTCTGCACAGTGGGATAGGACCTCTACTTTCGCCTGCATTGTTTTATAAAATAGAAGGGGGAACTGTGGTAAGCCATTGTTGTAGATTGTGGCCGCCATTAAAAGATGGCGCCGGCTTCCACTGTGGCCTGTAG
This sequence comes from Callospermophilus lateralis, assembly GCF_048772815.1. NCBI lineage: Eukaryota > Metazoa > Chordata > Mammalia > Rodentia > Sciuridae > Callospermophilus > Callospermophilus lateralis. The sequence goes on from NW_027517623.1 coordinate 83,198, forward strand.
TAAGCAACTCCTTTTATGGAGAGTTGGCACGCTATCCCTTGCTACCCTATGAGAAAGATCCACGTGGCGGCTTAAGATTGGTACGTGGGAGGCTTTATTAGACTGTGCTTGGGCGCTCGGGAGGAGGGGGGTCACTAGAAGATACTTTAATCAAGGCCTGAATAAACTGCTGAAAGAAGATTTCTGAGTTGCGTCTTCCTTGCGGGCAAGGGGTCGCGACAATCATATACTGTGGGAAAATCAAATAACAACTGTAAAACATGATTAGCACATTCATGTGCGGGAACAGTTCGGGCAGGGGGTGATTGGTCAGCCCTGAGAAGGGGTATACATTTAAACTGATTGGTTGAAGCCCTGAGATGTATACGTGCTGACATGCACGGTTTCTGGGAAGGGGTTGTTAAGTAACTAGGTGTTCAGGGAAGATTTCAACACATCTAACGGGCAGTTACGGGAATTGTCTTCACTGACACAGGAATTTCAGGTTCTGAGCACAGCTTGTAAACTTTACAAAACCTGTTTCTTTACATTTCAATTTCAATTTCATTAATTCTTTCATTTCTCACTCCTTTTTCTGCCTACTTTTAATCTTAAAAGTAATGAATCATAATTATTGTGGGGTCTCACATTCTATTTCTGCCAGTGAAGTGTATTTCTGTCTGTTTACCATGAGTTTTACCTGCCCAATCTGAGCCTGGAGAAAGAAAACTATGTAGTTAAGCAAACGAGGTCCCACAGTTATCAACACCATAAGCATGATCAGGGGTCCAGCTAAGGCTGATAGGAGTGTAGTTAACCAGGGGGACTGGGTATATCATGACTCAAACCACACTTGTTGAATCTCCCATTCTCTCTGGTGCTCTACAAGGAATTTTCTCAATTTACTCATGGATTATTTTACAACTCCAGTATGGTCAGCATAAAAACAGCATTTTTCTCTCAGTACAGCACAGAGGCCCCCCTCCCTCATGAAATGGAGGTCTAAACCTCGACTGTTCTGTAAAACAACTTTAGAGAGAGAGGTTAAGGATTCCTGCAAAAGTGTGATGGAGGTCTCTAACGTCTTAAAGTCTTGATTTATTGCTGTTTCTAATCAGGCCATTTGTGGTGACCCATGGATTATATCAGCTGTTCCTGTACCCACTCCTGCAGCAGCTCCTAGCCCCAATAGGATGGCTAGAGTAAGGGACACTGGCTCCCAGCAAAATCGGGTTGGTTGTCCCCCTAGTAGACCTTCAAAGGATTCTGCATCATGATAGAGCACCCTGGGGAGTATCTGCACCATTATACAATAATGTACAGAGCTGTCAAATACCTGGGCTGAAATGCAAGGAGTTCTGACTGTGTGGAGTTCAGTACCATAAAGGTTCCTTTAATTAGTTCCCAGGGGGAGGAGTCAGCTGTACTCTGGACTGGGGAAGTAGGCAAAGATGGAAACTGCGAAGTATGAGATGGTAGAGGGGTTTTGGTAGATCTAGGCATGGGAGGTTGAGGAGGCTTAATTCCTGACTTGAGGGGATTGGGCCCTATTGCTGTGGGATTTTCTTCCTTTTTAAGCCGGATGGTGAACCAGAGACCAAAGTCATAACCAGGGCCATTAATATAGAATCGCATTCCCCAAGTATTTCCCATAGGCCATGTTGTTCTGAGGTAGCCCCTTCCTTTGGAAGTGAAAGTTATATTGAGGGGGTAACATAGACTATTTTTTCCACAGCAAGTTTTTGACACCACTTGGATAGCGGCACATTTATTGGGATCAATCCAGATTTCATTTCATCCTACCCAAATCATACTGTCTGGGGAGTTTGTGTTTCACAATGTAGGTCCCGTGTGTTCACAACCCCAAGATCTACAATAAAAGTCACTGGGTCCTCCACAGGTTTGGGCCTGTTTGTGACTTCAGAAATCAGCTGGGCACACTTAATACACAAGACTGGCTAGTTTACACCTGAGCTGGGGGAGATGACATCAATAATTCATGGGGTAAGTTGGTCTATGTTGCCCTGGTTTGGGTTTGAGTGGCATCTGTGTGGGGTCCACTATGTCAGGGAGATCCCAATCAGAGAGGCCTATGGCAAGCTGACAAATATCCGGGTGGAGAGATGGCCACCAAGTCCATAAGGGGGCTGTATGTGAAATAGACCACACTACTTGCCCAGTAGGATTTATAAAACTTGCCATTGTTGCTGAACAGGCTGATGGGGATTAGGACTGCTGGTGGTCAGGGGAAGAATCCATAGCCCTACCCACACCACGGACATGCAACTTGACAGGGTTACCAGTCTGTTCCAGCTTCCAGCCAGAGTCTGGAGAGGGCGCAGGATTGAGATGGGAGGTATGGATCCAGGAAGTGATCCCATCCACTTTCACCACTGTAGGTGTTATAAGCAGCACCTGGTATGGTCCTTTCCAGCAGGGTTCCAGGGATGACACCTGACACTGTCTCATGTAGACGAAGTCTCCCACTTGATATCAATGTGGAGTTCCCTCGTCTCCAGGATGATAAGCAGTGGCCAACTGTTTTCACAGGTATTGCTGGGTGCTGGGTTTGTTCAAGGACTTTAAGTCTGTCTAGCAAGGGGGTGTTGAAGGAATCATTAATCTCAGAGTTGGGGTTAGGTCCCTTAATGGAGGAGGGGCACCGTAGAGAATTTCATAAGGGGTGAGGTTACACAAAGAGGCGGAGGGGTATTTCTTGCACGAAAAAGTGCATGAGGGAGGAGCATAGTCCAATTTTTTATGCCGGTCTCCAAGATTAATTTCGTTAAGTCTCTTTGATGGTTCTATTCATCGTTTCTATATGTCCTGAGCTCTGGGGTCTATAAGCACAATATAACTTCCAATTAATCCCCAGGGTCCTGGAAAATCCCTGACTTACCTTGGCCATGGATGCCGGTCCGTTATCAGACCCTATTACCTTAGGCAGGCCGAACCTTGGAAAACTGTCTTCTAGGATCTTTTTGACCACCATCTGAGCTGTTTCTTTCTTCATGGGGAAGGCTTTGACCCATCCTGAAAAAGTATCTACAAAGACTAGGAGATATTTAAGTCCATACCTTGCTGGCTTAATTTGAGTAAAGTCCACTTCCCAGAATTGTCCTGGTCTGGTTCCTCGTATGCGCATCCCTGCAGGACTCTTGGATGGGAAAGTATTAACTAATTGGAAGACTTGAAAAGCTCTAGTCACCAGCTCAGCTATTTTTTTCCTCTGTGAGTCAGTCAATAATAAGTCCTTTATTCGGTCCTTTAAGAGTGCTTATAACTTCTTTGAGCCTAAGTGGTTGAGCTGGTGTACATCTTTGACATAAATGTGGGCTTTTTGAAATTGTAAACTTGGCTCTGTAGGGTCCCAGAGTTCTCTATCTGTCTCCTCAGATGATAAGTTGCCTGAATGTTCCGGGGCAACCAAGTCTCCTGATTTTTGTTCCCCCCGGTGTGAAAAAAGTTAACAGAGTCACTCCGTTTAGGGCTGCCAATTAAGCTTCCTCATCTGCCCTTCTGTTTCCAACTGCCACGGGATTGTTTCTCTTCTGGTGCCCTGGACAGTGCACTATAGCTAGTTCCTTATGGCCCTGCACTGCTGAGCGAAGGTGGAGGATCTCATCTTTATTCTTTATTTCTTTCCCGGCAGAGGTTAATAGCCCCCATTGTTGGTAAATAGTCCCGTGCATATGAACAGTGGCAAATGCATAGTGGCTAACAGTTTATATGGTGGCCCTTTTGCCTGTTGCTAGTTCCAATGCTTTCATAAGGGCAATCAGTTCTGCTTTTTGGACTGATGTCCCTTCTGGGAGACCAGAGTATCAGATGAAATTAGTTTTGCTAACTGCTGCTGCTCCAGCCCGCTGCTTACCATCTTGGAGGACGCTGCTGCCATCCGTAAACCATACGACTTCAGGGCGAGGCAGTGGCTGATCCTTCAAGTCTTGTTGTATACTGGTTTCCTTGCCAGTATGTGTTGACACTCATGAGTGACGGGTCCTGATGATTCTTCTGGCAGCAGTGTAGTTGGGTTGAGTGGAGCAGGGGGTCCCAGCGTTATTCTGTCTTTGTCAAGCAAGAGGCTGTGGTAGTGGTTTATTCTGGAGTTTGATAGCCACCTCTCTGGAGGCTAACAGATCATGCTCTCCAGGGCATGGGGGGATAAAATGGTTAGCTTCTGTCCCAACGTTAATTAATGAGCATCTTTTATTAGAAGGGCTGCCGCTGCTATAGCACTTAAGCAATGGGGCCACCCGCTACCCACTGGGTCCAGTTTTTTGGATAAATACGCTACCGGCTTTTTCCAAGGTCCAAAAGACTGAGTGAGCGCTCCCCTTGCTATTCCTTTCTTTTCCTCGATGTCGAGAGTGAAGGGTTTTCTACATCTGGGAGTGCTAAGGCCGGAGCAGATAGCAGCATCTTTTTTTGACATTATCAATAGCTTGTTGGTGCTCAGGAGTCCATTGGAAGTGGGCATCCCCCTTTATCAGCGGGTATAAAGGGGCAGCCAAAGATGTTAACCCAGGAGTCCATAACCTGCAAAGCTGGCAGTCCCAAGAAACTCTCTGAGTTTTCTCTTATTAGATTGGGGCAGTATCTGCACAACAGTTTTTTTCCTGGGCTCAGGGAGCCATCGTTTGCCACCCCTGAGAGAATAACCCAGGAAGATTACTTCTTGCTGACAAATTTGGGCCTTTTGGCAGAAGCCTTATATCCAAGCCGAGCAAGCTCGAATAATAGTGCTTGGGTCCCAGACTCATAGGTCTCCTTGGTGTCGGCTGCCAGTAGAAGATCATCCACTATTGGAGTAGGGTGACTTTGGGGTGTGCAGTTTTGAAGTCATTTATGTCTCTGTGGAGGGCTTCATCAAAGAGAGTGGGGGATTTTTTGAACCCCTGTGGGAGTCTAGTCCAGGTTAGTTGGCCAGATGTTCCAGGTTCTGGGTCTATCCACTCTAAAGCTAACAGCAACTGACAGTACTTATGTAGAGGCGAGCAGAAGTAAGCATCTTTTAAGTCCAGCACAGTGTACCATTTCCGCTACGGATTCAGAGTGCTAAGCAAATTATATGGATTGGGTACTGTGGGGTGAATGTCCTGCACTCTGTTGTTGATCTCTCTTAGGTCTTCAACAGGACGGTAGTCCCCAGTTCCTGGCTTTCTTACTGGTACCGGGGGGTGTTCCAGGCTGATTGACAGGGCCTTAGGACCCCAAGAGCCAGGCATTTATGAATATGGGGCCTTATCCCATCCTTAGCTTCTTTGCTTAGAGGATATTGTTTAACACTAATTGGAGACGAAGAGGCTTTTAATTCTACTACTATTGGAGGTTGTTGATGGCTAGACCTAACCCAGCAGTTTCTGCCCAGGCATTAGGATAATCTTTTATCCATTTATGGGGTAGTTTGCCTGTTTGATTAGTCCTATGGGGCGCAAAGAGTTGATGTTCATCTTCTATGGACATAGTCAAAGATGTGACTATGGGAGTTTATACTGAACGCTATAGAACCTCCACTTGGGGACCATTAGGTTTAAAGGTTATTCTAGTCCGGAGTTTGGTAAGCAGATTCCTGCCCATCAATGGGGCCGGGCATTCTGGAATTACTAGGAAACAGTGGTGGACTTTTCCCTTTCCGAGGTCCATGTTCATCTTAGTTGTCCAAGCCCGATATCTACTGCCATTAGCCCCTTGAACTAGGGACCATTTAATTGATAGGGGGGCCAGTGAAGTCTTAAGGGCTGAGTATACTGCTCCTGTAATCACTTCAAAGTTCACTGTGTTCCCCTAAACTTCAAATGTTACTATGAGCTGGGGATGGGGATCTGAGCCCCAAATTTTCTAGTCCTCTTCTAGAGTCAGCACGGTGGGCTGGCGTGGCTGCTTCTTTTGGGGGCACTCTTTGGCCCAGTTTTCTTTTTTATTACAGTGGGCACATTGATTTGAGGCCAGGGGGCAGCCTTTGGCGTGGGCCCAGGTAACCCTTTATGTATCCCTGCTTTTTAACTTCTGGCCTATTTGCTGCTGTGACCCGAACCTTAGGCAATGCTTTACTCTGCCATTTGCTTCTTTCCTCCTTCTTTTGTTCCCTTTCCTTCTCTCTCTCCTCTATTCCCTTTCCTCCTCAGTTTCTCTCTTATAATATGCTTTCTCAGCTTCTCTGACTAAATCTCTTAAGGTCATATCTTATAATCCATCTAGACGTTGTAACTTTCTCTTAATATCTAGGGCAGTCTGCTCGATAAAGGCCATTGCAACAGATGCCTTTTGGTCTTCTGCCTGAGGATCAAAAGGAGTATATTTCCTATAGGCTTCCATAATTCTCTCCAGAAACATAGAAGGAGACTCATTAGGCCCTTGGATAATCTCTCTTACCTTGGACAAATTAGTCGGCCCTCTGGCGGCCGCTCAGAGACCCACTATTAGAGAACGGCGATAAGAGGACAGATGCTACCTACATTTAAAGGTGTTGGGGTCCCAGTTGGGTCGGTTCATGGGCCCGTAGGGATGGAGACGGAGCATCACAGGGGCTTCCGAGTTTTCTATTATCCATCTCCTGCGGGTTTTTTTAGGTGGCCCAGCTTCCTTCAGGGGAGCAGGGGCTGCTGCTGCTGCGGGGAAGTCCCCTGGAGGGCTTGGGTCTGGCCCAATTGCCTCTAGCGGCGGAGAGGCTGAGTCAGCGGCGGGAGGATCATCTGGAACATGTTGTGGGTTGGGGAGCGAGGGTAGAGGATAAGGAGAGAGAGGAGTGTCCAGTCTTGTGACTCAGAATGGAGGGAAGAGGGGGAGGAGCAGAATGTTGGAATGATAGGATCGTGGGGCAAGGGGTATATGGTTGTTGAACTGGGTGGCCACGTGGCCCCGGTGAAAGACAATATCTCTGACTTTTCGGATTAGAGGGAAGTGGAAGGATTCTTCTGGGGGCCATCCGACTCCTAGGATAGGCCATTCTGAAGCACAGAGAGTCTGCCAGGTCCGGCATTTTACTGAAAATGAAAGATTCTTGGTACTTGAGCGGACATCAGTCCAATGATCAAGGTTAAGGGACAGAGGCATGGAAGTGCTTTGTCCCATAATGTCCCATAATGGGAGTTACTCAAACAGGGACAGTGAATACACAAACATGACACAGACAAAGACAAACAGTAAACGTTTAACATGAGTCCAAGACAAAGATTAGAACTGAGTAACTGGCAAAACATGATGGGTTAGACAATAAAGACAGACAGTAAACTCAACATGAGTTCCTGACAATGAACAAAACTGAGTAGCCAGCAAAACCTGATGGGCTGGAAAACCGAATCGTGAAGCAAAAAATAACCGAGTTGAGGAAACTACTAATCCTCTATTTCCGGAGTCCTCTGGAGTGTCCCCCAGGGACGTGGCCTGTGGCTCTGTGACACATCTGTCAGCCACCGTCGCAGAGAGCTAATGTTCTTCACCGACAGCCATTTTGCCAAGCCCTAACCTGAAACCTGAAACCAGAAAGAGGCACCTTACTTACTCTGAAAGGAGTCCGTTGGGGTCTTTTTTTCGTCACTGCTGGATTTCTCAGCTAGGGCCTCCAGATGAAAAGGTGGGCCGAACGTCGGAGGAAAAGACCACCAAGAGAATTTCTCATGAAACAGCAAAGGGTTTATTGGGGGTCCAGCATGCTGGGGCTCAGAGCTCACTTCAGAGGAGCAAGGAACAAAGAGCCCCAAGAACAACATGAGCAGATTTTATATACATTCTTTAGAGAGGTCAGGGACTTAACATACATCATAGCTTCCTTTAGCAAATCACCGTATACCGTGGGAAAATCAAATAACAACTCTAAAACATAATTTGCACATTCATTGGTGGGAATAGTTCAGGCAGGGTGTTATTGGTTAGCCCTGAGAAGGGGTATACATTTAAAATGATTGGTTGAAGCCCTGAGATGTATATGTGCTGAGCTGCACGGTTTTTGAGAAGAGGTTGTTAAGTAACTAGGTGGTCAGGGAAGATTTCAACAGACATCTAAAGGGCAGTTCCAGGAATTGTCTTAACTGCCACAGGAATTTCAGGCTCTGAGTGCAGCCTGGATACTTTACAGAACCTGGTTCTTTACATTTCAATTTCAATTTCTTTTATTCTTTCAGAACCTTACAAAGGAAGGCGAGAGACTTCATCAACAATGACTGCAATTTTGGTCATTTTGGTTTTGGAAGCAGACATGGAATCTTTTTTTAGATCCTTACGGTGCTGGTAATCAAAGCCACAGCCTCACACAGGGCCAAGAGGCTGATTAAGACATATCCCATTCCAAAGCAATTACTTCTCTGAGGTCAGTTACAGAACTCAGTCTCTGAGGGGAATCACATCAGAGTTCAAGCCCAGGTGGACCCAGTCATCTCTTCCAAACTCCACACAAATGACCACAATTAAAACCAAAACACTCCCCCAAGGCCCTCATCTTCTTCCATATATACATTCATCATAACCTCTGGCTGAATGTTTCCATGAATGTCACAGCCTAAGAGAGTTTCCAAAATAAGGTCTCTTTCCCTTCATTTGCCTAACCACAGGGTAGCCTGGACACCCTTTCTGTGATCCAGGATTGATCACATAGGTCTGCCGTTAATACTGCTCTGCTTCTCCAATTTGAGGCCTACTGACTGTCAGGTATAGTTTCTTCATGTGATTTGGAGTCATGAGAAAACCCAATCATCTCTGCAGGGCTTGAAAGAACTCATTTGTCCCAAAGGATCCCTATTCTCACTTGATGGAGGTCAGGAACCTAAAAGAGGAAGGTGAGAGACTTCATACACCATGACTGATTTTTTTGCATTTTGGTTTTGGATGCACACATTGGATTTTTCTTTAGATCCAACTGGTGCTGAGAATCTAAGCCACTACCTCACACAGGGCAAAGAGGCAGATTCAGACACATCCCTTTACAAAGCATTTAAGCAAAGAGCCACAGGTGATGCCCATTCAATACCATTTGAAAACAGTTTTCTTCAGGATTCACAAAGGGCTGGCCTGAGGCAAAGACCTTCCTGATATTCATGGCAACAGGCAAATAGGTTAGCAAAAGGCTCAAAGCAGGGTTTATCCACTGAGACTTTCCTGGTCACACTGATATCTGAGTTTTCTGAGATGCTCGCATTCCCTTCAGCTATCCAGTACATGGCCATGTCACAGAGCTTGGAGGTCATACATATCTTGGACACAAAACCATGAGCCTATTCTGGAGAGTGGCCAGAATTCAGGAAGAAAACAGGATCTTGGGAAGATAGTAGGTGTTGCCCATCAATAATGAAACCTGCAATCCATTCCTAAACTGGGCAGGATGAATGCTGGGAAGCTTTCTACTAGACAGGACACATCCATTGATGAATTCTTATTTCTAATGTTTTCAACCACGGACACAGTGAGATACACAGACATAGAAACACTCACCTTGTCAAACGACTTTCTAGAAACAGTCCACTCCTAACCAAACATACTGACTTTCCTACCTATTCTGAGAACATGAGACAAATCCACAAACTCACACCCACATTCACAAAGGCCCCTCCTTCCCCCAAGTGAGTCTGTGACTTTCCAGAGTGTCCTCTGACTGGTGGACCATACTATGTTCCCCCGAAATGGCCTGTCCTGTCTCAGATCCGGTCTCCTTGTCCAACTCTGTGAAGTTGTCAGGAGCCTGGGCTGACCACTACCTGCTTTCTCCGGAAAGGCCCATCTTCAGAGCTCTACTTGCATTTGGCCATCCTCAAATCATTAGGTATCAAGAAAGACAGACTCTGTTCTTGGTAAATCCAAACAAGTGAGCCAACTGGGACTGGGACTGGGACTGGCTCTGTGTGCCTGGCTTCCTGGATAACAAGTTCAGGGAGTTCCATCACCAAAGATGTGACTTAGGTCAATTCCTTCAGGAACGGAATGAGGTCACTGCCTTGGCAACCACTTTGTCCTAACAGTGGCTTCCAAGGGTTCCTTGAGATAGTGGCTGCCCCTACTACCTGTGGCACTTTCACAAGTTAGAATGGTATATAAACCATAGGGACCGAGGAGAAGCTCTCCACACAGGGCTGGTTTGGTGCATCTTCTTTATATTAAGAAGAGAGAGGCTGATTCAGACACATCGTTTCATCCTGACCAGGTTTTTTGCAATGGAAGATGACTTTTGCTCTCTCAGGTCCTTTATATCTGCCTACATCTTCTCCTGGGATCATTTCTGCATCAACCTTTGAGGTTCTCAGCAATTGGAAGATCAACTACATGCCTGTATTGTAAGACCAACTCTGTCTATGCTCTTCTGTAAAGTTAGATTGAGAGAACAGTGTATGGTTAGGGTTAATAACATATTCTATTTGGGTTAGGCATCATTCTGCGGAATGAATAATGGTATTGGGAACCTGCAATATTCACAAGAATATATCGGTGAAATATAAGTATGAAACCAGAAAATCTAGGTACGATTTGAAGCCCTGAAGGGCATTGGGCCCTTTAGTGGGATACTTAGCTTTGAATTATGTTCTGCACAGATGTCTCAGATAAATCGATATGCAATGGCATAGGACCTTGTACCTTGGATGATTGAATGTAGAAGAGAACATCCAGTCAAAAATGAATAGTCCGTAGGATTAGAAAGATAGTCGGTAGGTTTAGTAAAAAGGGTGAGTATAGGAATCGGACCAAAAGTTCATTAGCAATATTGTTTCGTTTAGAGAGTGAATGTAAATATTAGCACATGTGAAAAGTCATTCACAATGATGAACTGGAGAAAATATGTAGGAAAAAGATATCAATAGAGACATTAGAAAATCAGGCAAAGTATAAGGTGAGTGATAGGATTAGACATTTTCAACATGGTTGAAGTTGAATGTATAATCTTAGGAAGAAACAAATATGTAGACACCAATAGGATTGACATTTCAGAGCATTAGGAAATCTGGACATGGTTGATTTTAGTATTCCATGCTCACTTTGCATTTTACTTTGGTGAAAGGTTAATACAATAGGTACTTGTCACTACCTGTTTTTCTGTATGCTTAACAAAACACTGTTGAAATCTTGAGAACTGTTTGCTAATTTTGTTCCCAGAATGTGCTGTCCCCAACTGCCAAACTGCAGAATGTACTCCCTCACCTGGTTGCATGCAAACCACCCACTCGCCCTGACCCATCAAAAATTTCCTTCCATGCCCTCTCCAAGAAAAGTATATAAGCTCTCTTTAAGCTGTTCTCAGGGCTCTCTACTCTTTTCATGTGAGCTCTTAGCCCCAGCATGCTGGACTCCCAATAAACCGTTTGCTGTAGCTGAGTGAAAATGGTATACTCTTCTGGAATTAAAAGATGCTTTCTTTTGCTTGACTCTGCATAAAGATAGTCAGTTTCTGTTTGCTTTCGACTGGGTAGACCCAGAAACTGGAACGTCTGGTCAACTAACTTGGACTAAACACCCACAGGGGTTCAAAAATTCCCCCACTCTCTTTGATTCAGCCCTCCACAGAAATCTCAACAACTTCAGAACTACACACCCCAAAGTCACTCTGCTTCAATATGTGGATGTCCTGCTACTGGCTGCCAACACCAAGTAAAACTGTGAGTCTGGGACCCAAGCACAATTATCTGAAATTGCTGAACTCGGGTATAGAGCTTCGGCCAAAAAGGCCCAAATTTGCCAGCAAGAAGTAATCATCCTGGGGTATTCCATTAGGGGCGGTAAGTGATGGCTCACTGAGCCCAGAAAGCAAACTGTTGTGCAGATACCACTGCCATCTAACAGGGGACAACACAGAGAGTTTCTTGGGACTGCTGGCTTTTGCAGGTTATGGATACCTGGGTTTGTGTTCTTTGCGGCTCCTTTATACCCTCTGTTAAATGAGGATGCCCAATTCCAATGGACCCTTTAGCACCAGCAAGCTTTTTATAACATTTAAAACACTGACACTGAACTCCTCAACTTCACTGAGCCCAGCCTGCAATTTCAGAAAGCCCTACACTACATTAAAAATGTACATCAACTTACTCACCTTGGTTCAAAGAAACTGCAGGCATTCCTGAAGGATCAGGAACAGAGATTTCGACTAACTCACTCACAGTGAAAGGAAATAACTCACAAAAGCCTGTCGGTTCTGTCAATTGGTTAATGCTTACACTTCCAAGCTTCCTGCAGGAAAGCACCTACGAGGAACCAGACCAGGACAATTCTGGAAAGTGGACTTCACTGAAATTAAGCCAGCAAGGTATGGACTTAAATATCTCTTAGTCTTTGTAAATACAATTTCAGGATGGATTGAATCCTTTCTCACAAAAAAAAGAAAAAAAAAAAAAAAAAACAACCGCTGAAACGGTGGTCAAGTACATCCTGAAAGATATTTTTCTAAGACACGGCCTGCCTAAGGTAATAGGGTCTGTTAATTGAACGGTGTTCATGGCCCAGGTGAGTCAGAGCTTAGCCAGGACCCTGGGGATTAATTGGAAGTTACATTGTGCATATAGACCCCAGAGCTCAGGACAGGAAAAAAAATAAATAGAACCATTAAAGAGACCTAAAGGAAATTAAGCTTAGAGACCGGCATAAAAGATTAGAGTATGTTCCTGCCTTATGCACTGTTTCATGCAAGAAATACTTGCTTGACAGACTAAAAGCTCTTGAAAGAACTCAGCGATACCTGTGGAAACAGCTGGCCACTGCCTACCACCCTGGGGACGAGGGGACTCCACATGGATATCAAGTAAGAGACTTCGTCTACATAAGACGACATCAGGTGTCATCCCTGGAACCCGGCTGAAAAGGACCATACCAGGTGCTACTTATAACACCTACAGTGGTATATGTAGATGGAATCACTTGCTGGATCCAAGCCTCTCATCTCAAGCCTGCGCCCTCTCCAGACTCTGGCTGGATACTGGAAAAGAGTGGTAACCCTTTCAAATGGTGTATTCACCAGGTGGATAAGGCTATAGATTCTCCCCTTGGCCGCAAGTAGTCCTAATGCTCATCAGCCCGTACAGCAGCGATGGCTAATCACAAATCCTACTAGACAAGAAGTATGATCTATCTCGCATACAGCCCCCTTAGGGACCTGGTGGCCATCTCTCCACCCAGATATTTGTCAGCTGGTTATAGGTGGTTCCTATTGGGATATCCCTGAAGAAGAGGATCCCACTAAAATTCCGTTAAATGCCTTCTGTACCATAGATAATGGAAACAAACATTATGGATGTAGGGACACACGAGCCAGATGCAGGTTGGCTAGCCTAGATTACTATGTTTTCCCGGCGGACTATCAAAACCACAAACAGCCATGGCTGTGTGGGGCAAAAGCCGACTTCTTCTGTAAGTCATGGGGATGTGAGCTTACAGGGGCTGCCTGGTGGAATCCAAACTCCTCATCAAATTCAGTACACAGCATTGACCATATTACCAATTAGACAATCAAAACTGATGGCCCCCAGATGGGTCTCTAGATCCTCAAATTCTGTGTGACCTTTTTAACTTCTGCAAGTGCTCAAAAGGGTGAAAGGAGATTCCCCTATGGGCAGGCCAATTCCCTCCTTCTCTCACATCCTGAACTATGCTTCTCCAATAGATCCTCACCCTCTGCCTTCTGCTCCAGAATCTCTGCTGTCACTCCCACCTCAGCAACCTGATTTCTCCCCTCCAATTTCTAGATCAAAACCCAAACCTCGATTCTCAGACAATTGCCCCCTTGCTGATTTAGCAGGTAGTGAGGCACCCCTCCACCAACTCACTCCTCTCTTCTTCTGTCAGTGCCCGCACCGGGTCCCACCAGGTCCTCTTACCAGCTAAACCAAAGCTCAAACCAGCTGAGGAGAGCCCTCAGAACCCTATCCAAGATGTAATAAAAATGGCTTTTAAAGTTGCTTTGTCATCACTGAAAACAGGTTACTAAGAATTTAAAGTCCCTCAGAGACTTTTTGGGATACTCACTCCCGTCTTCCCCTCTGCTCTACCTGTTCTACTGCTCACGATTTTGTTGCAAGGAAAATCCCAAACCCCTTTCTCATTATTCTTTTACATCTCTCCTTTCTCATACACAGATCCATGTAGCTGCTCTCCCCCCCGCCTTCCCCATCTTTCCCCTCTGTAAAAGGCCCACAAAAAAGTCTTAACTGACCTTCTCCAAAATTCTTCACCAAGGCTGACTTTAGGACTTTCAGCAAAAGAGGCCCTATAAAAGAGTTCAATGTAGACAAACTTCCTCTTTTCATGTTGCCTGTTCTACTTGGCAACTGGCTGGAAAAATCAGCACTCCTAAGCTAGACAGCCCCTTACTAATTTTTCACAAAATATGTGAACAAGGCCTCTGGCCTTGAGCTGGGGCTTCACAGGGATGGCTACATTTGTAAGATAAAGAAGTTACCAACTGGACCCCATGGTAACAGCTGGCAGGGAGAAAACAAAAAAGAGAAGAAAAAAGCTCTCCCTCTCCTAGGTGTCCTTAAAAAGTTAACTTGCCCAGAACAGAGGAAAAAAAAAAAGAAACAAAAACTGCTTTTTGTGGACTTCTGCAGACTGTGAACTTCTGAGCCCCTTCCATTACATATTGGGGACAAAATTCTAAAACTACCTAAACTTGGGGTTCAAGGGATTAATTGATTACAACAGAAGCAATGCCCTCTATATCCGGTTGCAACCAAATAGGACTGTTTCTCTGTTTTCGGTGCTATCTTAGGTGCCTTGCCCTGTCCATACCAACAAGAGTATTATTCTATATACTTAAACATTGTTTATGTTTTCATAAAATTGTCAACTGGTGCAATTAATTATGTAATGGTGCAGATGTTTCCCAGAGTGCTCTATCATGATGCAGGTTCATTAAGATCAAATAGCGGGGGGCATACAACCCGGTTCTGCCGGGAATCTGTATTCCTCACTTTAGCCATCCTATTAGGAATAGAAGTTGCTGCAGGGCTGGGCACAGGAACCACTGCCGTAGTCCATGGAACACAACAAATGACCCAATTAGAAGCAGCAGTAGAACAAAGCTTTAAGATATTAAACCTCCATCACAGCCTTACAGGAATCTTTAAAATCTCTCTCTGACGTTGTTTTACAGAAAAGGCGAGGGTTGGACCTCCTCTTCATGAGAAAAGGGGGCCATTGTGCTGTATTGAGGGAAGAATGTTGTTTTTATTCCGATCATACTGGTTGTAAAATTATCTATGAGTAAATTGAGAAGACACCTTAAAGCGCATCAACGAGAGAGAGAGGCCCCAAAATGGTGGTTACAGTCTTCGTTCACACAGTCCCCCTGGTAAACTACGCTTTTATCAGCTTTGGCCAGTCCATTAATAATCATCATATTATTGCTAACTCTAGACCCTGTTTGCTCCACCGTGTAGTTTCATTTCTTCAAGCTCAAATTGGACAAGTTAAATTTTGGTAATCAGACAACAATATACCCCACTAGCAGACATAAAATGTGACACCCCTCAATGATCACTTTTATGATTAAACGTAACCAGTAGAAGAAGTGGGGAATGAAAGATTAATTAAATAGGTATTTGTCACTTCCTGTTTTTCTGTATTCTTAACAAAACACTATTGAAATCTTGAGAATTGTTTGGTAATCTTGTTCCCAGAATGTGCTGTCCCCAAATGCCAAACTGCAGAATGTAATCCCTCACTCAGTTCACACAAACCGTCCATTCGCCCTGAACCACCAATAAACTTCCTTCCCTTCCCTCTCCAAGTTAAGTATGTAAGCTCTGCTTAAGATGTTCTAAGGGCTCTAGGCTCTATTCAAATTAGGTCTGAGCCCCAGCATTCTGGACCCCGAATAAACCCTTTGCTGTTGCATGAGACAGTCTCTTGGTTGTCTCTTCCTCCAATGCTAGAATGACTTTTACATTGGTACAATCATAAGTATGACCTTTGCTTTTTGTGTCCAAAATATTACTTTGATAAAATGAATATATAGATCAGGAGACATGAGTATTTCTTCCAGCATTTCTTGCAGCAATATTTTGAAGACATAAAATTAGTATTGGGTGTACAAATAGGTGTACTCTGTGTCTATGAATATAGAGATAATTCATGAGTAGACCATACTGTGAATAAATAATATAACTAGTTCCAACTTTAAATAATGGATCAAATTGATATCTGAAAAAATACAGGAAATCTTATATTGATATACATACATTCATTCCAACGAGTTATACATCTAATAGTAATATTAGGGTTATGGTTTATCATGAAGAGTGTGTGAGTTTTGCTTCAAAAGTGATTATGGAAATCAAAAATAATGTGTTTGGGAAGAAGTCTCATGAAAAGACCAGTCAAGAAACATGGAGGAATACATGTGTTCTGAAGCAGGAAGTGATTGAAAGCGAAACAAATGCGTACAAATTTACTAACTTCTGGATGAAATATATATACTATGATGTGCATGAATTGAAGAAATAGTAATGAACCAGTGTTGAATAAAAACTAACATCAAAATATACATCATGTCCCATAGGAATCTACTTGCATTAATGTTAAACTGGATCAGTTACTGGAGAAATATTAGGATTTGTATGCAACAGTCACTGAAGTTAGTTTTCAGAACTAGGAAAAAAATATGTATTTCAGGTGAATGAATACTTCTGAGAATAATCTTGTGAAAAGTTTACTATAAATCCACATATATGAACATGAATAAATGTAGGGAGTGAATAATAAGATGCATATATTTCATATTTTAAAAAATCTGGCAATATATATGCCAATCAAAATTCATCGTGAAATATATATCATCTACAGATCCAAAAATATTAATTTTACTGAACATGGATTTATGTATAATGTTGTTCAACTAGGAAGCTCACTCACAGTTCGAATTTTCAGTTCCAAAAGCGTTTAGGAGGAGTGATCTCTTCTCACACTTTGTATCTGCCAAGTTAGCCACCTCACAGGAATGTACGTGTGATACCAGGTAAGATTCTATATGTGCATATGAAAATACATGTGCTGAATAGCCTACAGAGAAAGGGAAACAGAAATTCACATATTTGTTAACTTTCCAAACACATGGAGAACTATTTCAACAAAAAATTGACAAGATTTATAACTCCTAACCTATATCATGCAAAAGGCAAAACCAAATATACACCGTGCCTCCTGTGAACTGCTTGTATTTCTATTCTATTTGGGTTATTTTTCTCCATCATATTAGGATTTGTAGTCAGAGTCTAGTACGGTATGGGTTAGTATTAGGGGTTCAGTATTTCGAATGGAAAATTTGAAAATGAATCCAATGTGTATGTAAATATGTGCTACACAAAAATCTTCCCACTCTCATCCAGAACAATGCCTTGAGAATACCTTTGCCCTAAGTAAGACACAATTAGAAGAGAAGAGTTAGAAAATCTGTGAATACATATCTGGAATGGAATATGCTCAGGAGTTCAAAACCTTGGAAGTGGTAGAGGAGTTTCCAAAAGTAAAGGACAGGGTAAACACTCCACAAACATGGAGGTCTACTGGCCTAGAGAATTCTTGAGAATCTGTCTGTGAGGTTGGGCACTTGAAACATATGTTGTTGTCAGGAGCTTTAGCTTCCTTTCTAGTGAGACCATCAAAGCTCTGACTGAATCTATGAGACCTGGAGGACATGGTTTCTTCTTTTTCAATGAACATGAGTCAGCAGTGCTGAATTCTCTCTTTTTAGGTAAACTGTGGCCACTGGGGGCTAAATGTCTACCATGTGGACTGTGAAACCATATGGTCATCCTCCATTTTCATGGTGTTTCTTGCTGTTGCACTGGGAGTTTTGTATTTGCTTCATGATATGCAAGGTTTTCAACTGGGACACAGTGCGGGAGGGAGTTCTGTAACATGTGGTGGGTCAGGGTCTGCAGGAGAATAAAAGAACAAGACTTCTATCCCACATAGCTTGCCTCCTTGACTATAGCAACCTGATTCTGAACAATGTCCTGAAACTTGTCCATATATCAAGATGCCTTTACATATAAGGGTCTGCTGGCTTCACCATGTCAGTCACAAGCCATTTGGAAGCCAATAGCAGATCCACATGGCCACCCCACAGATGTTTTATCACACACCTGCCCACCATTGCTCTAGGCCCACTACTCAGCAGGATGCAACTTTCTGGCATCTCTGTTAAAAACCATTTTTATGAAAACCAGTCAATCAAGGCACTGTCTGGTATATTCATTGTTGGGAAAAGTATACACGGCAGCCATAACCCAGAGAAAATTCCCAATATGGCGCCTAAGGACTTTTTCTTCCTACCTTCTTCTTTCCTGCAGTGGCGTGAAAAGTTCCCGCCCGTGTGAACTCTCCCGCCTCCTCCAATTTCAAATCTCACTGGCGGAGAACCTTAGCCCCAATGAGAACAAATTCCTGGGCTCAGGAGGTGATATCAGAAAGAACTTGCCAATAAATGGGTTGCCTGCCATTTATCTAAGCCCTTCCATCTCCCCCTTAGTTATATATAAGCACACAGCTTTTTGCAATAAAATTGGAATTTTCTGGTGAAGTGTCTTTGCATGGGGAGTTCTTTCATTCTGGTGCCCCGTGAGAGGATACAGGTGAGCTCTTTCCAAGAAGAGCCCCGTCCCCCACTCCGCCGAGACACTCTGCCCTAGTCCGCTCTTTTCAGACGCCAGCTTTCTGCACTCACCACTGATCTGATGTAAGTAATCCTCCCCTGACCCCGGCTCGCCAACTCCCTTCAGGCTACCACTGGTTTTGTGACAGTGATCCTCAGGCACACTCCAGATGCCTGGTAGGGGAGAGGAAATTCCTCCCACTAAGACCTTTACTAGTTGCAGTGGACCCTCTGGTGTTTCGTTTCTTTTTGGGGCATGAGGCTTCTGAGTTTACACAAGAGGCTTTATGGATTTTCCTGCTCCACTGCCGCTGCTGCTGCCGGCTAGAGTTGCTGTATCCTGTGGGGTTGCTGTGTCTGGCTGAAGCTGCCTCTCTGCTCTGCGAAAACTGAACTCCCGGCCTGGAATTGCATTCTGTCAGAGCCAGAGTTTTATTTTCATTACTGACTTCTTCTGCTGCAGTTGAAAACTTTCCTGACGTCAGGTTGCCCTTGGCTCCAATTCCTTTTGGTTTCACAGATCGCACTTCACTGGTGATGACCAGGTAGTGCCCTCTGTATTTCCTCGTGATGGCTTGTCATTTTGGGGACGCCCACCTGACCCCCGTTTGCCCTGAGCTTCCTGGAAGCCGTTCCAGCCCGGGTTTTCTCTTTGTCTTTCTTGCTTACTCCTATTCTCTCTCTCTCTCTCTCTCTCTCTCTCTCTCTCTCTCTCTCTCTCTCTCTCTCTCTCTCCCATCTCTCCCTGTGACTATGGGCACCTCTTAGTCTGCACCTGAAGACTCACCTCTCAAATGTTTAATAAAAAATCTGGCCACACTCTCCCTCACACCAGACATCAAGCCCAAACTTTTAATCAAAATCTGTACCCATGATTGGCCTACATATCCACTGGATAATGGCAATCATTGGCCACCAGATGGCTCCTTAGATCCAAACCTCTTCCGGGACCTTTTTAACTACTGCCAGCATCTGAAAAAGTGGAGGGAGATTCCCTGAATTTAAGATTTTAGCCTTCACACACAGCACCCTGCTCTCTGCTCCTTTTGCCCTCCCTCTCAGGTCCTCTTTGCTTGAAAACCCCTCTCTTCCCCTACTTCTATTCCTGACTTCACAGATTCTTCCTCATTCGACCAAGCAGATGAACCCCCACCTCATCCCCCAGCCCCATTCGCCCCTTCTCTCCCGCTATACCTTCCTCTTCCTCTGCCTAATTCCATGGATCCTCCGCCTTCCGTTTCATCCCTCTTTCCTCCGCCCTCTTCTGCCTGCTCCACCTCCTCCTCCTCCACAGAGACACTCCCTTCCTCTCCCTCTCCTTCCTGTTCACCGCCTTCCTCTTTCAGTCCTCCTGTTACCAGGTCTAAGGGACTCCTTCCCACCTCCAAGACAATTGCACCCTTTCGTGAGGTAGCTGGTCCCGAGGGTGTCATCAGAGTCCACGTTCCGTTTTCCATGTTGGACATTACTCAGCTAGAGAGGAAGTTAGGCTCTTTCACCACTGACCCCACCACTTACATTCGGGAGTTTCAATGGGTCCTGCAAGTATGTAGCCTCACTCATCATGACATCTACATGCTCTTGGCCAATACACTTCTCCCCAAGGAAAGGCAATGAGTCTGGGAGCTAGCCCAAGCCCATGCTGATGAAAATCATAGGACAAATCCTACCCACCCCACAGGCCCTCATGCTGTCCCAGAGCAGGATCGCCTATGGGATTACAAGACCCGTGAAGGCTTACAGTTTCGTGACCTTTTTAGATCCTGTCTCTTGGCGGGGCTGAAAAAGGCCACCCGCAAGGCTGTTAACTTTCAAAAGGTGCAGGAGGTCATTCAAAGGAAGGAGGAAACACCTTCAGATTTCCAGGATAGACTAACCAAGGCCCTTCAACAGTACACAAAACTCGACCCAGAAACCCCAGATGGCCGTCATGTCTTAATGACATACTCTCACTATTAAAAGTCACCATTCACATATCACCCCACATTATTCTACCTCTCATTTCCTCATGATGTTCCTAGGGGCAAATACACCTCCTTCATGCAGTCTCCCACGACTATCTAAACCAGTTAACCCTGAGGTTTGGGACACAACTACACCCTCTATGGCTAAATGAAGTCCTATTCATATTGTCTTACGGGACCCTTCAAGATATATTAGTCAACCACAATATCTACTCACAACCACAGCCTTCCTCGGATTAGAACCCATCAGCCAGGATTTATTATGAAAGGGGTATCTTAGGCCTACACAATCTCCTTTCAACACCCCCCATTCTGGTAGTTAAGAAACCTAACGGGTCCTACAGGCTGGTTCAAGACCTTCACCTTGTCAACTCCTCTGTGGTCCCCATCCACCCGCTAGTGCCCAACCCTTACCCCTGCCTCTCTCAGATCCATGCCACTACTACCCACTTCTTGATCCTAGATTTCAAAGATGCATTCTTTTCTATTCCCTTGTCATCAGAATCTCAGGATATCTTTGCTTTTACGTGGACTGACCCTCACACCCGCCATTCTCGTCAGCTTACCTGGATTGTCCTCCCACAGGGATTCAGGGATAGGCCCCATCTCTTTGGCCAAGTTCTTGCCCAGGACCTCACATCCTTTCACCCGACCTGTCCTGACTCTACTCTCCTTCAATATGTCGATAACCTTCTTCTATGTAGTCCCTCTTGGGAACACTCTCAATCCCACACTTCTCAGCTTCTTAATTTCCTAGCATACAAGGGATATAGGGTGTCTCCCCACTAGGCCCATGTTTTCCAGTTTTTTCTCATCTATCTTGTTTTTTGCCTTACACCTAGGAAAAAGGAAATAACACTGGATAGGAGGCAACTCCTTTCTGATCTTCCAGTGCCCCATACGAAAGCCGAAATACTATCATTCCTAGGACTAGCATTTATTTTAGGGCCTGGATCCCAAATTATTCTCTTCTAGCCAAAAGCCTGTATGACCTAGCAAAGGGACCCCCTAGTGAATCTCTTGCCTCCTCCCCTAACTACCACTTCTGCAGGGTTCAGCAACTCCTCTTAAAGGCACCTGCCTTGCACCTTCCTGATATTTCAAGACCATTTCATCTATATGTCCATGAAAAAGGGGAGCAAGCATTTGGGGTCTTAGGTCAAAACTATGGGCCTACATTTGCACCTCTGGCATATATGTCCAATAAAGTAGACCATACAATCTGTGGGTAGGCCCCTTGCTTAAAAGCTCTGGCTGTTGAACAAATTTTACACAAAGAATCCTCTAAGCTGACTTTTGGGGCCCCTTGAACTATTCACTCCCCACATCACTTGAAGGATCTTTTAGCTTATAAGGGCCTTCAAACCCTTCCTCCATCCAGAGTTCTGTCGCTCCCCACTTCATTTCTGGAAAACCCTAATATTACCTTCCTCCCCTGCTCTGCACTGAACCCTGCCTCACTGCTCCCAATGACTCCCACGTCTAACACAACAATTCATAATTGCTTGGAAACCTTAGATGATTTCCTTCCCTGTCATTCTTCAATTTCTGAGGGACCACTCACCAAGCCTGACCTTATCTGGTTCACTGACGGCAGTTTCTTTAGGCAGAATGGCACTCATTACTCTGGATACACTGGAGTTTCAGCCACTGAGATTATAGAGGCCAAAGCTCTACCTTCAGGAACTACCAACCAGCAGACTGAACACATAGCAGCCACTCGTGCCTGCCTTCTAGCACAAGGCAAATCCCTCACCCTTTATACTGACTCAAAATATGTCTTCCATATCTTATTTTCCCATGCTGCAATATGAAAGGAGCGAGGCCTACTTACCACCAAAGGTAATGTGATCACTAATTCGGCTCTTATAAGCAATCTGATAGAGGCCTCCCACTTTCCCACCCAGTTGGGAGTTGTCCATTGTAGGTCCCATCAGAAGGACGGCTCTCTTATCACTGAGAGCAATGCCAAAGCTGACCAGGCGGCACGAATGGCTGCCACCACTTCCAGTTATTGCCCCCATTGGGGGACATATAATGGCCACTTTAGACATCTCATCTGAAGCCACTACTTCTTCCAGTAAGAACAAGGATCTTTTCAAGTTCCTTTATATTCTATTCCATTCCGATTCTCAGTCTTTGACCCTCTTTTTACAGAGCTTCTTCTCCCTCACCCCCTCTGACAAAGCCATGCTACAGAATATAGCCTCTAATTGTCAGATGTGTCAGCGGACCAACCCTCATACTTTTTTAAGGCCCAAACCTTTCCCTTCCCACCAAGCCCGGGGACACATTCCCACTGCTGACTGGCAGGTACACTTCACCAACATGCCCAAAGTATGGCACACTAAATACCTCCTTGTCTTTGTGGACACTTTCTCTGGTTGGGTTCAGGCATTTCCCATTTCCAATAAAAGGCTTCTACTGTAGCTTCAATCTTTCTGACAGTCATCATCCCCAGGTTTGGAATGCCCACTTTCCTACAATCTGACAATGGCCCTGAGTTTATTTCTAGGATCACACAAAAGGTCTCTCAAGCCCTCTCCTTCAAGTGACATTTTCACTGTCCATATCACCTTCAGGCTTCAGGGAAAGTGGAAAGGGTAAATCGTACTCTAAAGGAAGTCCTTACCAAATTGACAATGGAATTAAACTTAGACTTGGTCAAACTCCTTCCCTTGGATTTGTTTCGAATCAGAGCTCTACCTAAGAAACCATCTTTACTGTCTCCCTTTGAGATAAGGTATTCAAGACCTCGTATCCCCCCTGGGTTGGTCATTTCACAAGGACCTCTCACCCGAGATTTGTCTTTGCCTCTCTTGTTTTATCTTCACTCGGAACTCTGGAAATATCAGGACTGGCTTCTTCTGGACCCAGTCCCCACTCCAAACACTCCTCCCTTAACAGCTGGGAGTCTAGTCTATTATAATACCCCAGAGGAGAACGGGCCTCTTGCCCCAAAATGGGAAGGCCCCTATCCTGTCATTCTCTGTACCCCCAACTCCACCTAACTCTCCTTATCAGACAACTGTCTCACCCCTTGGATTCACATATCTAGGTTGAAGCCATATCACCAAGAGGCCCACCTGATGACGACAGGACCACCCCAGAGGAACTCCAAGAATCACCTCCTGAAGCTCCCCTTTACTCCTGCTCTCCACTCCCATCTCACCCATTTAAGTTGCGCCTACACGGTGTTCCCCGCAGAACAATTCCTCTTAAAGAAGGCACAATGAGCTCTCCCAACACCCTAGTCTTCTCTAACTGCTTGTTTTTTGTGCTCTGCTTATTTTCTGTGCTCTGTCAGGACTGGTATCTACCCTCCTCTGCTACAATGTATTTTTTCACTCTTCGGGAATGATACTCAGAACATGGCATGCAGAATGTCCACGCAGTGGATGCAACTGCTTGCTTCATCCACAACTGCACATCTATTTCCCTAAAATTGTCACCTTAAAGGACCTTCGTCCCTGGTAGCTGGAACTGGCCTTTCATTTGCTTCCTTTTTCATCAAACCAAAGACTATTGTCATTGGTGGCCTGAGATATATAATGGGTGCCCCTATAAGTCATGCAGGTTCCATCATGAACGTGGTAGCTATTCTTACCACTCACTTGGTTACCATGAAGGGTGGACTTCTAGTTACCTAAAGTGGCATAAAGGCTCTTCATCCAATAACAATGGATGGTATACTTTAGATATACCTGACCCCAAGGCCAAACGTTGGGACTATGTTGAGTTTGCTGTCTATGCTCGGACAACCTCAGCCAGACCCACAATGTGGATGACTGTTGGCCGCACCCTGATTACGCCACCTAAGGCAACCATCCAGGTAGTCGAACACATTAAGGAGTCAGAATCAAAACTTCGAGATCTTATCCATAGCTCATTTAAAGAGGATTCAGAGCCTTCAACCCCCTCAGGTCCCCCTCCCACATGGCTCAATTTGCTACACCAAACTCTTTGATTATTAAACTCCACCCCTCTTTCTGTGCCTACTTCTCAGTTCTTTCTCTGTGCTTCACTTAGTCGTCCACTTCTAGCAGCGGTCCCATTAGCGGCAGGAAATATTTCAGCAAAAACCTACAATTTCTCTAAGAAAGGAAAACCCCTACATGTGACACGTATCCCACTATGGGAAAGTTGTTCCACCAATACTTTATTTCCTTTCATCTGTTTCCACCTGACAATAATGAATTCTTTACCCATTTGTTCCTTGAGCTTTAGCACCCCATCGAGCCCTGATTTATGAAACCTGGACATTTTCTCTGGTGTAACGGGTCTATAAGTACCTCAACGATCAATGTCTCTGGCATCTGTTTCTTGGTTACGGTAGTTCCTCAGCTGTCTTTGTATACTCCCATCGAATTCCGACAGGTGGCCCTACCTTCCTGCACCCTTAGGGCAGTCTTTCTGCCGGTTCTGGTAGGCCTCACATTAACAACCTCAGCGGCGAGTCTCGAACTCTCTGGTGAAGCTATAGGTCATGCTCTATGGGCATCCAATGACCTGCAACAAAAACTGCAGGAAGCACTTGATAACACAGCTCAGGTTCTGGGCTCCTTGCAGTGACGGGTTACTTCATTGGCACAACTGGCTTTACAGAACTGAAGGGCAATTGATCTTCTCATTGCAGAAAAAGGGGGAACATGCCTGTTCCTCAGAGAGGAATGTTGTCATTATGTTAATGAATCTGGCCTAATAGAAAAAAATGTTGTTTAATTGCAGGAATTATCAACCCAATTGCTTCCAATCCTTTCTTGCCATGTACTTACTACCAATCTTGGGGCCCCTTATTGGGATGCTCCTTTTTTGTGCTCTCTTGCCCTGCATAATGAAGTGCCTTCAAACCCAACTGAAAAAAAATTTCTAATCAAACATTCAACCAGCTTTTGCTTAGGCACTAGCAGCCTCTGATGACTGATGAACCCCCAACATCTCCAAGAGAACAGTTCACTCAGTGCTGAAGCTCACTACCAGGCACGATGGAATGCAACGGACATCAGACGGCGAGAGACAACGAGCTCGGAGAACCTTTTAATCTGCCATCCTGGATTAATGAGTCTTTATGTCCTTCTAAGTTTCCTCATGGCCCTTGGCCTCTTCTCTGTCAGTCCCCCAAGATGGTACTTCTGCCAAAAATTGACCTTTGCTTTAATTTTTATCTTAATTCTGTTTTTATTCGCTCTGATCTTCTTCAGGTGCTGGTGATGCCATGTCCAGGCAACGCTTCCAGTATTTCCCAGAGTCTCTGAAACAGGACCAGTGACTGATACCAACAAACTCCTCCATCCAGGACTGGTTCAATGACATCGACAACTTGAGGCTTCAGGGAACTTTCATAGACTTCACCCCTATGGAAGTAGCTGTCTGTAGCCACTGGGTTTTCTTTCTGGCTGCCATGATATCCCCAGACCTGCCCCCCGAGAATTCCTCCACTTCCCATTCTAGGCCCCACAGCGCCCCCAAACAGCAAGAAGCAGCCGGATCTGACCAACGACGCCACACTTCCTAAGAAAACAAAAAGGGAGGAATGTTGGGAAAAGTATAAACGGCAGCCATTCCCCAGAGTAAAAACCCCAACATGGTGCCTAAGGACTTTTTCTTCCTACCTTCCTCTTTTCTGCAGTGATGCAAAAAGTTCCTGCCCGTGTGAACTCTCCCGTCAGCGCCAATTTCAAATCTCTCTGGCGGGGAACCTTAGCCCCAATGAGAACTAAATCCTTGGCTCCGGAACTGATATCTGAAAGAACTTGCCAATAAATTGGTGCCCTGCCATTTATCTAAGCCCTACCATCACCCCTTTAGTTCTATGTAAGCACACAGCTTTTTGCAATAAAATTGGAATTCTCCTAGCGAAGTGTCTTTGTGTGGGGAATTCTTTCACTCATGATCAGCAACAGGATATCCAAAGGTTCTCCAGTGCCACCTGGTCTGGGAATTTCAGAAATTTGATGGTATTTATTTAGCCATTTTTGAAGGATGAAGTTGGAGTTACTGTGGGTTTCAATTCATGCAGGAAACATTATATGGTGAGGAAGCTCATTTCAATGAAATCTCTGGAGAACACTCACAGGCAAGCTTCCCAAAGAGTGGCCAAAAGTTCACATGAAGCCAGGATCACTGAGGTCTACAATGTGAGGTCCATGTGTGTTTAGACTCTCAACTTTGGCTGCCAAGTCTTTAAGAATAAAATCATGTGATATCCTGGCTGAGATTCCCAGTGCCCTGTGGAAAGCCTCCCTGGACCTCTATCTCAGTTTCCAAGGACGATTCTGATGCGTGGCCTTCTAAAATCCCAACACATTTCATGGCAGTACTTCTCTGAGGTCAGTTCCAGAACTCAGTCTCTAAGAGGAATCACACCAGAGTTCAAGCCCAGGTAGGCCCAGTCATCTCTTCCAACCGCCACAAAAATGACCACAATGAAAACCAAAACACACCCACAGGGCCCTCATCTTCTTACATATAGACACTCATCATAACTTCTGGCTGGAGTTTTCCATGAGGGGTGCAGCCCAAGACGGTGTGAAAAATAAGCTCCCTTGCGCTCATTTGCCTAAAGTCCGGGTGGCCTGGAAACCCTTCTTGTGAACCAGGAGTGATCAAATAGGCCTGCTGTTAATACTGCTCTGCATCTCCAATTTGAGGCCTACTGAATGTCAGGTATAGATTCTTTATATGATTGGGAGTCATGAGACAAACCAAAAACCTCTGGGCTAGCCTCCACAGGGCTTTGAAGAACTCATTTTACCCAAAGGATGCCTATTCTCACTTGATGGGCCTCAGGAACCTTAGAAATGAAGTCAAGAGACTTCATTCACAATAACTGCTCTTTTGGCAATTTTGGTTTTGGATGCACACATGGGATCTGTCTTTGGATTAATCAGGTGCTGAGAATCTAAGCCACAGCCTCACACAGGGCCAAGAGGCTGATTCAGACACATCCTTTTCCAAAGCAATTAAGCAAAGAGCCACAGGTGATGCCCATTCATTTCCATTTGAAAACTGTTTTCTTCAGGGTTCACAAAGGGGTGGCCTGAGGCAAAGACCTTCCTGACATTCAGGGCAACAGAACAATAGGTAAGAAAAAGTCCAAAGCAGGGTTTCTCCACTGAGACTTTCCTGGTCACACTGATATCTGAGTTTTCTGAGATGCTCGCCATTCCCTCCAGCTATCCAGTACATGGACATGTCACAGAGCTTGGAGGTGGTACATATTTTGGACAAAAACCATGAGTCTATTCTGGAGAGTGGCGAGAATTCAGGAAGAAAACAGGAACTTAGGAAGTTAGCAGGTGTTGCCCATTTATAAGGCAAGCTGCAGTCCATTCATAAATTGGGTAGGATGAATGCTGGGAAGCTTTCTACTATACAGGACACATCAATTGTTGCATTCTCTTTTCTAATGTCTACAACCACGGACACAGTAGCATACACAGACATAGAAACACTCGCCTTGTCAAACGTCTTACTAGAAGCAGTCCACTACAAATCAAAGAAAAAAACGCCTTTCCTACCTATTCTCAGATCATGAGACAAAACCACAAAATCACACCCACACCCACGAAGGCACATCCTTCCCCCATTAAACTCTGTGACTATCCAGAGTTTCCTCTGACTGGTGGGCCACAGTATGTTCCCCGAAATGGCCTGTCTTGTCTCAGATCTGCTCTTCTTTCCCAACTCTGTGAAGTTTTCAGGAGCCAGTGGCCAACCACTACCTGCTTTCTCAGGAAAGGCCCCTATTCAGAGCTCTCCTGGTATTTGGCCATCCTCATATCTTAAGGTACAAAGAAAGACTAACACTCTTCTTTGTAAATCCAAACAAGTTAAACCCCTGGGTCTGAGACTTGAGTGGCTCCGGGTGCCTGGCATCCTGGATCCCAAGTTCAGAGAGTTCCATCACCAAGGAAGTGAGGTCGGTCAATGCTTCAGGAACTGAATGAGGTCACTTCCTTGGCAACCACTTTGTCCTAACAGTTGCTTTCAAGTGTCCCATTATATGGAGGCTGCCCCTACTTCCTATGACATTTTCACAAGTTAGAATGGTATATAAACCATGGGCACCCGGGAACAGCTCTCCACCTAGGACTGGTTTGGACCATCTTCTCTACATTAAGAAGAGAGAGGCTGATGCATACATATCCCTTCATGCTGACCAGGTTGTTTGCAATAGAAGATGACTTTTCTCTCTCACGTTTTCATAGCTGCCCACATCTTCTCAAGGCATCCTTTCTGCATGGACCTTTGACGTTCTCAACAGGTGGAAGATCGCCTACATTCATGTATTGTAAGACCAACTCTGTCGCTGCTCTTCTGTAAAGTTAGATTGACGGAACAGTGTATGGTTAGGGTTAATAACATGTTCAATTTGGGTTAGGAATCTTTCTGCACGATGAATAATGGTTTTGGGAAACTATAATATTTACAAGAATATATAGGTGAAATATAAGTATAAAAACAGAAATCCAGGGAAGATATGAAGCCCAGAAGGGCATTGCACCCTTAATTGGTATGCTTAGCTTTGAATTATGTTCTGCACAAATGTCTCAGATAAATTGATGTACAATGGCATAGGACCTTGTACCTTTGATGATTGAATGTCAAAGAGAACATCCACTCAAAATGGGATAGTAGGTAGAATTAGGAAGATGGTCGGTAGGTTTAGAAAGAAGAGTGAGTATAGGATTTAGACCAAAACTTCTTAAGCAATAGGGTTTCGGTTAGAGAGTGAATGCAAATTTCAGCACACATGAAGTGTAAGTCACAATGATGAACAGGGGAAATATGTAGGATAGCAGATATAAATAGAGACATTACTAAATCAGGTAAAGTATAAAATGAGTGATAGGATTAGATATTTTCAACAGGCATGAGGTTGAATATATAATCTTAGGAAGAAACAAATATGTAGTCACCAATAGGATTGATATTTGAGAGCATTAGGCAACCTGGACATGGAAGTTTATGTAATCCATGCTCACTTTCCATTTAGGCTTTGGTAAAATCTTAAGGGTGACTTTTTTTTTTTTTGTCTAGAATATTACTGTGATAAAATGTATATGTAGATCTGGTGACATGAGTATTTCTTCCACCATTTCTTTTAGGAATATTTTGAAGATGTATAAATTAGTATCTAAGGTAAAATAGGTGTACCCCTTGTCTATGAATAGAGAGATAATGCATTAATAGACGATACAGTTAATAAATAATATAACTGCTTCCACTTTAAATAATGGATTGAATTGATAACTGAAAATATATAAGAAATCATATTTTGATATAGAATCATTCATAACAACTAGTTATACGTCTAATTGTAATATTAGGGTTATGGCTTTTCATGAAGAATGTGTGAGTTTTGCTTCAAAATGATTATGAAAATCAAAAATAATGTGTTTGGAAAGAAGTCTCATGAAAAGACCAGTCAAGAAACATGGAGGAATACATGTTTTCTGAAGCAGGAAGTGATTGAAAGTGAAAAAAATGCTTATAAATTAGTGAACTTGTGTATGAAATATATATACTGTAATGTGCATAAACTTAAGAAATAGTAATGTACCAGTGTTGAATTAAAACGAACTCCAAAACACATATCATGTCCCATAATAATCTACTTGCATTGATGTTAAACTGGGTCAGTTACTGTAGAAATATTAGGAGTTATATGCACCATTCACTGAAGTTAGTTTTCAGTACTAGGAAACAAATATGTATTTCAGGTGAATGAATATTTCTGAGTATAATCTTGTTAAAAGTTGATTATAAATCCACATACATGAACAGAAGTTATTCACTCCAAACCCAACAAACCGCCATTCCTACCTATTCTCAGAACATGAGACAAAATCCGCAAACTCACACCCACACCCTCAAAGTCACCTACTTCCTGCAACTAGGTCTATGACAATCTGGAGTGTCCTCTGACTGCTGGGCCACACTATGTTCCCCTGAAATGACCTGTTCTGTCTCAGAACTGATCTCCTTGTCCAACCCTGTGAAGTTGTCAAGAGTCAGCGGTGAGCCACTACCTGCTTTCTCAGGAAAGACCCCTCTTCAGAGTTTTTCTCACATTTGGCCATCCTCACATCAGTAGGTACCAAGAAAGAGTGAATCTGTCCATGCTAAATCCAAACAAGTGAGACCACTGGGACTGGGACTGGGACTGGGACTGGCTCTGGGTGCCTGGCTTCCTGGATCCCATGTTCAGAGAGTTTCATCAACAAGGAAGTGTGGTGAGGTCACTTTCTTCAGAAACTGAATGAGGCCACTACCTTGGCAACCACTTTGTCCTAATAGTTGCTTCCAATGGTCCCATGAGATGGAGGCTGCCCCTACTTCCTGTGACACTTTCACAAGTTAGAATGCAATATCAACCATAGGCACCCGGGAACAGCTCTCCACACAGGCCTGGTTTTGTCCATCTTCTCTACATTAAGAAAAGAGGGGCTTATTCAGACACTACCCTTTATCCTGACCAGGTTTTTGCCATGAATGATGACTTTTGCTCACTCAGGTCCTTCATATCTGCCTACATCTTCTTCAGGGATCATTTATTCATGGACCTTTGAGGTTCTCAGCTGGAGGAAGACCACCTACATTCCTGTATTTTAAGACCAACTCTGTCCCTGCTCTTCTGTAAAGTTAGATTGAGGGAACTGTGTATGGTTAGGGTTAATAACATTTTTGATTTGGGTAAAGAGTCATTCTGCTGGATGAATTATAATATTGGTAACCTTTAAGATTTATAAAAATATAGAGGTGAAATATATGTATGAAAACAGAAATCTAAGTAAGATTTGAAGCCCAGAAGGGCATTGGGCCCTTGATTGGGATACTTTACTTTGAATTACATTCTACTAAGATATCTCAGATAAATCGATATACAATGGCATAGGACCTTGTACCTTGGACGATTGAATGTTGAAGAGAACATCTAGTCAAAAAGGGATAGTAGGTAGGAATAGGAAGATAGTTGGAAGTTTTAGGAAGAAGAGTGTGTATAGGATTTGGAATAAAAGTTCTTTAACAATAGGGTTTTGTTTAGAGAGTGAATGTCAATGTCAGCACATGTGAAGTGTCAGTAACAATGGTGAACTTGGAAAAATATGTAGGAAAGCAGATATCATTAGAGAGATTAGGAAATCAGGTAAGGTATAAAGTCAATCATAGGACTAGACATTTTCAACAGGGTTGAGATTGAATATATAATCTTAGGAAGCAACAAATATGTAGTCACCAATATGATTGACATTTGAGAGCATTAGGGAACCTGGACATGGATGTTTTTAGTAATCCATGTTCACTTTCCATTTAGGCTTTGATACCATCATATTGTGTCTTTTGCATTTTTGTCCAGAATATTTCTGTGATAAAATGTATATGTAGATCATATATTTCATATTTTGAATAGTTTGGAGAGTGTGTATATATATATAAAACCACTGAGACATTAACAATTAGCAATATATATTCCAATCGAAATTCATCATGAAATATATATCATCCACTGATGAAAAAATATTTATTTTACTGAACATGGATTTATGTATAATCTTGATCTCTTAGGAAGCTCACACATAGGGTGAATTTTCACTTCCAACAGTGTTTCTGCTGAGTGATCTCTTCTCACAACTTGTATTTGCCAAGTCAGCCACCTCACAAATATGTACGTGTTATACCAGGTAGGATTCTATATGTGCATATAAAAATACATGTGCTGAAGAGGGTACAGAGAAAGGGAGAGAGAAATTCACATATTTGTTAACTTTAAAACACATGGAGAACTATTTCAATTAAAAATTTACTAGATTTTTTAAAGCTGCCTTTTATCCTGCAAAAGGCAAGTCCAACTATACTCCATGCCTCTTCTGAAATTTTTTATTTCTATTCTGTTTTGGTGTTTTCCTTATCATATTAGGATTAGTAGTCAGAGTCTAGTAGCGTATGGATTAGTGTCAGGGATGCAGTATTTCGAATGGAAAATAGGAAAATGAATCCAATGTGTATGCAAATATGTGCTACAAAACAATCTTCCCACTCTCATCCAGAATAATGCCTTGACATTACTTTTGCCCCAAATAACACAAAAATAGAGGAGAAGAGTAAAAAAATCTGTTAATATATATATGGAATGGAAAATGCTCAGGGTTTCACAACATTGGATGTGGTAGAATAGTTTCCAAAGGTAAGGGACAGGGTAAACATTCCACAAACATGGAGCTCTTTCGGCCTAAAGACTTCTTGAGGAACTGCCTCTGAGGTTTGACACTTGAAATATATATTGTTGTCAGGAGCTTTAGATTCTTTTCTAATGAGACCATCAAAGCTGCGTCTGCATCTATGTGACCTGGAGGACATGGTTTCTTCTTTTCCAATGAACATGAGGCAGCAGTGCTGAATTCGCTCTTTGTTGGTAAAATGTGGCCACTGTGGGCTAAGTGTCTCCCCGTGTGGACAGTGAAGCCATTTATTCGTCCTCCACTTTTCGTGGTTTTTCTTCCTGCTGCATTGGGAATTTCATATTTGCTCCAAAAAATACAAGGAGTTCAACTGGGACACAGTGCTGGAGCGGGTTCTGTCACGTGTGTTGGGTCAGGGTCTGCAGGGGAATGCATCAACCAGGCTAATATCCCACAGAGCTTGCCCCCTTATACATAGCAACATGATTCTGAACATTGCCCTGAAATCTCTCCATATAACAAGATGCATTTACAAATAAGCTTCTGTTGGCTACACCATGTCAATCACAAGCCATTTGGAAGCTAATGGCAGATCCACATGGCCCCACAACAGATGTATTATCACACACCTGCACACCACTACTCTAGGCCCACTAATCAGCAGGCTCCAACTTACTGGCAAATCTGTTCTACACCATTTTCATGAAACCCAGTAAATCAAGGCACTGTCTGGTACACTCATGATCAGCAACAGGACATCCAAAGGTTCTCCAGTGCCACCTGGTCTTGGGAATTTCAAAAATTTCATGGAATTTATCTAGCCGTTTTTCAAGGAAGATGTTGAAGGCACTGTGGGTTACAATTCATTCAGGAACCATTAAATGGTGGGGAAGCTCATTTCAATGAAAACTCTGGAGAACTCTCACAGGCAAGGCTTCCCAAAAAGTGGCCAATAGGTCACATGAAGCCAGGCCTATTGCAGTCTACAATGTGAGGTCCATGTGTGTTTTGACTGTCAACTATGGCTGCCACGTCTTTCAAAATAAAATCATGTGATATTCTGGCTGAGATTCCCAGTGCTCTGTGGAAAGCCACCCTGTTCCTAGATCTCACTTTTCTTTCCAAGGGCGACTCTCATGCGTTGCCTCCTAAAATCCTAACACAATTAATGGCAATATTTTTCTGATGTCAGTTCCAGAACTCAGTCTGTAAGGGGAATCACACCAGAGTTCAAGCCTGGTTTGGTCCATCTTCTATACATTAAGAAGAGAAATGTTGATTCAGACACATCCCTTCATCTGACCAAGTTGTTTGCCATGGAATATGACTTTTGCTTTCACAGGTCCTTCATAGCTGCCTATATCTTCTCCAGGGATCATTTCTTTGTTGACCTTTGAGGTTCTCAGCAGGTGGAGGATCCTCTAAATTCCTGTATTGTAAGACCAACTCTGTCCCTGCTCTTTCGTAAAGTTAGATTGAGGGAACAGTGTATGGTTAGGGTTAATATCATGTTCCATTTGGGTTAGGAATCATTCTACGGGATGAATTATGGTATTGGGAACCTGAAATATTCATAGGAATATAAGTGTAATATAAGTATGAATACAGAAATCTAGGTAAAATTTGAAGCCCAGAAGGTCTTTGGGCCCTTGACTGGGATACTTAGCTTTGAATTATATTCTGCACAGATGTCTCAGATTAATCAAAATACAATGGTAGCGTTCCTTGTACCTTGGATGATTGAATGTCGAAGAGAACATCCACTCAAAAAGGGATAGTCGGTAGGATTAGGAATTAGTCGGAAGAGTGAATATAGGATTTGGTCCAAAAAATCTTTAGCAATAGGGTTTTGGGTACAGAGTGAGTGTAAATGTGAGCACATGTGAAGAGTCAGTCACAATGATGAACTGGGGAAAATATGAAGGAAAGCAGATAATAATAGAGACATTAGGAAATCAGGCAAAGTATAAACTGAGTGGTAGGATTAGACATTTTCAACTGGCTTGATGTTGAATATATAATCTTAGGAAGAAACAAATATGTAGTCACCAATCGGGTTGACATTTGAGAGCATTAGGCAACCTGGACATGGATGTTTTTCGTGATCCATGCTCACTTTCCATTTAGGCTTTGGTACAAACTTAAGTGTGATCTTTGTAATTGTGTCCAGAATATTACTTTGATAAAATGTATATGTACATCAGGTGATATGAGTATTTCTTCCACCATTTCTGGGAGCAATATTTTGAAGATGTATAAATAAGTATTGGGGGTATAAAAAGGTGTACCCTGTGTCTATGAATATAGACATAATGCATGAATAGACCATACTGTGAACAAATAAAATAACTTTTTCCAACTTTAAATAATGGATTGAATTGATATCTGAAAATATACAGAAAATCTATATTGATGTACAATCCTTCATTCCAACCAGTTATACATCTAATGGTAATATTAGGGTTATGGTTGATCATGACGTGTATGTGAGTTTTGCTTCAAAGGTGATTATGGAAATAGAAAATAATGCGTTTGGAATGAAGTCTCATGAAAAGACTGTGAATCAGGCGGTATAGTGATACCAGACTTCAAACTATACAACAGAGCAATAGTAACAAAATCAGCATGGTACTGTACCAAAACAGGCGGTTGGACAAATGGTACAGAATAGAGGACACAGAAACCAATCCACTAAACTACAACTATCTTATATTTGATAAAGAGGCTGAAAGCACACAATGGAGTAATGATAGCAGCTTCAACAAATGTTGCTGGGAAACCTGGAAATCCATATGCAACAAAATGAAACTGAATCACTTTCTCTTGCCATGAACAAAAGTTAACTCAAAATGGATCAAGGAGCTTGATATCAAATCAGAGACACAGTGTCTGACACAAGAAAAAGTTGGCTATGATCTACATACTGTGCGGTCGGGCTTCAAATTTCTTAATATGACACCCATAGCACAAGAGTTAATAACTAGATTCAACAAATGGGACTTACTCAAACTAAAAAGTTTTTTCTCAGCAAAAGAAACAATAAGAGAAGTAAATAGGTAGCCTACATCTTGGGAACAAATCTTTACTCCTCAAACTTCAGATCGAGCCCTAATATCCAGAGTATACAAAGAACTCAAAAAATTAGACAATTAGATAACAAATAACCCAATCAACAAATGGGCCAAGGACCTGAACAGACACTTCTCAGAGGAGGACATTCAATCAATCAACATGTACATGAATAAATGCTCACCATCTCTAGCAGTCAGAGAAATGCAAATCAAAACCACCCTAAGATATCATCTTGCTCCAGTAAGATTGGCAGCCATTATGAAGTCAAACAACAACAAGTGCTGGTGAGGACGTGAGGAAAAGGGTCCACTTGTACATTGCTGGTGGGAGTGCAAATTGGTGCAGCAAACTTGGAAAGCAGTATGGAGATTTCTTAGAAAGCTGGGAATGGAACCACCGTTTGACCCAGCTGTTAACCTTCTCGGTCTATTCCCTAAAGACCTAAAAAGAGCATGCTACAGGGACACGGCTACATCGATGTTCATAGCAGCACAATTCACAATAGCAAGACTGTGGAACCAGCCTAGATGCCCTTCAATAGACGAATAGATAAAAAAATGTGGCTTTTATACAAAATGGAGTATTACTCTTCATTAAAAAATGACAAAATCATAAGAATTTGCAGGGAAATGGATGGCATTATAGCAGGTTATGCTAAGTGAAGCTAGCCAGTCCTTGAAAAACAAATGCCAAATGTCTTCTTTGATATAAGGAGAGTAACTAATAACAGAGTAGGGACAAAGAGCCTGAGAAGATCAACACTAAACAGGAATGAGAGGTGGGAGGGAAAGGAAGAGAGAAGGGAAATTGCATGGAAATGGAAGGAGACCCTCAGGGTTATACAAAATTGCATACAAGAAGAAGTGAGGGGAAAGAGGAAAAAAAAAACAAGGGAGAGAAATGAATAACAGTAGAGAGGGTAGAGAGAGAAGAGGGGAGGGGAGGGAAGAAGAGGGGGATAGTAGAGGAGAGGAAAGGCTGCAGAATACAACAGACACTAGTATGGCAATATGTAAATCAATGGATGGGTAACTGATGTTTTTCTGCAATGTGTATGCGGGGTAAAAATGGGAGTTTATAACCCACTTGAATTAAAGTGTGAAATATGATATATCAAAAACTATGTAATATTTTGAACAACCAACAATAAAAATTTTTAAAAAAAGAAACCTGGAGGAATACATGTGTTCTGAAGCAGGAAGTAATTGAAAGTGAAACAAATGTCTATAAATTTATGAACTTGTGGATAAATATATATCTTATGATGTGCATAAACTGAAGAAATAGTAATGTACTAGTGTTGCATAAAAATGAACGTCAAAATACACAACTTGTCACATAGGAATCTACTTGCATTAATGTTAAACTGGGTCAGATACTGTAGAAATATTAGGATTTGTGTGCACCATTCACTAAAGTTATTTTTCAGTACTAGGAGACAAATATGTATTTCAGGTGGATGAATATTTTTGAGAATAATCTTGTGAAAAGTTTATTATAAATCCACATACATGAACATGAATGAATGTGGGGAGTGTATAATAAGGCATATATATTTAATATTTTGAAAAATCTGGAGAGTGTGTGCATATATATATATATATATATATATATATATATATATATATATACATATATACACACTCACACACAAAACACACACAGGAACATTAAAAATTAGCAATACATATGCCAATCGAAATTCATCATGAAATATATATCTTTCACAGATACAAAAGTATTTATTTTACTGAACTTGTATTTATGTATAATGTTGTTCAACTAGGAAGCAAACACATAGATTGAATTTTCTGTTAAAACAGTGTTTAGGAGGAGTGATCTCTTTTTACGATTTGTATCTGCCAAGTCAGCCACCTCATAAGAATGTATGTGTGATACCATGTAGGATTCTATATGTGAACCTAAAAAATACATGAGCTGAATAGGCTTCAGAGAAAGGGAGACAGGAATTCACATATTTGTTAACTTTAAAAACACATGGAGAACTATTTCAATTAAAAATTGACTAGATTTATAACACCAAAACTTTATCAGGCAAAAGGCAAGTCTAACTATACACCATGCCTACTCTGAACTGCTTCTATTTCTATTCTCTTTGGGTTGTTTTTCTCCATCATATTAGAATTACTAGTCAGAGTCTAGTCTGGTTTTGGTTAGTGTCATGGATTCAGTATTTTGAATGGAAAATTAGATAATGAATCCAATGTGTATGCAAATATGTGCTGCACAAAAATTTTTCCACTCTCATCCAGCACAATACCTTGAAATTATCTTTGCCCCAAGTAAGACACAATTAGAGGAGAAGAGTTAGAAAATCTGTGAATACATATCTGTACTGGAAAATGCTCAGGAGTTCACAACCTTGGAGGTGGTAGAGTAGTTTCCAAAAGTAAGGGACACGGGTTGATAGACCCAACCTGATCTTTTATTAAAATTGGGAGCCATCTTGCCACAAAGCCATAAAAAGTTAATTTTGGCTTTACTATAAATAACTGCAAATTCTGAACCTGCTTGGAATGCCTGCCCGTGCCTTGAGTTCACCCATGCTTGACTCTCTGACCAGATAGCAGCCCTCGCTGAAACTTTAGTGACACATCATAAATTTTGGCCTTCCCTGGCCAGACAACGACCCTCTCTGAGGCTCTATTTGTCCTCATAATTTCTGATATTGGGGCCACCAAAAAATAAATAAATAAATAAATGAACTACCATTTTTGTGATGCTTGTCAAAGTTCTGTTATCTGTAACCCCCATTTTGTGTAACTTTCTGGGCTATATAGCTGTGCTGTAGGAAAGGCGGGGTTGCTGTCTTGTTCCTGCCGTTTTGGGATGGAGAGGCAGCCCAGCCGGTTGACATAATAAGCTTGCCTCAATTTGATTTTATTTGGAGTCAGTGTTCTTTTTTTGTGTCCTCATCTAATTTTTTTGAGTTCCCCAGCAAGATGACCCTGCCGACCAGATCACAAGACCAGACTGCTGGAAAATCTGAATCTGGCCTTCCCTTCAGGGCTGCGGGCTGGAGAGCCACTCTAGTGGGTGCACATCTTGAGCTGTTCCAAGGTCATGGAGTGAGCGTTAGGTCCCAGGATCACTGCGGTGAACCACCGCACTAAAACTATTAGCAATCACCTGGTGGAGGAGGCCTCAAAAATTAAGTGGCACCTTTATAACATCTGATATCCGTTATAAAGGATATCAGATGTTATAATATCATCTGTTCTGATGACATAGAGGTGTCCTGGGGAGGCTCACATATACTCGTTTTCGGTACAGTAATGAGAATCGTTCTGTCCTCTGTTCTGTTCTGTAGGGAATTCATCTGGAATGGTAGAGATGTGATGACTGGCATGTACGTGGTCCTACTTCGGAGCTTTAGCAAGACGTTGCATTGCTCCTATGTTTTTTGTTTCAAGTTCGGGTTTCTGTATTTTGTGTTTTGCTCTGTGTTCTATATGTTTTTCTTGTTTGTTTTGTGTGTTTTGTTCTGTGATTTCTGTGGTAAAAACATAAGTATATTGGACGTGAAAATGGGTAACAAAGAAAGTAAGCCTGATATTCTTTCGGACTCTGTTTTAAGGAACTGCGATGAACTTTACCCCCCTTTGTTAAGCAGGATGAGAGAAGCTCCTAGCTGGCTGCCTGGAGTATAACCACTGCAGAGGGCAATGCCTGCTGGGGACCTAAGAACTGAGTATCTCCCAGGTTAACAAGTGAAACTCCATTAAAACCCCTTGTCCCTCCAGATCAAGAGAGTCACAACCTCTGGGCAGGGTTCCCTGTGTTTCTTCTTTGTTACCAAAGCAATAAACCTCCCTTTTTCTTTTTCTAAAAACCTTGTCCTCATTAAATTGGCATTAATTGGCTTCAAGGTCAGGAGCCGAACTTTAAGTTACAAATTTTGATAAATCCCTCCCCCACCCCCTGTCCCGGAACATTTTTAGAGCTGACTACTGAAATGTTACTAGATGGAACATGCTTGGGGTGGAACCGAACCAGAGGAGATAATCCTGTAAGTAAAAGGAGGGACTGAGGGACTCCCAGCAGCTGCTGAAGCCCTGTTGCTTCAGGGAATTCCCTCCTTCCTTCCCTGCACTGTAAGGATTATGCCACCACTG
The DNA here is from genome assembly GCF_048772815.1 of Callospermophilus lateralis. Lineage (NCBI taxonomy): Eukaryota > Metazoa > Chordata > Mammalia > Rodentia > Sciuridae > Callospermophilus > Callospermophilus lateralis. The sequence continues at coordinate 123,096 of NW_027517623.1, forward strand.
TCTTGTTAAAAAAGAGAAAAAGAAAAAGGGGACACTAAATGCATAAAAGTCACCATGGAGACCCTTAATTGTACATTTCAGGTTGCCCCTCTGTTAAAACATCTGCCCCCCCCTTGTGGACATCTTTGGTGCCACTGGTGTAGGAGATTTTTTTTCTTATCTGCTCAGGTTTAAAGGATTCTGTCTGACAGCCATAGTCTGGACCTTCTTTCTGTCTGTCTTGTGTCTTTGTTTCTGGCCCTTTAAGACATGTGCAATAATGTGTTGATATTATAAATTGTTTCTTGGGAATGATCTTAGCTGAATGTGTGTCTAAATGATGATGTTTTCTTGTAACAATCTGGTATTTGAATGGGTTTTTGAAGCATTGCAAAATCTTGCAGTTAAAAGTCGGGTTTAGGTAATGGTTTAGTTTATGATTTCAGATAATTCATGCCAGAGAACTTAAATACTTAGGATGGAAAACTAAAGAACTCTACTTCCAAATTGGCAAGTAACTTCCCAATCATTCAGTCTTTATTTTTCACCAATTTTGAATTGGGTAGCCTGTGAAAATATCACTGTGTGTTCGAGAGCATTAATCTGGACAAGGATTGTAAATCATAGTATGATATCTGTTGACAAAACAAGATGTAAAGATATAAAATTTTGTGAATTGTATCTTAAACTTGTACCATAATTTTCAACATCCGAACCTGAAAATTATGGTTAAAATGCCTTAGGCCTGAGGTGTCTGCTCAGAAAAGCAGTTTTTTCCTGCTCCTTCCAGACCTCAGCCATGACTTATTTTGAAAGGCAAATGAAAGAAGCCTGCAAGCTTAGTAGGAGACTGATCTGAGGCCTAAGAGAAAAAAAGGTAAATTGTATGGTATTTACTAATTACTGGCCAGTCATTTTTTCTAGGACTCTTATTTTTTTCCTTAGATACTTTATTTTTTTTTGAGCTCATGATTTTGATCATACAGACCTAGGTTAATGTTTTTCTGATCAGTACTATCTTTGACCAACTGTGGACTTTTTGAAACATTGCAATGGAGATTTCACCTGCGAAAAGCTACAAGGCCTTTACTATTATTATGTGTGCTCAATTTTGTTATGTGTTGTATGTCTATATATACATATGTCCGTATATTTTATATATGATATACAAATTAATATATATAAGGAGCACTCATTAAAAAAAAGCACTCATAAAAACAAATTTTAAAAAGTGGATCTAAAGATCTTCAATTCACGTGATTTAAATAATTCAATTAAATTTGATAAACAGATAAAAATAAATGTCTTTAAATTTAAGCTTTCAAGTTTTTCTAGGTATTCAAAAATCTGATAAAATATTAATATCTACAAAATGTCTAATATGCCTTGGTTCTAGGACTTTTCCTTCAACATAAAAATGGTTTACACTCTTCAATACATGTATCTAATATTTTGATAAATAAGTAAAGTAAATTTGATATGGGATTACTCATTCACGAGTACTTTTGTTAGATATCTGATTGACTTACTAACGTCTGTATAAGTTTGACTAAATTCTGTAAAAGATTGTAAAAATCAATCATGTGTTAAAGAGACAAAAATTTCTTAAAACATAAGTTTACCCATAACATTGTGTTTATTAAGTTTTATTTTTTCTTGTGCAAGCAACCATAGAAATTAAACAACTGATTAAATTAGAACTGTTATTTTAGAGCACTGTACTGCCATTTCTTTAAAAGCTAAACTTGGTTAATGTAGAAACATCAATGTAATTGTGATGCTACTAATGTGCTCATATCTTACAGGTATGCAAGTCTGTAAGGTAAAAATTTTAAAAGAGCATTATATCAAGCTGGTGTTCTGAAGTTTTATGGGGATTTATTCACCTGTTATCAATAAGATATGTAAAGTTTAATCTTACTTTTTACATTGGGGAACAATTTAAATGTACTTTATGATAATGAGAGCCTAATCTATGTAAAGGTTAAAAACTTTCAGCATTTGTTTAATTCATATTTTAAAGTGATTTTATATGGTGTTAGTTAATGTTCATGTGACCTCAAACAATTTATGTAAACTTTTTAAAATAATATTTAAAAAATAAAGATCAGCTTTAGAACTAAAACACTTAAGATTTATAAAGAGCCCTGCCTTAAATGAGATAAGGCTGTGTGTCCCATCTTATTTCATGTGAGAATGAATACAAAAGCAGTAGGTCAGATTTTATTTCTTTAAAGTTATGTTAAAAGTTCTTTTTTAATGTCAAGATTCCTAGGATCTCAAACAGGGGATATAATGTATGACTCAGCCAAAAAATTCAGGGTAGCTATTAAATGAACTAAGTATTTTTACTGTTGTTAAAAAATTTTATTTTGTAATTTTCTTATATGTGATCTAAAGATTCCCTGTTAGTGTTTTAAAGAAGTGTTGCTTTAAGAACAAAACATGGGTTAATTTCAGAGAGTAAGTTATCACCTACAAGACAGACAGAATAATACAGATCCCAATTAATAAAAAGATAAATAATTATAAAGTTATAGACATTAAAGCCTGGTGCTCTTAATATCAGGCTGTTAAAATTTATTTGATAGATGTTTAAGATTAGGATTTTAAATTAAAATTAATTGAAAAGGGCCAAGGAAACCAATATTTGGCTCTTGCCCTCTGAGTCAGTCTGAATCCAGGGAACAGGGGACTTCTCTAAAGAGTTTTGCAACTCTGGGCTATAAAAACTCCCCATCAGGGAGATTAATGAGACCACTGGAGAACAGAAAGCCAATCAGTGCATTTGCTATGAAGAGAAGAGTCATCAGAGAAGAAAGAAATCCCTGATGCTTCCGAGGGAAGCCACATGGTCAAACAAGACCTGGACCCACCTAGCGCAAATGGCTCTAGCAGAACTGAGAAAGTGCTCTCAAGTTTACCCAGTTTATGACTCCCATAAAAGCTCACCTGACTGTTAACAATAGATAGAAACAAAAGTCAGTTTGACTGCTTCATCTTAAACACTTAGCAAAGACAGTGAAAACCAAAATACAGCCATTCCTGGACATTTTGAATAATAATAATAATAATAATAATAATAATAATAATAATAATAATATTTTAAGGTACACACTTTATGTTAGCCTCCCAAAATAAGTAAGACTGGAGGCTACAAAGAAGGATTCTCTGACAGGAATGCCTGATACTTATTAAAAGAGACTATCAAGAAGAGCTGCCAGATTCAGAAATTTTCAGTTTAAGGCCTAAATATATTCCTAACCTACACAGGTAAGCTTGGTGTTTGCTAGTACGATTATCCAGTCCTGAGTATCAAAATTAAAGGTTTCTCTATTAGACACAGAGGTCATACTGGTAAAAGGATTTTGCAAGATCAGATGACACTAAATTATTAAACTATATCTTATGGGGAGGGACAACTCTAATACTAAAAGTTAAATATTAAATTGACAGTCTTTATAACTGGGGATATTAAAGACTGGAGAGGGAACTTCTATACAGTGACATGTTCCAGCTGCTGCAACATTTATTCAGTACTCATGTTTTTTGTTTCTCTCATGTAATAACCAATCCCCAGATGACTTTACAACCTGTTCTTCCCCAACCAGACTTCAAACCGAACTGACTTCTAAAAGGCAACTCATGTCCCTCAACTACTTCTAAAAGGCAACTCATGTCTCTCACACCATGCCTACTCACGTCATCCTCTCTCAGCTCAGAAGAAGCCAAAATGGGTGACGCCTCTCTTATTACAACAATGGAGCCAAATATAAATAGACAATCAATATAAGTAATTAATTAAGTCAGGTAAAATCAGGGAGACTGGTTTTGGGTGAGTTCTAAAAATTTGGAGACTTTTACCTGAGGGATTAAAATTTCCTCAGTGCTCTACCCCTAATCTATCAAAGATTTGAAAGGGACACAGAGAAAAGGGGGGAATGGTAGACCCAACCTGATCTTTTATTAAAATTGGAAGCCATCTTGAAAAAAAGCCATGAAAAGATAATTTTGGCTTTACCATAAATTACTGAAAATTCTGAACCTGCTTGGAATGCCTGCCAGTGTTTGAACTGAGCCATGTCTGGCTCTCTGACCTGATAGCAGCCCTCTCTGAAACTTTAGTGACATATCATAAATATTTGCCCTCCCTGGCCAGACAACAACCCTCTCTGAGGCTCTAATGGTCTTCATAATTTCTGATGTAGGGACAGCAAAAAAAAAAAAAAAAATATATATATATATATATAAACTACCATTAGTGTGATGCTTGTCAGAGTTCTGTTAAATGTAATGCCCATTTTGTGTAAATTTCTGGTCCATGAAGCTGGGCTGTAGGAAAGCTGGGGTTGCTGTCTTGTTCCCGCCATTTTGGGAGGGAGAGGCAGGATGGCCAGTGGAAATAATAAGCTTAATTTAATTTAATTTTTATTGGTGTCAGTGGTCTTCTCTTGTGTCCAGATCTAACAGGAAAACACTCACAAAACATGGAGCTCTGCCGGCCTAAAGACTTCTTGAGACACTTCCTCTGAGGTTGGGCACTTGAAATATATGTTGTTGTAAGGACCTTTAGCTTCCTTTCTAGTGGGACCATCAAAGCTGGGTCTGCATCTGTGTGACCCGGAGGCCATGGTTTCTTATATTCTAATGAACATGAGGCAGCAGTGCTGAATTTTCTCGTTGTAGGTAAACTGTGGCCACTGGGTCCTAAGTGTCTCCCCGTGTGGTCTGTGAAGACATTTTGTCATCCTAAACTTTTAGTGGTGTTTCTTGCTGCTGCACTGCGATTTTGGTATTTGCTTCATGAAATACAACGAGTTCAACTGGGACCCAGTGCTGGAGGGAGTTCTGTCACTTGTGGTGGGTCAGAGTCTGCAGGAGAATGCACCAACCAGGCTTCTATCCCACAGAGCTTGCCCCCTTGTCCATAGCAATCTGACTCTGAAATTTGCCCTGAAACCTCTCCATATAAAAAGATGCCTTTACATAGAAGGGCCTGCTGGCTGCACCATGTCACTCACAAGCCATTTGGAAGGCAATGGCAAATCCTTATGGCCACACCACAGATGTATTATCACACACCTGCCCACCACTGCAATAGGCCCACTACTCTGCAGGCTCCAACTTACTGGCATCTTTGTTCTACACCATTTTCATGAAACCCAGACAATCTAGGCATTCTATGGTACACTCATGATCAGCAACAAGACATCCAAATGCTCTCCAGTACCACCTGGTTAAGGGAATTTCAAAAATTTCATGGTATTTAACTAGCAATTTTTCATGGATGAAGTTGGAGGCACTGTGGGTTTCAGTTAATTCAGGAACCATAAAATGGTGAAGAAGGTCATTTCAATGAAAGCTGTGGAGTACTCTCACAGGCAAGTCTTCCCATAGAGTGGCCAAAGGCTCATATGCATCCAGGCCCATTAAGGTCTACAATGTGACGTCCATGGGTGTTTTGACTCTCAACTATGGATGCCTAATCTTTCAGAAAAAAATCTTGTGATATCCTGGCTGAGATTCTCAGGCTCTGTGGAAAACAAACCTGGTCCTTGATCTCAGTTTCCAAGGGCGAATCCCATGCGTGGCCTCCTAAAATCCGAACACAATTCATGGCAATATTTCTCTGAGATCAGTTCCAGAACTCAGACTCTAAAGGAATGACACCAGAGTTCAAACCCAGGTAGAACCAGTCATCACTTCCAACCGCCACACAAATCCCCACAATTAAAACCAAAACACTCCCACAAAGCCCTCATCTTTTTCCATATAGACACTCATCATAACCTGTGGCTGGAGTTTTCCATGAGGGACTCATCCCAAGACAGTGTACAAAATAACCTTCCTAGCCCCTCATTTGCCTAAAGTCAGGGTTGCCTGGACACCCTTCCTGAGAACCAGGAGTGACCATAGGCCTGACGTAAATACTGCTCTGCTTCTCCAATTTGAGGCCTACTGACTGTCGGGTTTAGATTTTTTATCTGAATTGGTGTCATGAAAAAACCCAAGCACCTAAAGACTTGCCACTGCAGAGTTTTGAAGAACTCATTTGACACAAAGAATCCCTATTCTCACTAGATGGATGTCAGGAACCTTATAGAGAAAGGCGAGAGACTTCATCCACAAAGACTGCTTTTTGGGCCATTTTGGTTTTGGAAGCACACATGGAATCTTTCTTTAGATCCATCAGGTGCTGAGAATATAAGCCATAGCCTCACACATGGCCAAGAGGCTGATTCACAAACATCCCTTTCCAAAGCAATTAAGCAAAGAGGTACAGGTGATGCCCATTAATTTCCATTTGAAAACTGTTTTCTTCAGGCGTCCCAAAGGGGTGGCCTGAGGCAAAGACCTTCCTGACATTCAGGGCAACAGAACAATAGGTAAGCAAATGGCCCAAAGCAGGGTTTCTCCACTTAGACTTTTTTGGTCACACTGATATCTGAGTTTTCTGATATTCCCCCAATCCCTTAAGCTATCCAGTACATGGCCATATCACAGAGCTTGGAGATGGTACATATATTGGACACAAAACCATGAGCCTATTCTGGAGAGTGGCCCAAATTCAGGAAGAAAACAGGAACTTAGGAAGATAGTAGGTGTTACCCATCCATAGGGCAAGCCAAAGTCCATTCATTAATTGGGCAGGATGAATGCTGTGAAGCTTTCTACTAGACAGGACACATCCATTGATGCATTCTCTTCTCTAATGTCTACAACCACGAACACAGTGGGACATACAGACATAGAAACACTCATCTTGTCAAACGACTTACTAGAAACAGTCCCCTCCAAACCAAACAAACCGCCTTTCCTCAATATTCTCAGAACATGAGACAAAACCATAAATCCCACCCACACCCACAAAGTCATGTCCTTTCCCCAAGTAGGTCTGTGACTATCCGGAGTATCCTCTGACTGCTGAGTCTTAGTATGTTTTCCGGAAATGGCCTGTCCTGTCTCAGATCTTGTCTCCTTGGTGAACTCTGTGACGTTGTCAGGTGCCAGTGGTGAGCCACTACCTGCTTTCTGAGGAAAGGGCCCTCTTCAGAGCTCTGCTGGCATTTGGCCATCCTCACATCAGTAGGTACCAAGAAAGACTGACACTGTCCTTGGTAAATCCAAACAAGTGTGCCTACTGGAACTGGGACTGAGAGTGGCTCTGAGTGCCTGGCTTACTGGACCCCAAGTTCAGAGAGTTTTTTTCCCAAGGAAGTGAGGTAGGTCACTTCCTCCAGGAACTGAATGAGGTCACTGCCTTGGCAACCACTTTGTCCTAACAGTTGCTTCCATAGGTCCCATGAGATGGAGGCTGCCCCTACTTCCTGTGACACTTTCACAAGTTCAAATAGTGTATCCACCCTACTCACCTGGCAATAGCTCTCCACACAGGCCTGGTTTGTTCCATCCTCTCTACATTAAGATCAGAGAGGCTGATTCAGACACAACCCTTCATCCTGCCCAGGTTGTTTGCCATGGAAGATGACTTTTGCTCTCTTAGGTCCTTCATAGCTGCCTACATCTTCTCCAGGGATAATTTCTGCATGGACTTTTGAGGTTCCCAGCAGGTAGAAGATCCCCTACATTCCTGTATTGTATGACCAACTCTGTCCCTGCTCTTCTGTAAAGTTATATTGAGTGAACAGTGTATGGTTAGGGTTAATAACATGTTTGATTTATGTTAGTAATCATTCTGCAGGATGAATAATGGTATTGGGAACCTGCCTTGTTAATAAGAATATAGAGGTGAAATATAAGTATGAAAACAGAAATCTAGGTAAAATTTGAAGCCCAGAAGTGCATTTGGCCCTTGATTGGGATACTTAGCTTTGAATTACGTTCTGCACAGGTGTCTCAGATAATTCAACATACAGCGTCATAGGACCTTGTATCTTGGATGATTGAATGTCGAAGAGAACATCCAGTCCAAAAGCGATAGTCAGTAGGATTAGGAAGATAATTGGTAGGTTTAGAAGGAAGAGTTAGTATAGGATTGATACCAAAAGTTTTTTAGCAATAGGGTTTCGGGTAGAGAGTGAATGTATATGTCAGCCCATGTGAAGAGTCAATCACAATGATGAACTGGGATAAATATGTAGGAAAGCAGAAATCAATAGAGACATTAGGAATTCAGCCAAAGAATAAAGTGAGTGATAGAGTTAGATATTTTGAACAGGGTTGAGGTTGAATAGAAAATCTTAGGAAGAAACAAATATGTAGTCACCAATACGATTGATATATGAGAGCATTAGGCAACCTGGACATGGATGTTTTTAGTAATCCATGCTCACTTTCCTTTTAGGCTTTGGTGAAAGGTGAATAAAATATGTACTTGTCACTTCCTATTTTTCTGTATGCTTAACAAAACACTGTTGAAATCTTGAGAACTGTTTGCCAATCCTGTTCCCAGAATGTGTTGTCCCCAACTGCCAAACTGCAGAATGTACTCTCTCACCCATTTGCTCACAAACCGACCAGTCGCCCGGACCCATCAATAAACTTTCCTCCCTGTCCTCTCCAAGAAAAGAATATAAGCTCTGCTTAAGCTCTTTCAGGGCTCTCTGCTCTATCCAAGTGAGGTCTGAGCCCCAGCATGCTGTACTCCCTATTAACCCTATACTATTGCATGAGACAGTCTCTTGGTGGTCTCTTCCTCCAATGCTTGCCAGAACTTCACATCTGAAACCCCCAGCAAGATCCATCAGTGGTGTACGAAAGACTCCCAACGAGCTCCTATCAGGATAAGTAAGGTACCACTTTCGTGTTTCAGGTTTCAGGTTAGGGCTTTGCAAAATGGCTATCGGTGATGAGCGTGAGCTCTCTCAGATGCTGGCTGACAGACGTGTCACCGAGCCACAGGTCACGTTCCTGGGGGATGCCCCCAGAGGATTCGGAAAATAGAGGAACAATAGTATCCTCGACTCAGTGATTTTTTTGTTTCGGATTCGGTTTTGCCAGCACATCAGGTTTTGCTGGCTAATCAGTCCTGGTCTCAGTATTGGACGTCCATTGCCTGTCTTTATTGTCTTGTCTTGTCTGTGTTGTGTGTCATTGCTTTCACTGTATATCTTTCATTATGGGACAGAGCACTTCAATGCCTCTGTCCCTGACTCTTGTTCAGTGGACCAAAGTCCACTTAAGGGCTCAGAATCTTTCTATTTCAGTAAAACGCCGGAACTGGCAGACTCTCCGTGCCTCAAAATGACCCACCTTTGGAGTCGGATGGCCCCTAAAGAAACTTTCTACTCCCCACTAATTCAAAAAGTCAGAAATATTGTCTTTCAACTGGGGCCACATAGCCATCCAGATCAAAAGCCATATATCTTAACTTTGCAGGACCTCTGCAAATCTCCTCCTCCATTTGTGAAGCCTTTCCTTTTCCCTGCCCCCGCTCCTCCACCTTCCCCCATGATTCTATCTCTCAAACCCTCTGCTCCTCCTCCTCCACCCTTTGTTCTTCCTAAGTCTCAAGACTCAACTAGACTCTCCGCACCCTCCTTATGCCCTACCCTCTTCCCCCAACACCCAACACCCTCTAAGTGATTCCCTTGCTGCTGACTCAGCCTCTCCACCATTGGAGGAAGCTAGGCCGACCCAGCGCCCTCCAGATTACTACCCGGCAGCACACAAAGCCACTCCTTCCCTGGACAAAGCTGGCCCCGGTAAAAGAACTCAAAGAACTTGCCGGCGTTGTCACACCTGCCTACTTGGGATGACTGCCAACAACTCCTACAGACTCTCTTCATGACAGAGGAACAAGAGAAAAACCTTCTGGAAGCTAAAAAAAAATATCCTCGGACAAGATGGGTGACCGACACCTCTTCCCACATCATCAAAGCCGGCTTCCCATTGAACCAACCGAACTGGGACACCAACACGTTTGAAGGTAGGTAGCATCCGTCCACTTATTGCCGGGCTCTAATAGCGGGTCTCCAAGCAGCCGCTAAGGTGACCAACTAATTGGGCCAAGGTTAGAGAGATTATTCAAGGGCCTGATAAATCTCCCTCTATGTTTCTAGAGAGATTTATGGAGGCATATAGGAGATATACTCCTTTCGATCCTCAGGCAGAGGATCAAAAGCCATCTGTCATGATGGCCTTCATTGGGCAAGCTGCCCTGGATATTAAAAGAGAGTTACAATGCGTAGATGGATTACAAGATATGGCTTTGAGAGATTTAGTCAGAGAAGCCTAAAAAAGTAAACTATAAGAGATAAACTGAGGAAGAGAAGGAACAAAGGAGGAAGAAAGAAGGGGAGCAAAGAGAGGATGCGAGAAGCAAAAGATAGACTAATGCATTGACTAAGGTCCTGGTCACAACAAAAAATAGGACAGAAATTAAGAAACAGGGATACAGGAAGGGATAGCTGGGCACACGCCAAAAGAAACCCCTGGCCTCAGATCAATATGCCTACTCAAAAGAAAAAGAAAAAGGACACTGGGCCACACCAGCCAGACATTCTGACTCTGGAGAATGACTAAGAAAGTCGGGCCTCAGATCCTCTTCCCGAGCTCAGGGTAACTTTTGAAGTGGAGGGTACCCCAGTACACTTTGAAGTGGATACAGGGGCAGTATACTCAGCCCTTAAAGCCCCATTGGGTCCTCCATCAAAGAAAAGGTCTCTATTTCAAGGGGCTAATGGCAGTAAATATCGGGCATAGACCACTAAGAGGATCATGGACCTGGGGAAAGGAAAAATCCATCACTCCTTCCTAGTAATCCCAAGATGCCCGGCCCTATTAATGGGCCGAGATCTGCTCACCAAGCTCTGGGCCAGAATAACTTTTATCCCTGAAGGCCCCAAAGTGAAAATTATAAATCCTTCAGTAAAAACTCCTATAGTCACAGCTTTAACTGTCAGTAGAAGATGAATATCAACTCTTCACACCACACAAGACTGATCAAACAGGCACGTTACCCCAGAATTGGATAACATATTACCCAGATGCCTGGACAAAAACTGATGGCTTAGGCCTGCCCATTAAAAAACCTCCAATAACAGTGGAGTTAAAAACCTCAGCCTCTCCAATCAATGTCAAAAAATATACTCTGGGCAAAAATCTAAAGATGGGATAAGGCCCCATATTCAGAAATATCTGATCTTAGGGGTCCTAAGGCCCTGTTAATCAGCCTGCAACACTCCCCTGCTACCATTAAAAAATGCCAGGAACCGGGGACTATCACCCTGTTAAAGACCTATGAGAGATCAACAACAGAGTGCAGGACATTCACCGCATGGTACCTAATCTGTGCAATCTGCCTAGCACTCTGAACCCTGAGCAGAAATGGTATACTGTTCTGTAGTTAAAAGATGCTTTATTTTGCTTGCCTCTGCATAAAGATAGTCAGTTGCTGTTTGTTTTCGAGTGGGTAGACCCAGAAACCGGAACGTCTGGTCAACTAACTTGGACTAGACTCGAACAGGGGTTCAAAAACTCCCCCACTCTCTTTGATGAAGCTCTCCACAGAGATCTCAACAACTTCAGAACTATAGACCCTGCTTCAACATGCGGATGGCCTGCTACTGGCAGCCAACACTAAGGAAAACTGTGAATCTGGGACCCAAGCACTATTATCTGAGCTTGCTAAACTGGCGTGTAGAGCTTCTGCCAAAAAGGCCCAAATTTGCCAGCATGAAGTAATCTTCCTGGGCTATTCACTTAGGGGCGGTAAAGGATGGCTCACTGAGCAAAGAAAACAAACTGTTGTGCAGATACCACACAGATCTAATAGCAGACAACTCAGAGAGTTTCTTGGGACTGCTGGCTTTTGCAGGTTATGGATACCTGTGTTTGCATCATTAGCTGCTCCTTTATACCCGGTGCTAAAGGGAGATGCCCATTTCCAATGAACCCCTGAGAACCAGGAACCTTTTGATAACACCTAAAGACTCTGACACTGAACCCTCAACTTCACTGAGCTTAGCCTGCAATTTCAGAAAGCCCTACACTAAGTTAAAATGTATATCAACTCACTCACCTTGGTTCAAAGAAATTGCAGGCATTTCTGAAGGATCAAGAACAGAGTTTTCCACTAACCGATTCAAAGAGAAAGGGAAGAACTGAATGGGTAACAAAAGCCTGTCGGGTCTGTCAATTGGTTAATGCTTACACTTCCAAGCTTCTTGCAGGAAAGCACCTATGAGGAACCAGACCAGGACAATTCTGGGAATTGGGAAGTTGACTTTACTGAAATTAAGCCAGCAATGTATGGACTTAAATATCTCCTAGTCTTTGTAGATACATTTTCAGGATGGATTGAAGCATCCCCAACAAAAAAAAAAAAAAAAAAAAAAGAAAGAAAAAGAAAAGAAAAGAAAAGAAAAAAGAAAGAAAAGAAAAGAAAAGAAAAGAAAACCGGCCCAAATGGTGGTCAAAAAGATCCTGAAAGATATTTTTCCAAGATTCTGCCTGCCTAAGGTAATATGGGTCTGATAATGGGCCGGCGTTCATGGCCCAGGTAAGACAGGGGTTAGCCAGAATTCTAGGGGTTTATTGGAAGTTACATTGTGCTTATAGACCCCAGAGCTCAGGACAGGTAAAAAAATAAAAAGAACCATTAAAGTGACCTTAACGAAATTAAGCTTAGAAACTGGCATAAAAGATTGGACTATGCTCCTGCCTTCTGCACTGTTTCATGCAAGAAATACTCCCTCTGTTTCTTTGTCTAACCTCACCCCCTATGAAATTCTCTATGGTGCCCCTGCTCCAGTAAGGGACCTAACCCCAACTCTAAGACCTAACGATCCCTTCCACACCCCCTTGCCTGACAGACTTAAAGCTCTTGAAAGAACTCAGCGATACTTGTTGAAACATCTGGCCCCTTCCTACCAACCAGGGTATGATGGGACTCCACATCAATATCAAGTAAGAGACCTCATCTACTAAAGACGACATCAGGTGTCATTCCTGAAACCCCGGTGTAAAGGACCATACCAGGTGCTACTAATAACACCTACAGTGTTAAAGGTAGACGGAATCACTTCCTGGATCAATGCCTCTCATCTCAAGCCTGCGCCATGTCCCCACTCTGGCTGGAAGCTGGAAAAGACTGGTAACCCTTTCAAACTGTGTGTTCGCCATGTGGATAAGGCTATAGACTCTCCCCTTGGCCACCAGTATTCCTAAGCATCATCAGCCCGTTCAGCAGCGATGGCTGATCAAAAATCCTACTAGACAACAAGTATGGTCTACCTCGAAAACCGCCCACTGAGGGACCTGGTGGCCATCCCTCCACCCAGACATTTGTCAGCTACCTATAGGTCTTTCATATTGGGATAGCCCTGATAAACAGGATTCCACTAAAATTCCATTAAATCACTTTCGTACCATAGGTAATGGAAACCAACATTATGGATGTAGGGACACGTGAGCCAGATGCAGTTTGGCTAGCCTAGATTACTATGTTTGCCCGGCGGACTATCAAATCCACAAACAGCCATGGCTGTGTGGGGAAAAGCCGACTTCTTCTGTAAGTCATGGCGATCTGAGCATACAGGGGCTGCCTGCTGGAACCCAAACTCCTCATCAAATTCAGTACACAGCATTGGCCATATTACCAATTAGACAACCAAAATCCATGTCCCCCAGAGGGGTCTCTAGATCCTCAAATTCTGCATGGACTTTTTAACTTCGGCAAGTGCTCAAAAGGGTTGAAGGAAATTCCCCTATGTGCAGGCCTTTTTCCTCCTTTGCTCACATCCTGAACTATGCTTCTCTAATAGATCCTCACCCTCAGATTTCTGCTCCAGACTCTCTGCTGTCACTTTCACCTCAGGAATTTGATTTCTCCCCTCCAATTACTAGATCAAAAACCCAAACCTCTACCCTTTCTCAGACCATTGCCCCCTTGCTGAGGTAGCAGGTACTTAGGTACCCCTAAACCCAGACACTCCTCTATTCTTCTGTCAGTGCCCACAATGGGTCCCAACAGGTCCTCTTACCTGCTAACCCAAAGCTCAAACCAGCTGAGAAGAGCCCTCAGACCCCTATCCAAGATGTAATAAAAATTACCTTTAAAGTTGCATTGTCAACACTGAATACAGGTTACTAAGAATTTAAAATCCCTCACAGGCTTTTTGAGATACTCACTCCCATCTTCCCCTCTGCTCTGCTTGCTCTACTGCTCAAGGTATTTTTGCTAGCAAAATCCCAAACCCCTTTCCCAATAGTCTTTTAATCTCTCCTTCTTGATTCTCAGATCCATGGAGCTGCTCTCACCCCCTGCCTTCCACTCTTCCCCCTCTGTACCAAGACCACAGAAAATTCTTAAGTGACATTCTCCAGAAGTCTTCACCATGACTGACTTTAGGACTTTCAGCAAAATAATCCCTATGAAAGAGTTCAATGTAGATAAACTTCCTCTTTTCTTGTTGCCCTCTTCTAGTTGCCACTGGCTGGAAAAATCAGCACTCCTAAGCTAGACACCCCTTACTAGTTTTTCACAAAATATGTGAACAAGGCCTCTGGCCTTGAGCTGGAGCTTCACAGAGATTGCTACATTTCTAAGATAAAGAAGTTACCAACTGGGCTCCATTTTAACAGCTGGCAGGGAGAAAAAAAAAAGAGAAGACGAAAGCTCTCCCCCTCCCAGGTGTCCTTAAAAAGTTAACTTGCCAAAATAGAAGAAATAAAACAGAAACAAAAACTGCTTTTTGTGAACTTCTGCAGACTGTGATATTCTGAGCCCATTCCCTTTCATGTTGGCTACAAAATTCTGAAACAACCTAAACTTGGGGTTCAGAGGATTAATTGATTACAACAGAAGCAATGCTCTCTACATCCTTTTGCAACCAAATAGGACTGCTTACCTAGCTTTGGTGCTATCTTAGGTGCCTTTCCTTGTCTGTTCCTTCAACAGTATAATTCTATATACTTAATTATTGTTTATGTGTTCATAAAATGGTCAATAGATGTGATTAGTTATGTAATGGTGCAGATGTTTCCCAGAGTGCTCTATCATGACACAGGTTCATTTAAAGTTCAAATAGGGGGGGCATAAAACCCGGTTCCGCTGGGAACCTGTATCCCTCACTTTAGCCATCCTATTTGGAATAAGAGTTGCTGCAGGTGTGGGCACAGGAACCACTGACCTAGTCCATGGGACACAACAAATGACTCAATGAGAAGCAGCAATAGACCAAAGCTTAAAGATATTAAAAACCTCAAACCCAGCTTTACAGGAATCTTTAACCTCTCTCTCCAAAGTAGTTTCACAGAATAGGCAACGGTTGGACCTCCTCTTCATGAGAGAGGGGGCCTTTGTGCTGCAATGAGGGAAGAATTTTTTTTATGCTGACAATACTGGAGTTGTAAAAGAATCTATGAGTAAATTAAGAAAACGCCTTGAAGAGCGTCAACGAGAGACAGAGGCCCAAAAAGCGTGGTTTGAGTCTTGGTTCACACAGTCCCTTGGGTTAACTACGCTTTTATCTGCCTTGGCCAGTCCATTAATAATCCTCATATTATTGCTAACTGTGGGGCCCTGTTTGCTCAACCGTGTAGTTTCCTTTCTCCAGGCTCAAATTGGACAAGTTAAACTTATGGTAATCAGACAACAATATAACTCACTAGCAGACATAAAATGTGACACCCCCCAATGATCACTTTTTTGATTAAAAGTAACCAGAACAAGAAGTGGGAAATGAAAGGTTTATTAAATAGGTACTTGTCACTTCCTGTTTTTCTGTATGCTTAACAAAACACTGTTGAAATCTTGAGAAATGTTTGCTAATCTTGTTCCCAGAATGTGTTGTCCCCAACTGCCAAACTGCAGAATGTACTCCCTCACACATTTGCAAGCAAACCGCCCACTCACCCTGACCCATCAATAAACTTCACACCCTGCCTTCTCCAAAGAAAGTACATAAGCTCTGCTTAAGCTATTCTCAGGGCTCTCTGCTAAATTCAAGTGAGCTCTGAGCTGCAGCATGCTGGACCCCCAATACACACTTTGCTGTTGCATGAGACAGTCTCTTGGTGGTCTCTTCCTAAAATGCTCACTCGACCATTCCATTGGTACAATCATTAGTGTGAACTTTGCTTTTTGTGTCCAGAATATTACTGTGATAAAATGTATATGTAGGTCAGGTGACATGAGTATTTCTTCCACCATTTCTGGGAGGAATATTTTCAAGACCTAATAATTAGTATTGTGGTTATAAAGACGTGTACCCTGTGTCTATGGATATAGAGATAATGCATGAATAGACAATACTGTGTTTAAATAATATAACAGGTTCCACTTTAAATAATGTATTGAATTGATATCTGAAAATATATAAGAAATCATTTATTGATATACAATCATTCATTCCAACCAGTTATACATCTAATGGTAATATTATGGTTATGGTTCATTATCTAGGGTGTGTGAGATTTCCTTCAAAAGTAATTATGAAAATCAAAAATAATGTGTTTGGAAAGAATTCTCATGAAAAGACCAGTCAAGAAACATGGAGAAATATATGTGTTCTGAAGTAGAAAGTGATTGAAAGTGAAACAAATGCCAATAAAATTGCAAACTTATGGATGAAATATATATCCAATGATGTGCATGAACTAAAGAAATAGTAATGTACAAGTGTTGAAAAACATGAACTTCAAAATACACATCATGTCCCATAGGAGTCTACTTGCATTGATGTTAAACTGAGTCAGTTACTGTAGAAATATTAGGATTTGTATACACCATTCACTTAAGTTAGTTTTCAGTGTTGGAAACAAATAGATATTCCAGGTGGATGAATATTTCTGAAAATAATCTTGTGAAAAGATTATTATAAATCCACATACATGAATATGAATGAATTTAGGAAATGTATAATAAGACACATATATTTCATATTTTGAAAAATCTGGAGAGTATATATATATATATATATATATATATATATATATATATATATATATATATATATATATATATATATATATAAACACACACAGATATTAAAAATTAGCACTATATGCCAATTGAAATTCACCATGAAATATATATTATCCACAGATCAAAAATATTTATTTTACTGAACATGGATTTATATATAATTTGTTCAGCTAGGAAGCTCACCCATAGGGTGAATGTTCAGTTCCAACAGCGTTTAGGAGGAGTGATCTCTTCTCACAATTTGTATCTGCCTATTCAGGTACCACACAATAGTGTACATGTGGTACCAGGTAGGATTATACATGTGCTTATAAAAATACATGTGCTGAATACGCTACAGCGAAAGGGAGACAGGAATTCATATATTTGTTAACTTTAAAAACACATTGAGAACTATTTCAACAAAAAAATGAGTAGATTTATAACTCCTACTCTATATAATGCAAAAGGCAAGTCCAACTATACACTGTGCCTTTTCTGTACTGCTTGTATTTCAATTCTGTTTGGGTTATTTTTCTCCATCATATTAGGATTAGTAGACAGAGTTTAGTAGGGTATGGGGTAGTGTCAGTGTTTCAGTATTTCAAATGGAAAATTGGAAAATGAATCCAATGTGTATGCAAATATGTGCTACACAAAAATCCACCCACTCTCATCCAGAACAATTACTTGACATTACCTTCGCCCCAATTAAGACACAATTAGAGGAGAAGAGTTATAAAATTTGTGAATACATATCTGTAATGGAAATTGCTCAGGAGTTCACAACTTTGGAGGTGCAAGAGGAGTTTCCAAAAGTAAGGGACAGGATAAAACTCCACAATCATGGAGCTCTGTTGGCCTAAAGACTTCTTGAGAAACTTCCTCTGAGGTTGGGCACTTGAAATATATGTTGTTGTCAGGAGCTTTATCTTCCTTTGTAGTGAGACCATCAAAGCTGGGTCTGCATATATGTGACCTGGAGGACATGGTCTCTTATATTCCAATGAACATTAGGCAGCAGTGCTGAATTCTCTCTTTATAGATATCTGTGGCCACTGGGGGTTAAATGTCTCTCCGTGTGGACTGTGAAGCTATTTGGTCATCCTCCACTTTTTGTGGTGTTTCTTGCTGCTGCATTGGGAGTTTGGTATTTGCTTCTCGAAAAACAAAAAGTTCAACTGGGACACAGTGCTGGAGGGAGTTCTGTCATGTGTCGTGTGTCAGGGTCTGCAGGAGAATGCACCAAATAGGCTTCTATCACACATAGGTTGCCCCCTTGACCATAGCAACCTGATTCTGAACATTGCCCTGAAATTTCTCCATATAACAAGATGCCTTTACATACAAGGTTCTGCTGGCTGCACCATGTCAGTCGCAACCCATTTGGAAGTAAATGGCAGATCCACATGGCCCCACCACAGATGTTTTATCACACACATGCACAACACTGTTCTATGACCACTAATCAGGAGGCTCCAACGTACTGACATCTCTGTTCTACACCATTATCATGAAACCCAGTCAATCAAGGCACTGTCTTGTACACTCGAATTAGCAACAGGACATCGAAGGTTCTCCAGTGCCACCTGGTCAAGGGAATTTCAAGAATGTCATGGTATTTATGTAGCCATTTTTCAAGGATGAAGTTGGAGGCACTGTGGGTTTCCATTCATTCAGGAACCATTAAAGGTTGAGGAAGATCATTTCAATGAAAGCTCTGGAGAAATTTCACAGGCAAGGCTTCCCAAAGAGTGGGCAAAAGGTTACATGAAGCCAGGCACATAGAGGTCTACAATGTGAGGTCCATGTGTGTTTTGACTCTCAACTATGGATTCCAAGGCTTTCAGAATAAAATCATATGGTATCATGGCTGAGATTCCCTGGGCTCTGTGGAAAGCCGCCCTTGCTCTAGATCTCAGTTTCCAAGGGCGACTCTCATGCATGGCCTCCAAAAATGCCAACACAAATCATGGCAATTCTTCTCTGAGTTCAGTTCCACAACGCAGTCTCAAAGGGGAATCACATCAGAGTTTAAACCCAGATGGACCCAGTCATCTTTTCCAACCACCACACTAATGACCACAATTAAAACCAAAACACTTCCACATAGCCCTCATATTCTTCCATATAGATACTAATCATAACCTCTGGCTGGAGGTTTCCATGAGGGGCACATCCAAAGACAGTGTCCAAAATATGTTCTCTTGCCCCTCATTTGCCTAAAGTCATTGTGGCCGGGACACCTTTCCTGTGAACCAGGAGTGATCAAATAGGCCTGCTCTTAATACTGCTCTGATTCTCCAATTTGAGGCCTACTGACAGTCAGGTATAGATTCTTTATGTGATTTGGAGTCATGAGGAAACCCAAGCACCTCTGCAGGGCTTTGAAGTACTAATTTTACCCAAAGGATTCCTATTCTCACTTGATGGATGTCAGGAAACTAATAGAGAAAGGCAAGAAGCTTCATCCACTATAACTGATCGTTTTGCCATTTTGGTTTTGGATGCACACATGACATCTTTTTTAGATCCATCTGGTTTTGAGAATCTAAGCCACAACCTGACACAGAGCCAAGATACTGATTCAGACACATCCATTTCCAAAGCAATTAAGGAAAGAGCCACAGGTGATGCCCATTCATTTCCATTTGAAAACTATTTTCTTGAGGCTTCACAAAGTGTGACCTGAGGCAAAGACCTTTCTGACATTCAGGGCAACAGAAAAATAGGTAAGTAAAAGGCCCAAAGCATGGTTTCTCCACTGAGACTTTTCTATTCACACTGATATTTGAGTTTTCTGAGATGATCACATTTCCTTCAGCTATTCAGTACATGGCCATTTCACAGAGCTTGGAGATGGTACATATCTTGGACACAAAACCATGAGCCTATTCTGGAGAGTTGAGAGAATTCAGGAAGAAAACTGAAACTTAGGAATATAATAGGTGTTGCACATCAATAAGGCTGCCCACTCTCTATTCATACATTGGGCAGGATGAATGCTGGGAGCTTTCTACTAGACACAACACATCCATTGATGCATTCTCTTTTCTATTGTCTACAACCACTGACACAGTAAGATACACAGACATAGAAACACTCGCCTTGCCAAACGACATACAAGAAACAGTCTACCCCAAAACAAACAAACCGACTTTCCTACCTATTCTCAGAACATGAGACAAAACCACATACTCACACCCAAACTCAAAAAGGCACCTCCTTCCCCCAAGTAGGTCTCTGACTATATGGAGTGTCCTCTGACTGGTGAGCCATACTTCGTTCCCCCAAAATGGCCTGTACGGTCTCAGATCTTGTCTCCTTTTTCAACTCAGTGAAGTTGCCAGCAGCCAGTGGTGAGCAACTACCTACTTTCCCAGGAAAAGACCCTCTTCATAGCTATTCTGTCATTTGACCATCCTCACATCAGTAGGTTCCAAGAAAGACTGACTATGTCCATGGTAAATACAAACAATTGAGCCCACTGGGACGGGGACTGGGACTGGCTCTGGGTGCCTGGCTTCCTGGATACCAAGTTCAGAGAGTTCCATCAACAAGGAAGTTAAGTAGGTCAATTCTTTCAGGAACTGAGTGAGGTCACTGCCGTGACAACCACTTTGTCCTAACAATTGCTTCAGTTGCTTCCAAGTATCCCATGAGATGGAGGCTGCCCCTACTTCCTGTGACACTTTCACAAGTTAGAATGGTATGTAAACCATAGGCACCCAGGAACAGCTCTCCACACAGGCCTGGTTTGGTCCATCTTCTCTACATTAAGAAGAGAGAGGCTGATTCAGACACATCCCTTCATTCTGACCAGGGTTTTTGCATTGGAAGATGACTTTTGCTCTCTTAGTTCCTCAATAGCTGCCTACATCTTATCCAGGGATCATTTCTGCATGGACATTTTAGGTTCTCAGCAGGTGGAAGATCCCCTACATTCCTGTAATGTAAGACGAACTCTGTACCTGCTCTTCTGTAAAGTGAGATTGAGAGAAGAGTGTATGGTTACGGTTAATAACAGGTTCTATTTGGGTTCGGAATCATTGTGCAAGATGATTAATGGTATTGGGAACCTGCAATATTTTCAAGAATATACAGGGGAAATATAAGTTTGAAAACAGAAATCCAGGTAAGATTTGAAGCCCAGAAAGGCATTAGGCCTTTGAGTGGGATACTTAGCTTTGAATTATATTCTGCACAGATGTCTCAGATGAATCGATATACAATTGCCTTGTACCTTGGATGATTGAATGTCAAAGAGAACATCCAGTCAAAAAGTGATAGTCGGTACGATTAAGACGAAAGTCGGTAGGTTTAGAAAGAAGAGTGAGTATAAGAGTGGGACCAAAAGTTCTTTAGCAATAGGCTTTCGGGTAGACAGTGAATGTAAATGTCAGCACATGTGAAGAGTCAGTCACAATAATGAACTGGGATAATATGTAGGGAAGCAGAAATCAATAGAGACATTAGGAAATCAGGCAAAGTATAAATTGTGTGGTAGGATTAGACATTTTCAACAGGATTGAGGTTGAATATATAATCTTAGGAAGAAACAAATATGTATTCACCAATAGTATTGACATTAGAGAGCATTAGGCAACCTGGACATGGATGTTTTTAGTAACGCATGCTCACTTTCACTTAGGCTTTGGTACAATCATAAGTGTGACATTTTCATAATATGTCCACAATATTACTGTGATAAAATGTATATGTAGATCAGGTGACATGAGTATTTCTGACAACATTTCTGGGAGCTACATTTTGAAGATGAATAAATTAGTATTGGGGATACAAATAGATGTACCCTGTGTCTATAAATATAGAAATAATGCATGAATAGACCATACTGTGAATAAATAATAAAAGTGGTTCAAACTTTAAATAATGGATTGAATTGATATCAGAAAATATACAGGGAATCTTATATTGATATACAATCATTCATTCCAATCAGTTACACATATAATGGTAAAATTAGGGTTATGGTATATCATGAAGAATGTGTGAGTTTTGCTTCAAAATGATTATGAAAACCAAAATGAATATGTTTGGAAATAAGTGTCATGAAAAGACCATTCAGGAAACTAGGAGTAATACATGTGTTCTGAAGCAGGAAATGATTGAAAATGAATCAAATGCGTATAAATTTGTGAACTTGTGGATGAAATATATATCCTATGATGTGAATAAACTGAAGAAATTGTAATGTACCAGTGTTGAACAAAATGAACTTCAAAATACACATCATGTCCGATAGATTTCTACTTGCATTGATGTTAAACTGTGTCAGTCACTGTAGAAATATTAGGATTGTATGCACCATTCACGTAAGTTAGTTTTCAGTACTAGAAAACAAATATGTATTTCAGGTGGATGAATATTTCTGAGAATAATCTTGTGAAAAGTTGATTATAAATCCACATACATGAACATAAATGAATTTAGGGAGTGTATATAAGACACATATATTTTATATTTTGAAAAATCTGAAGAGTGTATATATATACAAAACACACACACACAGACAATAAAAAGTAGCAATATATATGCCAAACAAAATTCATCATGAAATATATATCATCCATAGATGCAAAAATATTTATGTTACTGAACATGGATTTATGTAAAATGTTGTTCTACTAGGAAGCTCACCCATAGATTGAATTTTGAGTTCCAACAGCATTTATGGAGAGTGATCTCTTCTCACAATTTGTATCTGCCAAGTCAGCCTCCTCACAAGAATGTACGTGTGATTCCAAGTAGGATTCTATATGTGCAGATAAAAATACATGTGTTGAATAGGCTACAGAGAAATGGAGACAGGAATTCACATATTTGTTAACTTTAAAAACACATGGAGAACGATTTCAATTAAAAATTAACTAGATTTATAACACCTACCCTATATCATGCAAAAGGCAAGTCCAAATATACACCATGCCTCCTCTGAACTGCTTGTATTTCTATTCTGTTTGGGTTATTTTTCTCCATCATATTAGGATTAGTAGTCAGAGTGTAGTAGGGTATGGGTTAGTGTCAGTTGTCCCGGCCGGCCGCACACATCAATGTGAGCAAGGAACCTAGTTGGGGAGGAATGAAGGGACAAGAGACACGAGAGATTACAGCAAGACTGGAGTTCTGATCATGCTGCAAACTTTTATTGTTCTCACATGGGAATTTATATGTTGTGGATGGGAAAGCTCTCTTATCGGCAGTTGCTGGATGTCTTCAGAAAGTTTGATAACCTCAGGATGTTGCAGGAAGACAGATGGCCGCAGGATGTCTCAGGGAGATAGATGGCTGCGGGATGTCTCCCAGGCAGGATATCTCCCAGGGGGCTGTTTCTTTTCAGTGTCAGGCTATTCTTTGAAGGAGAACTTCCTTCTAGCCCCTGACCTCTCTTTCTTATATAAAATATTTGACCATAACTTACCGGCCAATGTTTTAGGGGGTGATAGAAGCTCTGTTTCTCTAGCAGGCCTTAGAATATCTCCTGATTCGAGAGAGCATGTTTACTAGGAGATTTCGTGGTGGCCTTGGCATGTTTTGGGAGGAGACGGCTTTGAGGGGGAAGCAGGCTGACCACCATGCACTAGAGCGTGTCACTAAGAGGTCTTCTGTTTTGGGATCCGTGGATACATCCTCCTGCAGTCCATCCTGCACCCTCCGTTATTATGGCCTAACGTCCCCACTCGATGGGTGCATCCTCCCCCAAGTGGAGGGGCCCATGGAGGACGAACCCTTATGGCAATGGCAGAAGATGGTTGGTCAGAGCTGTTACTTATAGTTTAATGTAAGAAAGAGAGATCTGTGGGGATGTAAACTTAAGAAATAAGCCTGTGAGAAGGGTAGAACATCCTTTTAAATGTTGGCAGCATGGTCTTCCATCTCCACGCGATGATAGTGGACCTGTATGGGCTTAGAGGCCAAAATATTAATCTGTTCTATAATAAATTGTACAAGCCTGTTTATAATGCAGGGTCCTATGGACACCATTAAAAGTAAACCCAACAAAGGGCCTAATAGGGGAAGAAGGTAGGGTAGAAATCCATTAAACCCAGTCCAGAGGGGATTTTCAAAAAGTTCCCTTCATCTCTTTTCTAGATCTTCTTGAAGCTGCTTAATTTTAGTGCGTACTATGGCTGATTTATTGGCATTAAAGAAGCATCGTTCCCCTAAGGCCAAGCAAATACCTCCCTGGTTAGCTGTCAGTAAATCTAAGCCTTCTCTGTTTTGAAGGAACACTTCTGCCAGGGAGTCTACTAGGTCCTGCAAATCTTTAATGGTTCCTGATAGAGTTTTTACATCATTTATAAGTTGTTGAGACAGGCGACGCTAAGAGTGTATAGCCATGCCTAAGCCAGCTTTACCTGTGGCCACAGTAGCTGTTATTCCAAGGCTGGCAACGAGTGGTAAGGCCTATATTGCCCGCCTGTGTCTTTTGACTGAGGTGTCTAGACTAGGAATGCATAGAGTTTCGTCTCCTGGGACAATAGTTATATCAGGGAGTAATAAGGCAAGAACACAGCCAACGGTCCAATTCGATAGAAGCCTCGGGAAGGCCGAGTTTCCTCCACACATAAAAACTGTTCCATTGGAGGGACAAAGAGATGGGGTGGATGAGGAATAGTTTTGTACTGTTGAGCAATTTCCAAAGGAAGTAACTCCAACATCAATATCATTGGTATTATTTTGCATCGCGCCTAAAAGACATATTGTAAAAGTGCCTATAGACTGTACTTTTAAATGAAATCTGGGTTGGCATGTATTATCATCGTCTATGATAGAATTAATAGGAACTGCCATAGGCATGATTGCCCCTGTTGTCATGGAGAGCCAGCAATCACCAGCAAAGTTGGGGTTGGAATTATTAAGCAAGGAGAAGGTAGTTTCCAAAATATCTAATGTATTGTTATCTAAACCTGGAAGCTGGCATTTTGGCTATATTAAGGGATGATATGTGAGCTCAGGGATTTGGGGTTTCAAAAGTTTGATTATCTGAGGATGCTTGACAGCATAAGGGAATCCTCCACCATCAGTGACCCCTGTAGGTGCCTTAATGGGGCAGCAGGAGGGTTTACCAACAGGGCCTTGGCACCCAGCTGACTGTAGCTTGGTGTATTTGCCTTCTCCTCCCCGGTCAAAAAGAACGGGGGTATAATGAATAGTGGTCCCTCCTGCTGCATGAGTTTTAGTTAGGGAGGCTTCAAAAAATTGTTCTCCCTGCTTGTTAACACAAATTGAGGCCGACGCATAACAAGTGGCATGCATCGCTTGGGTATGCGTTCAAGTTGCAGAACAATTATGGAGAGCTTTACTTGTACTAGGGGGAATTATCTTTGGCTTGTTAACACATACCAATTTAGGCTGATGAACTCCTCTGAGTTTATGGTCAACCTCGGCACGGAGGTAAGCCACCTTAGTCACGCAGTCAGCAGTCTGGGTCAAACTAGTGGGAGCCTGAGTCCAAGATCCTCCCTTGCGTTCACAGGGAGGGCCAAAAAGGTACTCCATGATGTTGGAAGGTGGAGGGCCAAAGCCTCCGTGTACAATCCTGTTCAGCAGAAGTGCCTTAAGTAGGATCCTCACACAGATTGTTGGCTGCATCTGAAAAAGAGGAAAACTTGTCCTCAGGGGGAGGGCCTCCATCCCCGTGTTGAGGTAAGCCATTAACCTGTTTAACCAGGCGTTCTGGTAATCATCTTGGGGCTTCTTGCTCTTCGTCCAAAACACAAGCTGAGCCTCGTCCACAGATGAGGACAGGACCTGGGCGTTTCCATTTATTTGTAAGGGGATTGTGCCACATAACAGGTGGGCGAACAGAATTGGACGAGGATTGCCTGTGTCAGTCTGCAGCCGAATGGCCTTCATTGTCTAGGGAAAGAAAAATAAGGGCAAATAATGCATGATTAAGGCGATGCCTGTGAGTGGTAAATACAAGTGCAGAAGCATTAATGCGGGTTAGCCAAGTCTTTAGGTAAGGTGGGCACGTTCCACAATGCCTGAGGCTTTTATGGAATTTCAGTAGTATGCCAAATTTGCGAGGTAGCACAAAACTGTTTAAATTTGGCACTGGTATATGCAGGACAATTATATTTTTTTAATATGTATTGGTTTACCCATTACAGAAAACGCTGAAACAAGATGAGAAAGGACATCTTTGATAGCCTCTCCAGAATGTGGTGATGCGAAAATAAGGCCACTGAAGGTATCTACAGAAACGTGTACATATTTGGTTTTTCCAAATTCAGAAAAATGAGTAACATCCATTTGCCAAAACTGATTGGACAGTAATCTTCGGGGGTTAACTCCCAAGTGTTGAATGGGGAGGGAGACAGGGCAACCAGGGCATGCTTTTACTATTTCTCGTGCCTGTTGCCTGGTAATTTTACATAGTTATCGAAGGTTCTGGGAATTTAGATGGTGAAGATTGTGTAACTCCGTGGCCTTTTGAGTGCAGCCAACAAAAATTGGAAAGATGAAACGAGTTGCTGCATCAGCTTTGGCATTACCTTGTGTTAGAGGGCTGGGAAGATCAGAGTGTGCCCTGCTGTGTCCTAAGAAAAATGGTTGTTGTCTGGCCTGAATTAGCTGCTGAAGCTGGTGAAACCGATGGGCGACATTGGAAGAAGCCTTAATGGTGGGTGAAATCTCAAGCAGGCGCACAGAATGAGCAATGTAGGCACTGTATGTATAAATATTAACAGGATTATCAAAAAATGTTTTAAAAACTTGTGTTATTGCAAACAATTCCACAAACTGTGCTGAATGATAGACAGTATCAAAGGTGTTAGGCTGGTTATTGACAACAAAGACTGCTCGGCCATTACTGGAACTGTCTGTAAAGACAGTAAGGGCTTGAGGAGTGGGAGCCTTTTGAGTAATTTTGGCAAAAATAAATGGATGTAAGTGGACAAAATGTAAAAGGGGGTCATTGGGTAGGTGGTTATCAATTGTTCCCAAAAAGCCTGATAAGGCAATACGCCATTCATCCTCCGTCTGTAGTAAAAATTGGATTTGGTCTTTAGTATATGAAATTAAAATATTATCATGGTCTTTGCCAAAATGTTGTCGAGATAGCAAACGACTTTTAAAAATAATAGAAGCTACCTGAGCAAGAAAAACAGTAATAACCTTGGAGAATGTGGTGGGTAAATGGACCCAAAGCAAAGGCAGCCTTTATTTCTAAAATGTGTATTTCGTTGCCAAAATATTCCTGTGGGTGTATGAGGAGTGTGTAAAATAACCAGAACCAGAGGAAGGTTATAAGAATGTTCTGTAAAAAACTGTTTGGCAATGGCTTCTGTGACGTGGTTTAATGCCTGTCATGCCTCGGGAGTAAGTTTTTGAGGGGAGGAGGGGTGGGAATCACCTCTCAAAATATCATTAAGGGAAAAAAGTACACAAGGTGGTAATTTTAAATATGTTTTTAACCATTGAATATTCCCCAGGAATTTTTGAAAATCATTAAGGTTGTGAAGATGGTCCACCCATAGTGGTATCTTAGGAATTTGGATCTGATTATCTTGAAGTTTAAGGCCCAAATAGGTATAACAGTCCTGTGTTTTAACCTTATTAGGAGCTATCTGTTGTCCCAAGGAAGTGAGGATTTTGTAAATGTCCAAGTAACAATTATTAAGGTCATGGTTATTAGGTGCAGCAATTAACAAATCATCCATATAATGTAAAATATAAATTTGTGGCCATAGCTCTCTCACAGGGTCTACTGCTTGAGCCACGTATTTTTGGCAAAGACTAGGGCTGTTGGCCATACCTTGGGGAAGAACCTTCCATTGAAATCTCTGCATAGAGCCCTGAGAATTAATGCGAGGGAGACTAAAGGCAAAATAGGGTCTATCCGCAGGATGTAAAGGAATGGTAAAAAAACAATCTTTTAACTCAATAATCATTTTACAGTAGTTTTTGGGAATAGCCACTGGTGTGGGAATGCCTGGCTGTAGTGCTCTTATTGGGCACATAGCTTTATTAATGGCAAACAAATATTGTAAAAGGCACCACTTGCCTGATTTTTACTTGATAACAAAAATTGGAGTATTCGATGTTGAGGTTGAGGGCTCTACATGGCCGGCTGCCAGCTGTTCCTGCACTAACATGGAGGCAGCCTCCATATTTTCTTGGGTAAGTGGCCATTGATTCACCCACACAAGAGTCTGAGTTTCCCAAATAATTTTATCTCCATGGGGTACAGGAGAGTCAGAGACTGACACTAAAAATCCGAATACCCAAGTCCATATGTATTTGTTTTTTGTATGGGTTTTATTGGCTCAACCAGTCCTTGTCTCAGTCTCCCAAGGCCTGTACCAGGGACAAAATTTATATGAAGCATTTGATGAGTTACCATGGAATTGGGACTGGCATGAATAACTTCCATTTGACTCAAAATATCTTGGGCCCATAGGTTAACAGGGAGGTCAGGAACAACGAAAAGAGTGACAATTCCCTTATTACCCTCTTTATAAGTCCAGCTAAGAGCCGTAGAGCTTACCAGAGGATTTTTTGACTGTCCTATCCCTTTAAGGTCAGTCAAGGATGAGGTGAGGGTCCAAGCTGATGGCCAATATTTTTGAGAAATAATTGTGTCATGAGCTCCAGTATCTAGAATTCCTTGGAATTCCTTTCTTTCAATAAGTAAGGAAATTGTGGGTCTTTTGTGAGAAACGGGTTGAACCAAATTTACATCAGAGCAGCCCAAGGAGGCAGTCCCCTGCGGTAGGTTTGGGCGGTGGAAGTGCCTCCTGGATTCAAGGGAAGAAGTATTAATTGTGCAAGACTTGTTCGTGCTGGGATGGCCACAACTCCATTAATAGCTGTGGCCAGTATTTTTTTTCTCCAGTGAAATCATTATTATTAATGCCATGGAAGACCTGAACACCATGTAAGTTAGTAGAGGCTCTCCCAAAAATAAGGGCACACATATGAGATTGAGGGGGACCCATAATTCCAGTGGGTATTATCTGGGGTCCTTGCATTGAGTCCAATATAGTTTTGGTGGTGGCACAGAGGTCCAATCCTGCGCTGCCTGGAGTGGCTAGTTGGAGGGAGGCAATTGTGGAGAAGAATTTTGAGGTAGGTTGGGAGTTTGGGAGGGAACAAATCTGATTGCCCCTGGGTTTGTCCTGGGGGATGTCGTGGCCCGGGGCTGGCCCCGCAGGGAGTTTCCCAGGAAGCAGGAAAAAATAGGCTGTCTGAGGGCATTTGTCTTAGATCTACACTCACTGGCCCAGTGATGACCTTTACCACATCTAGGGCAAAGGATAGCTTGGGGCAGTATAGCCCCAGTTGAAGGAGACGCTATTCCTAGGCTTTTTTTGCCTGTCGGACACTTGCGTGCAAAATGGCCAGGTTGTTTACAAGTAAAGCAAGTACGTGAGCCAGGATTGTGAAAGGTCTTGGTAAAGGTGGCACCTAGGGCAAGACCCATGGCATGGGCTGCACCTACCTCTGCATAGAGTCCAATAAACTCAGAAAGTTTCCCTTTATCCTTATGTGGTTGAAGAACATCCTGACATGCCGGGTTGGCGTTTTCAAAGGCAAGGTGTTTTACAAAAGCGCTTTTGCTTTCGCTTGGTCCAAGCAAGCATTCCACAGCTAGGTTAAGCCGGGGAACAAAGTCGCTATAAGGCTCGTCGGGCCCTTGTCAAATTTTTGCCAGGGAAGTGGTAGCCGAGGCTTTTGAGGGAGGTGTCTCCAAGCATGTAAGCCAGCCATCTGAATCTGCATCAAAAGTCTAGCAGGGAAATGTGCCTGTTTAGTTTTATTGTCAAAAGGCTCATTGCCCACTAGTTTAACATAAGTCCTGGATTTAGAGAAGGCCTTAGTTAAAATTTTTTGAGCAGTTTCCCGACAGTGCTCTTTGAAATCTGCATTCCATAACAGGAAGTCTCTGGCACTGAGGGTAGCTTGGTCTAAAAATTTCCAATCTTTGGGAGTAAGTCATTGTGTGCTGTGGCTTTCTAATAAAGCCAACGTGTAGGGTGCAATGGTGCCATAGTGAGCACAAGCCTTTTTAAGTTTTGCAGGAAAATGCAGGCTTAATTTTTTGTAGACTCTGGGTTCCTGCCTGCCTAGGGCTGAACTCCTCATCCTCTGAGTCCTGATCTCCTTAATCCATTTCCCCTCTTCCTCCTCTTTATCCTCGTCTAATTCTTTGACCTCAGCCTGGGCAGGCTTATCTATCAGACTGGTGGTGACTGGGAAGGCGAGCACAGGTCAATGGAGTGGCTTCGCCTTTGTATTAGACCACTGTAGGCCAGTTGCTTTGACTCCATACCTAAGGCTAATGAAGAGAGCTCAGAGTGAAGGGATCTTAATTCTTTTAAAGGTTGGATCTGTTCCTGTGTATGTTGAAAGGATGCTCACAAAGGAGCCAGTTTAGGCAAGGGAAGTGGGGAGAAAATTTCGGGGGGGGGGCATTTGTTCCCTGAAGGGCCAGAGCACAAAAGGCAGGAGGGATATAGGAGGGAGGTGGATGTGTAAGTCCTATAAGCTGTGGCAGGGTCCTGAGAGGTGGAGGGTCTTCTGAATGGTAGCGAGCTGCTTCCTTCTCCAAGGTAGCCTCCTCTACAGGGGTCAATGAGTCTCCGGTATTTAAAACTGGATAAAGGCAGTTGGTAATCATTGGAGCCTTATTCATTAGGGTGGTATTTTGAGGGGGACCAGGAAGGTTCCCACGGTCCTGGGGAGCCTGAGAAGGGTCTATGTCTATACTAACTGATGGGCATGCCGAGGGGATATGAGAAGTATTTGCATAGTCTCTTTCCCAACCTTGACAACTTTTAAGGTACCATTGTCAAAGGGTGAACTTTTAAGAATTCTATTAATTAAGTTCCAGTAAGAAAAGGTGGGAACAGGCACTTTTTCTGGGCTAAAGGATTCATAATAATCTTTTAAACAGTCTCCTATTCTAAGCCATCTTTTACCATCAATGGTCCTTTCAAGAGGAAACCATGGACACTGCTCTCTTATGTGTGAAAAGAAGAAAAATTTAAGTCTTTTTTCTTAATACGCGCCCCCATGTCTGGAAGGACTCCTTGTAGCCTGACAAAAACAAATCATGTGACGAAACTGCTTGCCCCATGGTGGGTCAATCACCGTGTGTCATCCCCACCCTCCTCCTGGATCTGTCTCTCGGTGGTGTCTTCTGCGGTTATTGCAAGCTCCGCTTGACCAAATCTTCCAGGAGGACGGGGTCCCCCTCAATCAAAAGCTAGAGCCCCAGTCAGTGGGCGCCTGATGTCCCGGCCGGCAGGACACATCAACGTGGGCAGCGAACCTAGATAGGGAGGAATGAAAGGACAAGAGACACGAGAGATGACAGCAAGACAGGAGTTCTGATCAAGCTGCAAACTTTTATTGTTCACACAGGGGTATTTGTATGCTGGATGTGGGAAATCTCTCTTATCGGCACTTCCTAGATGTCTTCACAAGGTGAGATAACCTCAGGAAGTTTCAGAAAGACAGATGGGCACAGGATGTCTCAGGGAGACAGATGGCTACAGGATGTCTCCCAGACAGGATGTCTCCTGGTGGCTGTTTCTTGTAAGTGTCAGGCTATTCTTTGAAGGAGAATTCCTTCTACCTCTGACAGTCAGGGATTCAGTATTTCGAATTGAAAATTGGAAAATGAATCCAATGTGTATGCAAATATATGCTACCCAAAAGTCTTCCCACTCTCATTCAGAACAATGCCTTGACATTACCTTCACCCCAAGTAAGACACAATAAGAGGAGAAGAGTTAGAAAATCTGTGAATACACATCTGGAATGGAAAATGCTCAGTAGTTAACAACCTTGGAGGTGGTAGAGGTGTTTCGAAAAGTAAGGTACATGGTAAAAACTCCACAAACATGAAGCTCTCTTGGCCTAAAGACTTCTTGAGAAACTGCCTCTGAGGTTGGGCACTTGAAATATATGTTGTTGTCAGGAGTTTTAACTTCCTTTGTAGTGAGACCATCAAATCTGGGTCTGCTTCTGTGTGTCCTGGAGCACATGGTTTCTTTTTTTCCAATAAACATGAGGCAGCAGGGCTGAATTCTGTCTTTGTAGGTAATTTGTTGCCATTTGGGGGCAAAGTGTCTCCCAGTGTGGACTTTAAAGCCATTTGGTCTTCCTCTACTTTTCATGGTGTTTCTTGCAGCTACACTGGGAGTTTGGTATTTGCTTCATGAAATACGAGGAGGTCAACTAGGACAGAGTGCTGGAGGGAGTTCTGTCACGTGTGTTGGTTAAGGGAGAGTGCACCAACCAGGCTTCTATCCCACATAGCTTGCCCCCTTGACAATAGAAATCTGATTCTAAACATTGCCCTGAAACCTCTCCGTATAACAAGATGCCTTTACATACAAGGGTATGGGGGCTGCACCATGTCAGTCACAAACAATTTGGAAGCCAATGGCAGATCCACATGACCCCATCACAGATGTTTTAACAAACACCTACACTCCACTGCTCTAGGCCGAATACTCATCAGGCTCCAAATTACTGGCATCTCTGTTCTACACGATTTTCATGAAACCCAGTCAATCAAGGCACTGTCTGGTACACTCATGATCATCTATAAGACATCCAAAGGTTCTCCACTGACACCTGTTCATGAGAATTTCAAAAATTTAATGGTATTTATCTAGCCTTTTTTCAAGGATGAAGTTTGAGGCACTGTGGGGTTTAATTCATTCAGGAACCATTAAATGGAGAGGAAGCTCATTTCAATGAAATCTCTGGAGAATTCTAACAGGCAATGCTTCCCAACGACAGGCTAAAAGGTCACATTAAGCCAGGCGTTTGAGGTCTACAATGTGTGATCCTTTTGTGTTTTGACTTGCAACTATAGCTGCCAATTCTTTAAGAATAAAATCATGTGATATCCTTCCTGAGATTCCCAGTGCTCTGTGGAAAGCCACCCTGGGCCTTGATCTCAGTTTCCAAGGGCGACTCTCATGTGTGGCCTCCTAAAATCCCATCACAATACATGGCAATACTTCTTTGAGGTCAGTTCCATAACTCAGTCTCTAAGGGGAATCACACCAGTGTTCAAGCCCAGGTGGCCTCAGTCATCTCTTCCAAAGGCCACAAAAATGACCACAATTAAAACCAAAACACTCCCACATGGCCCTCATCTTCTTCCATATAGACACTAATCAAAACCTCAGGCTGTAGGTTTCCATGAGGGCCAAAGCCAAAGACAGTATCCAAAATAAGGTCCCTTTCTCCCATTTGCCTAAAGTCAGTGTGGCAGGGACACCCTTCCTGTGAACCAGGGGTGATCTAAGAGGCCTGCCCTTAATACTGCTCTGATTCTCCATTTTGTGGCCTAATGACTGTGGGGTTTAGATTCCTTATGTTAATTGGGGTCATGAGAAAACCCAAGCACCTATGGCCTAGCCTCTGTAGTGATTTGAAGAACTCATTTGACCCAAAGGATCACTATTCTCAAAGATGGAGGTCAGGAACCTTACAGAGGAAGGTGAGAGACTTCATCCACAATGACTGCTCTTTTGGCTATTTTGGTTTTGGATGCACACATGGGATTTTTTTAGATCCATTAGGTGCTGAGAATCTAAGCCCCATCCTCACACAGGGCCAAGAAGCTGATTCAGACACATCCCTTTCCAAAGCAATTAAGCCAAGAGCCAAAGGTGATGCCCATTCACTTCCATTTGAAAACTCTTCAGTCTTCACAAAGGGGTGGCCTGAGGCAAAGACCTTCCTGACATTCAGGGCAATAATACAATAGGTAAGCAAAAGGCCCAAAGCAGGGTTTCTCCACTGGGACTTTCCTGGTCACACTGATATCTGAGTTTTCTGAGATGCTCACCATTGCCTTTAGCTATCCAGTAAATGGCCATGTCAGAGAGCTTAAAGGTGGTACATATCTTGGACACAAAACCATGAGCCTATTCTGGAGTTTGGCCAAAATTCAGAAAGAAAATAGGAACTTAGGAAGATATTAGGAGTGGCCGATCCATATGGCAAGCCGCAGACCATTCATAAATAGGACAGGATGAATGCTGGTAAGATTTCTACTAGATAGGACATATGTATTGATGCACTCTCTATTCTAATGTCTGCAACCACGGACACATTGGGATACACAGACATAGAAACACTCGCCTTGTCAAAAGACTTACTAGAAACATTTCACACCAAACCAAACAAAACGACTTTCCTACCTATTCTCAGAACATGAGACAAAATGACAAACCCACACCCACACCCACACCCACACCCACACAGACCCCCAAGTAGGTCTGTGAAAATATGGAGTGACCTTTGACTGGTGGGCCATAACATATTCCCCCATAATGGGCTGTCCTGTCTCAGATCTGGTATCCGTGTCCAACTCTGTGAAGCTGTTAGGAGCCAGCGGTGAGCCAGTACCTTCTTTCTCAGGAAAGGCCCCTCCTCAGACCTTCCTGGCATTAGGCTATCCTCACATCAGTAGGTACCAAGAAAGACTGTCTCTGTCCTTGGAAAATCCAAACAAGTTTGAACACTGGGACATGAACTGGGACTAGCTCTGGGTGCCTGACTTCCTGTATCCCAAGTTCAGAGAGTTCCTTCATCAAGGAAGTGAGGTGAGGTCACTTCCTTCAGGAACTAAATGAGGTCACTGCCTTGACAACAACTTTGTCCTAAAAGTTGCTTCTAAGAGTCCCATGAGATGGAGGATGCACCTACTCGCTCTGACATTTTCACAAGTTAGAATGGTATATCAACCATAGGCACCGGGGAACAGCTCTCCACACAGGCCTGGTTTGGTCCATCTTCTCTACATTAAGATGAAAGAGGCTGATTCAGACACATCCCTTCATCTTGACCAGGTTGTTTACCATGGAAGTTGACTTTTCCTCCCTCAGGTCCTTCATAGCTGCCTACATCTTCTCCATGGATCATTTCTGCATGGACCTTTGAGGTTATCAGCAGGTGGAAGTTTCCCTACACTCCTGTATTGTAAGGCCAACTCTGTCCCTGCTTTTCTATAAAGTTAGATTGAGGGAACAGTGTATGGTTTGGGTAATAACAGGTTCGATTTTGTTAGGAATCATTCTGAGCGATGAATAATTTTATTGGGAACCTGTGATATTTATTAAATTATATTGGTAAAATATATGTATGAAAACAGAAATCTAGGATTTGAAGCCCAGAAGGGCATTGGGCCCATGATTGGGATACGTAGTGTTGAATTAGGTTCTGCACTGATGTCTCAGATAAATCCATTTACAATGGCATAGGACCTTGTACATTGGATGATTGAATGAGGAAGAGAACATCCACTCAAAAAGGGATAGTCGGTAGGATTAGGTAGATAGTAGGTAGGTTTAGGAAGAAGAGTGAGTACAGGATTTGGACGGAAATTTCTTTAGCAATAGGGTTTCAGTTAGAGAGTGAATGTAAATGTCAGCACATATGAAAATTCAGTCACAATGATGAACTTTGAAAAATATGTAGAAAAGCAGATAATAATAGAGACTTTAAAAAATCTGGCAAAGTATAAAGTGAGTGATAGGATTAGACATTTTGTACACTGTTGAGTTTGAATATATAATCTTAAGAAGAAACAAATATGCAGTGACCATTAGGATTGACATTTGAGAGCATTAGGAAACCTGGACATGGATGCTTTTAGTAATCCATGTTCACTTTCCTTTTAGGCTTTGGTACAATCATAAGTGTGACCTTTGCATTTTTTGTCCAGAATATTACTGTCATAGAATGTATATGTGGATCAGGTGACATGAGCATTTCTTCAAGCATTTCTGGGAGTAAGGTTTTCAAGAGCTATAAATTAGTATTGGGGGTACAAAGAGGTGTACCCTGTGTCCATGAATATAGACATAATGCATGAATAGACCACATTTTGAATAAATAATTTAACTGTTCCCACTTTAAATAATGCATTGAATTAATATATGAAATATTATAAGAAATCTTGTATTGATATAATATCATTCATTTCAACCAGTAATACATCTAAATGTAATATTAGGGTTATGGATTATCATGAAAGGTGTGTGAGTATTGTTTCAAAAGTGATCCTAGAAATCGAAAATAATGTGTTTGGAAAGAAGTCTCATAAAAAGACCAGTCAAGAAACATGGAGGAATACATGTGATCTGAAGAAGAAAATGATTGAATGTGAAACAAATGCCTATAAACTTGCGAACTTGTGGATGAAATATATATCCCATGATGTGAATAAATTGAAGAAATAGTAATGTACCGGTGTTGAATAAAACGAACATCCAAATACACATCATGTCCCATAGGAATCTACTTGAATTCATCTTAAACTAGGTCAGCTACTGTAGAAATATTAGGATTTGTATGCACCATTCACTAAAGTTAGTTTTCAGTACTAAGAAACAAATATGTATATCAGGAGAATGAATATTTTGAGAATACTCTTGAGAAAAATTTGATTATAAATCCACATACTTGAATATGAATGAGTTAAGGGAGTTTATAATAAGACACATATTTCATATTTTGAAAAATCTGGAGAATTTATAAATATATATATATATATATATACATATACACATACACACACACAAACACACACGGACATTAAAAATAGCATAATATATGCTATAGGAAATTCACCATGAAATTTATATCATCCAGAGATCCAAAAATATTTATTTTATTTAACATGGATTTATGTATCATGTTGTTCAACTAGGAAGCTCACGCATAGGTTGAATTTTTAGTTCTAAAGCGCTTAGGAGGAGTGATCTCTTAAAATTTGTATCTGCCAAGTCAGCCACTTCACAAGAATGTACGTGTGGTATCAGGTAAGATTCTATAATTGCATGTAAAAATACATGTGCTGAATAGGCTACAGAGACAGGGAAACAGGAATTCACATATTTGTTAACTTTAAAACACATGGAGAAATATTTTAACAAATAATTGACTAGATTTATAACTCCTACCCTAAATAATGCAAAAGGCAATTCCACTATACACCATGCCTTCTCTGAACTGCTTGCATTTCTATTTTTTTGGTTTATTTTTCTCCACCTTATTAGGATTAGTTGTCAGAGTCTAGTAGGGTAGGTGTTAGTGTGAGGTATTCAGTATTTTGAAAGGAAAATTGGAAAATGAATCCAATGTGTATGTAAATATGTGATACACAAAAATCTTTCCACTATCATCCAGAACAATGCCTTGACATTACAATCGCCCAGAGTAAGACACAATTAGAAGAGAAGAGTTAGAAAATCTGTGAATAAATATCTGGAATGGAATATGCTCAGGAGTTCACAACCTTGGAGGAGGTAGAGGAGATTCCAAAAGTAAGGGACAGTGTAATCATTCCAAAAACATGGAGCTCTGCTGGCCTAAAGACTTCTTGAGAAACTGCCTCTGAGGTTGGGCACTTGGAATATATGTTGTTGTCGGGAGCTTCAGCTTCGTTTGTAGTGAGACCATCAAATCAGGGTCTTCATCAATGTGACCTGAAGGACATGGTTTCTTATTTTCCACTGAACATGAGTCAGCAGTGCTGAATACTCTCTTTGTAGGTAAACTGTGGACACGGGGGGCTAAGTGTATCCACATGGGCCTGTGAAGCTATTTGGTCATTCTCCACTTTTCGTGTTGTTTCTTGGTGCTGCACTGGGATTTTGGTATTTGTTTCACGAAATACAAAGAATTCAACTGTTACTCGGTGCGTGAGGGAGTTCTGTCACGTGTGGTGGGTCAGGGTCTGCAGGAGAATGCACCAAACACGCTTATATCCCACATAGTTGCCCCCTTGACCATAGCAACCTGATTCTTAATATTTCCCTAAAACCTCTGCATATAACAAGATGCCTTTACATTGAAGGGACTGCTGACTGCACCATATCAGTCACAAGCAATTTGGAAGCCAAAGGCAGATCCACATGACCACACTGCAGATGTTTTATCACACACCTGCCCACCACTGCTCTAGGCCCACTCCTCAGGAGGCTCCAACTTCCTGGCATCTC
Organism: Callospermophilus lateralis; assembly: GCF_048772815.1. NCBI lineage: Eukaryota > Metazoa > Chordata > Mammalia > Rodentia > Sciuridae > Callospermophilus > Callospermophilus lateralis. The sequence continues at coordinate 160,950 of NW_027517623.1, forward strand.
TGTTCTGCACAATTTTTATGAAAACCAGTCAATCAAGGCACTGACTGTTATTCTCATCATCAGCCACAAGATATTCAAAGAATCTCCAGTGCCAACTTGTCACGGGAATTTTAAAAATTTTATGATATATTGACCTAGCCATTTTTCAAGGATGAAGTTGGAGGCATTTTGGAACTATTAAATGGTGAGGAAGCTCATTTCAATGAAATATCTGGAGATGTCTCACAGGAAAGGCTTCCCAAAGATTGGCCAAAAGGTCACATGAATCCTTGAAAATTGAGGTCTACAATGTGAGGTCCATGTGTGTTTTGACTCTCAAAAATGGTTGCCAAGTTTTTCAGAATAAAATCATGTGATATCCTGGCTGAGATTTCCAGTGCTCTGTGAATAGCTACCCTGGGCCTAGATCTCAGTTTCCAAGGGCGACTATCGTGCGTGGCCTCCTAAAATTCCAACACTATTCATGGCAATACTTCTCTGAGTTCAGTACGAGAACTCAGTCTTTATGCGGAATCCCACCAAAGTTCAAGCCAAGGTGGACCATGTCATCTCTACTAACCGCCACAAAAATGACTACAATTAAAACCAAAACACTCCCACATGGCCCTCATTTTCTTCCATACAGACACTCATCATAACCTCTGGCTGGAGGTTTCCGTGAGGGGTGCAGCCCAAGACAGTGTCCAAAATAAGCTCCCTTGCCCCTCATTTGCCTAAAGTCAGGGTGGCCTGGACACCCTTCTGTGAACTAAGAGTGATCAAATAGGCCTGCCGTTTATTTTGCTCTGCTTCTTAAATTTGAGGCCTACTGATGGTGGGATTTAGATTCTTCATGTGAATTGGAGTCATGAGAAAACCCAGTCACCTATGGGCTAGAATCTGCAGGGCTTTGAAGAACTTATTTGACCCAAAGGAGCCCTATTCTCAATTGATGGAGGTCAGGAACCTTACCAAGGAAGGAGAGAGACTTCATCCACAATGATTGCTCTTTTGGACATTTTGCTTTTGGATGCATACATGGGATCTCTCTTTAGATCCATCATTTTAAGAGAATCTAAGCCACAGAATTACACAAGGTCAAGGGCAACAGAACAATAGGTAAGGAAAAGGCCCAAAGCATGGTTTCTCCACTGAGTCTTTACTGGTCACACTGATATCTGAGTTTTCTGAGATGCTCGCCATGCCCTTCATTTAACCAATACATGGCCGTGTCACAGAGCTTGGAGGTGGTACATATCTTGGACACAAAACCATGAGCCTATTCTGGAGAGTGGCCAGAATTCAGGAAGCAAACAGTAACTTAGGAAGATAGCAGGTGTTGCCGATCCATAAGGCAAGACACAGTCCATTCATAAATTGGGAAGGATGAATGCTGGGAAGCTTTCTACTAGACAAGACTCATCCATTGATGCATTCTCTTTGCTAATGTCTACAACCACGGACACAGTGAGATACACAGACATAGAAACACTCGCCTTTTCATACGACTTTCTGGAAACACTTTACTTCAAACCAAACAAACCGACTTTCGGACATATTCTCAGAGCATGAGAAAAAAACCACAAACCCACACCCACAGCCAGATAAGCACCTCCTTCCTCCAAGTAGGTTTGTGACTATCCGGAGTGTTCTCTGACTGATAGGCCATACTATGTTCCCCTGAAATAGCCTCTCCTATCTCACATCTGGTGTCCATGGGCAATTCTGAGTAGTTGTCAGGAGCCAGGAGTGAGCCACTACCTTCTTTGTCAGGAAAGGCCCCTCTTCAGAGCTTTCCTGTCATTTGTTGATCCTCACATCAGTAAATACCAAGAAAGACTGACTCTGTCCTTGTTAAATCAAACAAGTGAGACCACTAGGCCTGGGACTGAGACAGGCTCTAGATGCCTGGCTTCCTGGATCCCAAGTTCAGAAAGTGCCATCACCAAAAAAGTGAGGTAAGGTAACTTCTTTCAGGAACTGAATGAGGTTACTGCCTTGGCAACCAGTTTGTCCTAACACATGCATCCAAGGTTCCCATGACATGTAGGCTGACCGTATTTCTGTGACACTTTCACAAGTTAGAATGGTATATCAACCATAGGCACCCGGGAACAGCTCTCCACACAGGCCTCATTTGGTTCATCTTATCTACATTAAGAAGAGAGAGGCTGATTCAGACAAAAGCCTTCATCCTGACCAGGTTGTTTGCCATGGAAGATGACTTTTGATCTCTCAGGACCTTCATACCTGCCTACATCTTCTCCAGGGATCAATTCTGAATGGACCTTTGAGGTTCTCAGCAGGTGGACAATCCCCTACTTTCCTGTATTGTAAGACCAACTCTGTCCCTGCTCTTTTATAAAGGTAGATTGAGGGAACAGTTTATGGTTAGGGTTAATTACATGTTTGTTTTGGGTTAGGAACTATTTTGCTGGATGAATAATGGTATTGGGAATCTGTGATATATATAAGAATATAGAGTTGAAAAATATGTATGAAAACAGAAATTTAGTAAGATTTAAAGTCCATATTGGCATTGGGCCTTTGATTGGGATACTTAGCTTTGAATTACGTTCTGCAGTGATGTCTCAGATAAATCGATAATCAATGACATAGGACCTTGTACCTTGGATGATAGATTGTAGAAAAGAACATCCACTCAAACAGGGATAGTTCATAGGATTAGGAAGATAGTCAGTAGGTTTTGCAAGAAGTGTGAGTACAGGATATGGACCAAAAGTTCTTTATCAATAGGGTTTCGGTAATAGAATGAACGTCAATGTCAGCACATGTGAAGAGTCAGTCACATAGGTAAACTGGGGAAAATATGTAGGAAAGGAAACATCAATAGAGACAGTAGGAAATCAGGCAAAGTATAAAGTGAGTGATAGGATTAGACATTTTAACAGGGTTGATATTCACTATATAATCTTCAAAGAAACAAATATGTAGTCACCAATAGGATGGACATTTGAGAGAATTAGGCAACCTAGACATCAATGTTTTTAGTAATCCATGCTCCCATTCAATTTAGGCTTTTGTACAAACATATGTGTGATCTTTGCATTTTGTATCCAAAATAGTACTGTGATAAAATGTATATGTAGATCAGGTGACATAAGTATTTTTTCCACCATTTCAGGGAGCAATATTTTGAAGATGTATAAATTAGTATTGCGGGTACAAAGAGGTGTACCCTGTGTCTATGAATATAGAGATAATGCATGAATAGATGATACTGTGGATAAATAATATAACTGATTCCACTTTAAATAATGGATTAAATTGATATCTTAAAATATATAAGAAATCTTATATTGATACACAGTCATTCATTCCTATCAGTTATACATCTAATGGTAATATTAGGGTTATGGTTTGTCATTAAGGGTGTGTGAGTTTTGCTTCAAAAGTAATTATGGAAATCGAAAATAATGTGTTTGTAAAGAAGTCTCATGAAGAGACTAGTTAAGAAACATGGAGGAATACATGTGTTCTGAAGCAGGAAGTAATTGAAAGTGAAACAAATTGATATAAATTAGCGAACTTGTGGATGAAATATATATCCTATGATGTGCATAAACTGAAGAAATAGTAATGTACCAGTGTTGAAAAAAAATGAACATCAAAATACATGTCATGTCCCATAGGAATCTACTTGCATTGATCTTAAACTTGGTCAGTAACTGTAGAAATATTAGGATTTGTATGCGTCATTCACTGAAGTTAGTTTTCAGTACTAGGAAACAAATATGTATTTCAGGTGGATGAATATTTCTGAGAATAATCTTGTGAAAAGTTGATAATAAATCCACATACATGAACATGAATAAATTTAGGGAGTGTATAATAAGACACATATATTTCATTTTTTCAAAAATCTGGAGAGTGTATATATATATACACACACACACTCACACAGACATTAAAAAGTAGCAATATATATGCCAATCAAAATTTATCATGAAATATATATAATCCACACATCCCAAAATATACTTTTTACTGAACATGGATTTATATATAATTTTGTTCAGCTAGGAAGGTCACCAATAGTTTGAATTTTCAGTTCCAACAGCATTAAGAGGAGTGATCTCTTTTCACAATTTGCATCTGCCAAGTCAGCAACCTGTCAAGTATGTACATGTGATACCAGGTAGGATTCTATATGTGCATATAAAAACACATGTGCTGAATAGGCCACAGAGAAAGGGAGAGAGGAATTCACATATTTGTTAACTTTAAAAACACATGGAGAACTGTTTTAATTAAAAATTGACTACATTTATAATTCCTACCCTATATAATGCAAAAGGCAAGTCCAATTATACAACATGACTCCTCTGAACTGCTTGTATTTCTATTCTGTTTTGGTTATTATTCTCCATCATTTTAGGATTAGTAGTCAGAGTCTAGTGGGGTATGTGTTAGTGTCCAAAATAAGCTCTCTTACCGCTAATTTGCCTAAAGTCATGGGGGCCTGGACACCCTGCATTTGAAGCAGGAGTGATAAAATAGGACTGCAGTTAATACTGCTCTGCTTCTCCATTTTGAAGCCTACTGCCTGTCAGGTATAGATTCTTTATGTGATTTGGAATAATGAGAAAACCCAAGCACTTCTTTAGGGCTTTGAAGATTTCATTTGACCCAAAGGATCCCTATTCTCACTTGATGTAGGTCAGGAACCTAACAAAGGAAGGCAAGACACTTCATCTACCATTACGGATCTTTTTGCCATTTTGGTTTGGATGCACACATGGGATCTTTCTTTAGATCCATCAGGTGCTGAGAATCTAAGCCACAACCTCACACAGGTCCAAGAGGCTGATTAAGACACATCCCTTTCCAAAGAAATTAAGCAAAGAGCCACAGGAGATGGCCATTCATTTTCATTTGAAAACTGTTTTCTTCAGGCTTCACAAAGAGGTGGCCTGAGGCAAAGACCTTCCTGACATTCAGGGTAACAGAAACATAGGAAAGAGAATGGCCCAAAGCAGGGTTTCTCCACTGAGAATTTCCTGGTCACACTGATATCTGAGTTTTCTGAGATGTTCCCATTCCTTACCGCTATCCAGTACATGGGCATGTCACAGAGCTTGGAGGTAGTACATATCTTGGACACAAAACCATGAGCCTATTCTGCAGAGTTGCCAGAATTCAGGAAGAAAACAGAAACTTAGGAAGATAGTAGGTGTTGTCCATCCATAAGGCAAGCTGCAGTTCATTCATAAATTGGGCAGGATGAATGCTGGGAAGCTTTCTACTAGACAGGACATATCCATTGATGCATTCTCTTTTCTAATGTCTACAACCACGGACACAGTGGGATACACAGATATAGAATCACTCACCTTGTCAAAAAACTTACTAGAAACAGTCTATTCCAAACCAAACAAACTGTCTTTCCTACCTATTCTCAGAATATGAGACAAACCACAAACTGACACTCACACTCACAAAGGCATCTCGTTCCCGCAAGTATGTCTCTGACTATCTGGAGTGTCCTCTGTCTGTTGGGCCATATTATGTTCCAATGAAATGTCCTGTCATGTCTCAGATCTGTCTCCTTTGCCAACTCTGTGAAGTTCTCAGGAGCCAGCGGTGAGCCACTACCTGCTTTCTCAGGAAAGGCCCATCTTCAGATCTGTCCTGGCATTTGGCAATCCTCACATCAGTAGATACCAAGAAATATTGACTCTGTCCTTGGTACATCCAAACAAGTGAGCCCACTGGGATTGGGACTGGGACTGGCTCTGGGAGCCTGGCATCTTGGATTCCAAGTTCAGAGAGTTACATCACCAAGGAAGTGAGGTAGGTCACTTTCTTCAGGAACTGCATGAGGTCACTACCTTGGCAATAACTTTGATTTAACATTTGCTTCCAAGGGTCCCATGAGATAGAGGCTGCCCCTACTTTCGGTGACAATTTCACAAGATAGAATGGTATATCAAACATAGGCGCCTGGGAACATCTCCTCACACAGGACTGGTTTGGTCCATCTTCTCTACATTTAGAATAGAGAGACTGATTCAGACACATCCCTTCATCCTGACAAGGGGGTTTGCCATTCAAGATGACTTTTGCTCTCTCAACTCCTTCATAGCTGCCTACATCTTCTCCAGGGATCATTTCTGCATGGACCTTTGAGGATCTCAGCAGGTTTAAGAACCCCTACATTCCTCTATTGTAAAAGCAACTCTGTCCCTGCTCTTCTGTAAAGTTTGATTGAGGGAAGAGTGTATGGTTACGGTTAATAAAAGTTCGATTTGAATCATTCTGCGGGATGAATAATGGTAATGGGAACCTGTAATATTTACAAGAATGTAAAAGTGAAATATAAGAATGAAAACAGTAATCTAGGTAAGATTTGATGCCCAGAAGGGCATTGGGCCCTTGATTGGGATACTTAGCTTTGAATTATGTTCTGCAGAAATGTCTCAGATAAATCGATGTTCAATGGCATAGGACTTTGTACCTTGAATGATGGAATGTCAAAGAGAACTTCTAGACAAAAAGGGATAGTCGGTATTATTAGAAAGATAGTCGGTAGGTTTAGAACGAAGAGTGAGTATAGCATTTGGACCAAAAGTTCTTTAGCAATAGGGCTTCTGGTAGAGATTGAATGTAAATGTGAGCACATGTGAAGAGTCAGTCACAGTGATAATCTGGGGAAAATATGTAGGAAAGCAGATATCAATAGAGACATTAGGAAATCAGGCAAATGATAAAGTGAGTGATAAGATTAGACATTTTCAAGGGGCTTGAGGTTGAATATATAATCTTAGGAAGAAACAAATATGTAGTCAAGAATAGGATTCACATTTGAGAGCATTAGGCAACCTGGACATGGATGTTTTTAGTAATCCATCTTCACTTTCCATTTAGGTTTGGTAAAATCATAAGTGTCACCTTTGCTGTTTGTGTCCAGAATATTACTGTGATAAAATGTATATGTAAATCAGGTGACATGTGCATTTCTTCCACCATTTCTGGGAGCAATATTTTGAAGATGTATAAATTAGTATTGGGGGTACAAAGAGGTGTACCCTGTGTCTATGAATATAGAGATAATGCATGAAAAGACCATACTGTGAATAAATAATATAACTGGTTCCACTTTAAATAATGGATTTAATTGATATCTGAAACTAAGTAAGAAATCTTATATTGATATACAATCATTCATTCCAGCTAGTTGTACATCTAATGGTAATATTAGGGTTTGGTTTATCATACGGGTGTGTGAGTTTTGCTTCAAATGTGATAATGGAAATCGACAATAATGTGTTTGGAAAGAAGTCTCATGAAAAGAGCAGTCAAGAAACATAAGAAATACATGTGTTCTGAAGCAGGAAGTGACTGAAAGTGAAACAAATGCGTATAAATTAGCGAACTTGTGGATGAAATATATATCCTATGATGTGCATAAACTGAAGAAATAGTAATGTTCCAGTGTTGAATAAAAATGAATGTCGAAATACACATCATGTCCCATAGGAATCTGCTAGCCTTGATATTAAACTGGGTCAGTTACTATAGAAATATTAGATTTTTTTTTTGGTGTTATAATAGAATTTATTTTACCACTAGCATGCCACAGAATGTTGAGGAAAGAGCAATGGATTTTTAATTATTGCACTAATAATCTAACATTTAATGACTCTTTTGGATAGTCTAGAAATTACATAAGGCTATGTTACATAATTTTTTTTTTAATTTAACATTCATAAAAGCTTGGAGTTTTGCTAATATTTCTACTTTTTTATTTTTTATTTTTTCAGTTGTGATTGACCTTCATTTTGTTTATTTGTATGTGGTGCTTACAATAGAACCCAGTGTCCCACACATGCTAGAAAAGCATGTTACCACTGAACCACAAACCCAGCCCCTCCACTTTTATCTTTACATCGAACACGCCTCTCCCTCATCTTTACTCACTTTCTTCCTCATTTTCCCCCTTCTCTCTCTTCCTTTTTCGTTTTCCTTTCATATCTGTTTTTCTCTCATGTCATTACAAACAGTAGTATGCTATGAAATTTAAATTTAAGACTGTTTTTTATAGTCATTTTTTTTTCTTGAGAAAATTTAATAATTATAATCACCTGATAGATATATTAAAATACATTTTTATACATATGTATCTATATTCATGCATATGCATTACATATTATATATATATATATATATATATATACATATATATTTAAAAGTACTTTGATTAGCCTGTTAAAAATAATATAGACCAAAACTTTCTTAATTCTCAAGCCTTCCAGAATTAACATCTTACAGTGAAAATCAAATAAACATATTTAAATAAACAGGTATCATTCTTTTTTATCAATACTGATAATTTAAGGTTTTATATCACATTAAGCTGTAATACGGCATATTAAATCTTATGAATTAAAAAAAAGTTTTTTGAATTACCTATTATTTAAGGACCATATGCACTGACATTTTAAATGGCTTTCTTGTGATTTTAATTTCTATCAATTGTGTATTAATGGCCAAATCCTTATTTTAGTACTTTTCATATTCATAATTGATATAAAGTCAATTGTTTAATTCTTCTTGTAAGTAATTACTTATTACAGTAGGGACATATTAATAATTCTAAAGCTGTATAAGAAAATAGTACAAAGATATTTTCATGCAAAATTAAGAATAATTGCGTGCTCTAAATGTCTGATTGTTGATACATATAACAAAGAGCTTTTGATCAGTCTCTTCCCCAGTAAAACATAAAATGCAAAGATATTGTTGGGTATATACGTACAAATAAAGATAAAGAAAATACACATTATCAGCTAGAAACTATTAAATAAAAGGTGAAAACAACAATCCAACAGATTGTACGAATTTGTCAGATGAGGTAGTATTCTGGAAGAATAGCCTAAGACTAGACCTGGTCCATGACAAAGTATTCACGAAAAAAAATAAAATTTGAAAAATATAGGAAATGCTATGAATTTTTCAAGAAGGTAGGTGAATTATCCTTTAATCTCAATTTATGTGCATTTTCAAAAGCCAATTTCCTGGTAAAATAAATTTGTGATAGTTACAACTAAACAAAACAAAGTTTTGCTTAGCAAAATGAATGCATCTCAACCCATTTTTAGCTGATTTCTTCCCACTCAATTTTAAACCGTTATTTATTTATTTATTTCTATTGGTTGTTCCAAACATTACAAAGCTCATGATATATCATCTTTGATACATTTGACTCAATTGGGTTATGAACTCCCATTTTTTCCCCAAATATGAATTGCAGAATCACATTGGTTACACATTCACATTTTTACATAATGGCATATTAGTGACTGTTGTATTCTGCGACCTTTCCTATCCCCCAATATCCCCCCTCCCCTCCCCTCCCATCTTCCCTCTCTACCTCATCTGCTCTTGTTCAATTCTCTCCACTGTTTCCCCCCCATTTCCCCTCAAATCCTCTTATATGTAATTTTGTGTAACATTGAGGGTCTCCTACTATTCCCATATGCTTTCCCTTCTCTCTCCCTTTCTCTCCCCCCACTCGTCTTTGTTTAATGTTAAACTTTTCCTCATGCTCTTCCTCGATGTTCTTTTCTTAGATGCTATTTTAATATCAAAGAAGACATTTGGCATTTGTTTTTTAAGGATTGGCTAGCTTCGCCTAGCATAATCTGCTCTAATGCCATCCATTTCCCTGCAAATTCTATGATTTTGTCATTTTTTAATGAAGAGTAATACTCCATTTTGTATAAAAGCCACATTTTTTTTTATCCATTCATCTATTGAAGGGCATCTAGGTTGGTTCCACAGTCTAGCTATTGTGAATTGTGCAGCTATGATCATTGATGTGGCAGTATCTCTATAGTACGCTCTTTTAAGATCCTCAGGAAATAGTCCGAGAAGGGTGATAGCTGGGTCAAATGGTGGATCCATTCCCAGCTTTCCCAGGTATCACCATAGTACTTTCCAAATTGGCCTCACCAATTTGCAGTCCCACCAGCAGTGTACAAGTGTACCCTTTTCCCCACATTCTCACCAACACTTACTTTGTTTGACTTCATAATGGCTGCCGATCTTACTGGAGTGAGATGGTATCTTAGGGTGGTTTTGATTTGCATTTCTCTGACTGCTAGAGATGGTGAGCATTTTTTCATGTACTTGTTCATTGATTGAATGTCCTCCTCTGTAAAGTGTCTGTTCAGGTCCTTGGCCCATTTGTTGATGGGGTTATTTGTTATCTTATTGTTTAATTTTTTGAGTTTTTAGTATATTTTGGATATTAGGGCTCTATCTGAAGTGTGAGGGGTAAAAATTTGTTCCCAGGATGTAGGCTCTCTATTTACCTCTCTTATTGTTTCTCTTGCTGAGAAAAAAAACAATTTAGTTTAAGTAAGTCCCATTTGTTTATTCTTGTTATTAACTCTTGGGCTATGGGCATCCTATTAAAGAATGTGGAGCCCGTCCCCACAGTATGTAGATCGTAGCCAACTTTTCCTTCTATTAGACACAGTGTCTCTGATTTGATATCTACCTCCTGGATCCATTTTGAGTTAACTTTTGTGCATGGTGAGAGAAAGGGATTCAGTTTCATTATGTTGCATATGGATTTCCAATTTTCCCAGCACCATTTGTTGAAGATGCTATCTTTCCTCCATTGCATGTTTTTAGCCCCTTTATCAAATATAAGAAAGTTGTAATTTTGTGGATTGGTTTCTGTGTCCTCTATTCTATACCATTGGTCCAGCTGCCTGTTTTGGTACCAGTACCACGATGTTTTTATTACTATTGCTTTGTAGTACAGTTTGAACTCTTGTATCGCTATACCTCCAGATTCACACTTCCTGCTTAGAATTGCTTTTGGTATTCAGGGTCTTTTGTTTTTCCATATGAATTTCATGATTGCTTTATCATTTCTACAAGAAATGCTGTTGGGATTTTTATTGGCACCGATTTAAACCTGTAGAGAACTTTGGGTAATATCAACATTTTGATGATGTTAGTTCTGCCTATCCATGAACAGGGTACATTTTTCCATCTTCTAAGATCTTCTTCTATCTCTTTCCTTAGGGTTCTGTATTTTTCATTATATAAATCTTTCACCTCTTTCGTTAGGATGATTCCCAAGTATCTTATTTTCTTTGTGGATATAGTGAATGGAGTGGTTTTCCTCATTTCCATTTCAGAAGTTTTGCTGCTGATATACAGGAATGCCTTTGATTAATGCGTGTTGACTTTATATCTTGCCACTTTGCTGAATTCATTTATTAACTCTAGCAGTTGCTTTGTAGACCCTTTTGAGTCTGTTAAATATATTATCATGTCATCTGCAAATAGCGATAATTTACGTTCTTCTTTTCCTATTTTTATGTCTTTAATTTCTTTTGTCTGTCTAATTGCTCTGGCTAGTATTTCAAGAACTAAATCGAATAGAAGTGGTGATAGAGGGCATCCCTGTCTTGTTCCAGATTTTAGAGGGAATGCCTTCAGTTTTTCTCCATTTACGATGATGCTAGCCTGAGGTTTAGCATATATAGCTTTTACAATGTTGAGGTAACTCAACATTGTTATCCTAGTTTTTCTAGTGTTTTGAAAATAAAGGGAGGCTGAACTTTGTCGAATGTTTTTTCTGCATCTATCAAGATGATCATATGGTTCTTGTCTTTAAGTCTATTGATGTGGTGAATAGCATTTATTGATTTCCGTATATTGAACTAGCCTTGCTTCCCTGGGATGCAAGTTTTTTTAGTGTTTTGAACATAAAGGGAGGCTGAACTTTGTCGAATGTTTTTTCTGCATCTATCAAGATGATCATATGGTTCATGTCTTTAAGTCTATTGATGTGGTGAATAGCATTTATTGATTTCCGTATATTGAACTAGCCTTGCTTCCCTGGGATGAATCCTACTTGATCATGGTGCACAATTTTTTGATATGCTTTTTTATTACATTCACCAGGATTTTATTGAGAATGTTTGCATCCTAGTTCATTAGAGACATTGGTCTGTAGTTTTCTTTCTTTGAAGTGTTTTTGTCTGGTTTTGGGATCAGGGTGATTTTGGCCTCATAGAATGAATTTGAAAGAGCACCTTCTTTTTCTATTTCTTGAAATAGCTTGAAAAGTATTGGTATTAATTCTTCTTTTAAGGTTTTGTAGAGCTCCGCTCTATACCCATCCGCTCCAGGGCTTTTTTTGGTTGGTAGTCTTTTGATGGCTTCTTATATTTCTTCCTTTGTTATTGGTCTGTTTAAATTGTGTGTGTCTTCCTGACTCAATCTGGGCACATCGTATGACTTAGGAAATTTATTGATATCTTCACTATCTTCTATTTCATTTGAATATAGGGTTTCAAAATACTTTCTAATTATCTTCTGTATTTCTGTAGTGTCTGTTGTGATAATGCCTTTTTCATGCCGTATGTTAGTAATTTGAATTCTCTTTCTTCTTCTCTTCGTTAGCATGGCTAAGGGCCTGTCAATCTTATTTATGTTTTCAAAGAACCAACTTTTAGTTTTATCAATTTTTTCAATGTTTTTTTTTGTTTAAATTTCATTGATTTCTGCTCTAATTTTAATTATTTCTTGTCTTCTACTACATTTGCTGTTGTTTTCGTTTTCTTTTTCTAGGTTTTTTAGGTGTAGTGTGAGTTCATTTATTTTTTTTTTTTTTTTTTTTTGAGGAAAGAACTCCAAGAAATGAATTTCCCTCTTAAAACTGCTTTCATTGTGTCCTATAGATTCCAGTATGTTGTGTCTGTATAGTCATTTGTCTCTAAGAATTTTTTATATCCTCCTTTATGTCTTCTATAACCCATTGAACATTCAGTAGAATATTGTTCATTTTTTCATATGATGTAGAATTTTTCCTTCCTTCGTTTATCATTGATTTCCAGTTTCATTCCAATATGATCAGATATGGTGCATGGTATTATCTCCACGCCTTTATATTTACTAAGGGTTGCCCTATGGCATAATATATGATCTATCTTTGAGTAGGATCCTTGTGCTGCTGAGAAGAACGTGTATCCACGTTCTGCATGTTGGCTATCTTCATAATTCTATGTCTTGGAGTTGGTCTATTATGGTTTTGAATGTTTGAGGTCATGTAGGCTTCAAGGATTTGGCAATCCATTCCATCTTTCATCTCTGGGAAGTTTTCTAGAATTATTTCATTTAATATGTTGTCCATTCCTTTGGTTTGAATCTCTATGCCTTCTTCTATCCTAATGACTCTCAAATTTGTTGTTTTATGACATCCCATATCTCTTAAATAGATTGCTCATGGGATATAAGCATCTTTTCTGTGTTGACTATATTCTTTTCAAGTTGATAAACTTTGTATTCATTATCTGATCTTCTGAATTCTACTTGATCTAGTCTATTTACAATATTCTCCTTTGAATTTTTAATGTGGTTTATATTTTTCTGCATTCCTAGGATTACTGTTTGATTTTTTTTAAGATCTCTGTCTTTTGGTGAAGCTCGTTCTTTGCCATTTGAATTTGTTTGTTTAATTCATTTTCAAAATATTCTTTTATTGCTTGGACTTGCTGCCTCATGTCTTCTCTAATATTTCTTTCCATCTGAGTTAGGGATGCATTGAGTTTTTTCCCTATCCCTGTTTCTGATGATTCTAGGTCCTCCTGTAAAATTAAGTTGTCCGGCATTATTTGTATACCTTTTCCCCTTGTTTTTTCATGAAGTTCACATTACTTTCCAGCTCCATTTGATTGCTGTGTTTCTGCTCTCTTCTATATATTTGTTTTGGTTTTATATATCTCTATTGACTCTCCTTTGTGTTGGTAGACTGTGAATGCTAAAGTGGATTCCACTGGGAAGGAATTCCGACGGCCGAGCTCCAGTAATGTCACCTCTCTGCTATGGTGGGCCCCAGGCTCTTTGCCCGGGTGTTCGCATGGGGGTGTGGGACTGTACTGTCTCTGTTTGGTTTCAGCTCCCGGTCGCCGGCGTGCAGGTGGTCACAAGCTGTCCAGTCGCGCAGTCAGCTGGTGGGCTGTCACCGGCGGTTGTGCGATCTCTAGCCACCCATTAGGGTGGGCATATGGCAGGCGATTGGTCGCTGGTGGGCAGGCAGTCTCCAGCCGTCCAGTCGCACCTGCAGCGGGCCGGCTGTTGCCGGTGGGCGAGCGTTCTCCAGGCGCCCAGTCACGCGGGCCTGGCCTCTAGTCCCCTGGTTTCTCCTGCTAGTCCTGGTTTCTCCTGCTAGACCAGATTTCCCCTGAGTAATGCCCTCGGCAGCTCAAACTGTACTCTGGCTTGCCGTTTCTTGGGTGTGGATTGTGTCTATTGGGAACCCCAGCACTCTATTTTTATTATTTTTTCCGTTTGCCCTTTCCCCCATCCCTGGCTAGACAGATTTCGTTTTCACCACTGATGGGAGGGGGAGTTGAAGGTCAGGTGCCTCTAGTTCCCCCCCCCAATCTTTATGCAGGCTCTCTCTGAAAATCCCTCCCCTGGAAAGCTTAGGACAGATTTTATGCAAATTTCCTACTGTATGGGAGATGAGCGGAAAACACACAACTGTTTTATTTTTGCAATCTATCGGAGAGTGGCGGTGGTTACTTCAGCTCTCCAAGATGGTGGCCATTGGTTTCCTTGGTGGAGTTTCCGTTGTGGGGGATAGAACTGTAGAGCTTCCTTCCCTGACAGAAATCCCGAACTCGGCCTGGGGCTCAGTGCGGTGTCAGCCGGCAGGATTCCACAGAATCTGCAGCAACGTTTCTCCCTGGATGCTAGTCGCTTCTCGGTGGTGCCTCGATGTCTGCAGCCATGGGGCGGGCCACAGGGATCAATAAGCCCGGATCTCCGGTTGCATATTCAGCTCACGTTTGAGACTCAATTACCAGACCTCATTGGTGGAAATCATTCTTTTAGGTTTCGGTGCACACCCATTTTTCTATAGGATCCTAACAAGATAGTCTTTTGTCATTTTAACTCGTTATTCACCTGCAATGTGGCGTGGTACACTGGGTGTGATGCACTCTATTTGCGGCCAACTTGCAATGTTGAAATATTATGTTTTGTATGCACCATTTACTGAAGATAGTTTTCAGTACTAGGCAACCAATATGTATTTCAGGTTGATGAATATTTCTGAGAATAATCTTTTGAAAAGTTGATTATAAATCCACATACATGAATATGAATGAATTTGGGGAGTGCACAATAAGGCACATATATTTCATATTTTGAAAAATCTGGAGAGTATATATATATATATATATATATATATATATATACACACAGAGAGACATTACAATGTAGCATTATGTATGCCAACCGAAATTTATCATGAAATACATATCATCCACGGATTCAACAATATTAGTTTTACTGAACATGGATTTATGTATAATGTTGTTCAAATAGGAGGCTCACCCATAGGTTGAATTTTCAGTTTCAACAGCGTTTAGGAGGAGTGATATCTTCTCACAATTTGTATCTGCCAAGTCAGCCACCTCACAAAAATGTACGTGTGATACCAGGTAGGATTCTATATATGAATATAAAAATACATCTGCTGACTAGGCTACAGAGAAAGGGAGAAATAAATTCACATATTTGTTAACTTTAAAAACACATGGAGAACTATTTCAACAAAAAAATTGACTAGATTTATAACTCCTACTGTATATAATGCAAAAGGCAAGTCCAACAATACCAAACATGCCTCCTCTGAACTGCTTGTATTTCTATTCTGATGGGGTTATTATTCTCCATGATATTACGATTAGTAGTCAGAGTCTAGTAGGGTAGGGGTTAGTGTCAGGGATTCAGTATTTCAAATGGAAAATTGGAAAATGAATCCAATGTGCATGCAAATATGTGCTACACAAAAATGTTCCCACTCTCATCAAGAACTATGGCTTGACATTACTTTTGCCCCAAGTAAGACACAATTAGAGGAGAAGTGTTAGAAAATCTGTGAATACATATCTGGAATGGAATATGCTCAGTAGTTCACAACACTGGAGGTGGTAGAGGAGTTCCCAAAAGTAAGGGACAGGGTAAACACTCCACAAACATGGAGCTCTGCTGGCCTAAAGACTTCTTGAAGAACTGCCTCTGAGGTTGGGCACCTGAAAAATATGTTGTTTTCTGGAGCTTTAGCTTCATTTGTAGTGAGACCATCAAAGCTGGGTCTGCATCTATGTGACCTGGAGGACATGGTTTCTTATTTTCCAGTGAAGATGAGGCAGCAGTGCTGAATTTGCTCTTTGTAGGTAAACTGTGACCACTGGGGTCTAAGTGTCTCCCCATGTGGACTGTGAAGCCATTTGGTCATCCTCCAAATTTCATGGTGTTTCTTGCTGCTGCACTAGGAGTTTGCTATTTGATTCAAAAATACAAGGAGTTTTAGTGGATCACAGTGCTGGAGAGAGTTCTGTCACATGTGGTGGGTCAGTTTCTGCAAGAGAATGCACCAAACATACTTCTAGCCCACATATATTGCCCCATTGACGATAGCAACATGATTCTGAACATTGCCCTGAAATCTCTCAATATTACAAGATGCCTTTACATAGAAGGGACTGCTCGCTGCACCATGTCAGTTCCAAGCCATTTGGAAGCCAATGGAAGATCCACAAGGCCCCACCACAGATGTTTTATCACACACCTGACCATCACGGCTCTAGGCCCACTACTCAGCAGGCTCCAACTTATTGGCATCTCTGTTCTTAACGATTTTCATAAAACCCAGTCAATCAAAGCACTGTCTGGTATACTCATGACCAGCAACAGGACATCTAAATGTCCTCCATTGCCACCTGGTCATGGGAATTTCAAAAATTTTATGGTATTTTTGTAGCCATTTTTCAATGATGATGTTGGAGGCACTGTGGGTTAAATTTCACTCCAGAACCATTAAATGTAGAGGAAGCACATTTCAATGAAAGCTTTGGAGAATTCTCACAGGCAAGTCTTCTCAAAAAGTGGCCAAATGGTCACATGAAGCCAGGCCCATTGTGGTCTACAATGAGGACCATGTGTGTTTCGACTCTCAACTATGGCTTCCAAGTCTTTCAGAAATAAAATCACGTGATATCTTGGCTGTGATTCCCAGTGCTCTGTTGAAAGCCACCCTGGGCCTAGATCTCAGTTTTCAAGGGGGACTCTCATGCATGGCCTCCTAAAATCCTAACACAATTCATGTCAATAATTCTCTGAGTTCAGTTCCAGAACTCAGTCTCTATGGGGAATCACACCAGAGTTCATGTCAAGGTGGACCCAGTCATCTCTTCCAACCACCAAACAAATGGCCACAATTAAAACCAAAACACTCCCACATGGCCCTCATGATCTTTCATATAGACACTCATCATAACCTCTGGCTGGATGTTTCCATGAGGGGCGAAGCCCAAGACAGTCTCCAAAATAATCTCCCTTGCCCCTTAATGGCCTAAAATCATGGTTGCCTGGACACACTTTCTGTGAACCAGGAGTGATCAAATAGGCCTGCTGTTAATACTTCTCTGCTTCTCTAATTTGAGGCCTACTGACTGTGGGGTTTATTTTTTTATGTGAATTGGAGTCATTAGAAAACCAAGCACTTATCGGCTAGCTTCTGCAGGGTTTGAAGAAATCATTTGACCCAAAGGATCCCTATAATCACTTGATGGAGGTCAGGAACCTAACAGAAGAAGGGGAGAGACTTCATCCACAATGACTGCTCTTTTGGCCATTTTGGTTTTGGATGCACACATGGGATCATTCTTAAGATACATCAGGTGCTGAGAATCTAAGCCATTGCCTCAAACAGGGCAAAGAGGCGGATTCAGACACATCCCTTTCCAAAGCAATTAAGCAAAGAGGCACAGGTGATGCCCATTCATTTCCATTTGAAACCTGTTTTCTTCAGGTTTCACAAAGGGGTGGACTGAGGCAAAGACCTTGCTGACATTCAGGGCAACAGAAAAATAGGTAAGCAAAGCAGGGTTTCTCCACTGAGACTTTATTGGTCACACTGATATTTGAGTTTTCTGAGATGCTCGCCATTCCCTTCAGCTATCCAGTACATGGCCATGTAACAGGGCTTGGAAGTGGTACATATCTTGGACACAAAACCATGAGCCTATTCTGTAGAGTGGCCAGAATTCAGGAAGAACGCAGGAACTTTGGAAAATAGCACGTGTTGCCCATCGATAAGGCAAGCCAAAATCCATTCATCAATTTGGCAGAATAAATGATGGGAAGCTTTCTACTAGACAGGACACATCAATTGATGCATTCTCTTTTCTAATGTCTATAACCATGGACACAGTGGGATACACAGACATAGAAACACTCGCCTTGTCAAATGACTTACTATAAATAGTTCACTCAAAACCAAACTAACCGCCTTTACTATCTATTCTCAGAACATGAGACAAATCCACAAACACACAGCGACACCCACAGAGGCACCTCCATCCCCAAAGTAGGTCGGTGACTATCCAGAGTGTCCTCTGACTGGTGGGCCATAGTATGTTACCCAGAAATGGCCTGTCCTGTCTCAGATCTGGTCTCCTTAACCAACTCTGTGAAGATGTCAGGAGCCAGTGGTGAACCACTATCTGCTTTCCTCAGGAAAGGCCCCTCTTCAGAGCTTTTCTGGAATTTGGCCATTCTCATATCAGTAGGTACCAAGAAAGACTGACTCTGTCCTTGGTATATACAAACTAGTGAGACCACTGTGACTGGGAATGGGACAGGCTCTGGGTGCCTGTCTTCCTGGATAACAAGTTCTTAGAGTTCCATCACCAAGGAAGTGAGGTGAGGTCACTTCCTTCAGGAACTGAATAAGGTCACTGCCTTAGCAACCACTTTGTCCTAACAGTTGCTTCCAAGGGTCCCATGAGATGGAGGCTGCCCCTACGTACTGTGACACTTTCACAAGTTAGAATGTATATCAACCATAGGCACCCAAGACCAGCTCTCCAAACAGGACTGTTTGGGTCCATATTCTAATGGGTGGCACTAGAGCAGATTATGCTTAGTGAAGCTGGCCAATCCCTAAAAAACAAATACCAAATGTCTTCTTTGATACAATGAGAGCAACTAAGAATAGAGCAGGGGGGAAGATCAAGAAGAAAAGATTAACATTAAACAGAGACATGAGGTGGGAGGGAAAGAGAGAGAAAAGGGGAATTGCATGGAAATGGAGGGAGACCCTCATTGTTATACTAAATTACATATTAGAGGTTGTGAATGGAATGGGAAAAATAACAAGGTGAGAAATGAATTTCAGTAGATGGGGTAGACAGAGAAGATGGGAGGGGAGGGGAGGGGGGATAGTAGAGGATAGGAACGGTAGCAGAATACAACAATTACTAGTATGGCATTATGTAAAAATGTGGATGTGTAACCGATGTGATTCTTCAATCTGTATCTGGGGTAAAAATGGGAGTTCATAAATCACTTGAAGCTAATGTATGCTAATGTATGAATATGTTATGTCAAAAGATTTGTAAGGTTTTGAACAACCAATAATAAAAAAAAGAAAAGAGAGGCTGATTCAGTAACAACCTTTCATACTGACAGGTTGTTTGCCATGGAAGTTGACTTTTGCTCTCTCAGGTCCTTCAGTGGTGCCTATATCTTCTCCAGGGATCACTTCTGAATGAAACTTTGAGTTTTTCAACAGGTGGAAGATTCCCTACATTCCTCTATTTTAGGACCAACACTGTCCCTGCTCTTCTGTAAAGTTAGATTGAGGGAACAGTGTATGGTTTCGCTTAATAACAGGTTTGATTTGGATTAGGAATCATTCTGCTTGATGAATAATGGTATTGGGAACCTGTGATATTTATAAGAATATATAGGTGAAATATAAGTATGAAAACAGAAATCTAGGTAAGATTGGAATCCCAGAAGGGCATTGCACTCTTGATTGGGATACTTAGCTTTGATACATGTTCTGCAAAGATGTTTCAGATAAATCAATAATCAATGGCATAGGACCTTGTACATTCGATGATTGAATGTAGAAGTGAGTATCCACTCAAACTGTGATAGTCGGTAGGATTAGGAAGATATTCTGTAGGTTTCAGAAGAAGAGTGAGTACAGGAATTGGACCAAAAGTTCTTTAGCAATAGGGTATCACATAGACAGTGAACGTAAATGTCAGCACATGTGAAGTGTTAGTCAAAATGGTGAACTGGTGAAAATATTTAGGAAAGCAGACATCAATAGAGACATTAGGAATTCAGGGAAAGTATAAAGTGAGTGATGGGATTAGACATTTGAACAGAGTTGAGGTTGAATATATAGTCTTAGGAAGAAACAAATATGTTGTCATGAATAGGATTGACATTTGAGAGCATTAGGCAACCTGGACATGAATGTTTTTAGTAATCCATGCTCACTTTCCATTTAGGCTTTGGTACAATCATAAGTGTGACCTCTGCTTATTGTGTCCAGAATATTACTGTGATAAATGCATACGTACATCAGGTGACATGAGTATTTCTTCCACCATTTCTGGGATCAACATTTTGAAGACGAATAAATTAGTATTGGGGTTACAAATAGATGTACCCTTTGTCTATGAATGTAGAGATAATTCATGAATAGACCATACTGTGAATAAATAATATAATTGGTTCCAACTTTAAATAATAGATTGAATTGATATCTGAATATATACAGAAAATCTTATATTGATATACAATTATTCATTCTAACCAGTAATACATCTAATGGTAATATTAGGGTTATGTTTTATCATGAAGAGTGTGTGAGTTTTGCTTCAAAATGATTATGGAAATTGAAAATAATGTGTTTGAAATAAAGTCTCATGAAAAGACCAGTTAAGAAACCTGGAGGAATACATGTGTTCTGAATCAGTAAATGATTGAAAGTGAATCAAATGCCTATAAATTTTTGAACTTATGGATGAAATATATGTCCTATGATGTTCGTAAACTGTAGAAATTGTATTGTACCAGTGTTGAATAAAAGAAACTTCAAAATAAACATCATGTCCCATAGGAATCTACTTGCATTGATGTTAAACAGGGTCAGTTAATGTAGAAATATTAGGATTGTATGCACCATTCACTGAAGTTAGTTTTCAGTAATAGGAAACAAATATGTATTTCAGGTGGATGAATATTTCTGAGAATAATCTTGTGAAATGTTGATTATAAATCCACATACATGAACATGAAAGAATTTAGGTAGTGTATATAAGACACATAAATTTTATATTTGGAAAAATTTGAAGATTGTATATATATATATATATATATATATATATATATATATATATATATATATATATATATAACAAAAACAGACAATACGATGTAGCAATATATATGCCAATCGAAATTCTTCATGAAATGTACATCAGCCACAGATGCAAAAATATTTATTTTACTAAACATGGATTTATGTATGGCTTGTTGTTCTACTAGGAGGCTCACCCATAGTTTGAATTTTCTACTAGTAGGCTCACCCATAGGTTGAATTTTCAGTTCCAACAGAGTTTAGGAGGAGTGATCTCTTCTCACAATTTGTATTTGCCAAGTCAGACACCTCAGAAGAATATACGTGTGATACCAGGTAGGATTCTATATGTGCATATAAAAATACATGTGCTGAATTGGCTACAGAGAATGGGAGACAGGTATTCACATATTTGTTAACTTTAAAAACATGTGGAGAACTATTTAAATTATAAATTAGCTGGATTTATAACACCTACCCTATATCATTCAAAAGGCAAGTCCAACTATACACCATGCCTCATCTGTACTGCTTGCATTTCCATTCTGTTGGATTATTTTTCTCCATCATATTAGTATTAGTAGTCAGAGTCTAGTAGGTTATGGTTTAGTGTCAGGTGTCCGGGCCGGCTGGACACTTCAACGTGGGCGTTGGACCTTGTTGGGGAGGAATGAAGGGAAAAGAGTCATGAGAGATGACAGCAAGACAACAGTTCTGATCATGCTGAAAACTTTTATAGTTCTCACAGTGTATTTATATGCTGCGGATGAGAAAGCTCTCTTATCGGCAGTTGCTGGATGTCTTCACAGGGAGAGATAACCTCAGGATATTTCAGGAAGACGGATAGCTGCAGGATGTCTCAGGGTGATAGATGGCTGCGGGATGTCTCCCAGGCAGGATATCTCGCAGGGGGCTATTTCTTGTAAGTGTCAGGCTATTCTTTGAAGGAGAACTTCCTTCTAGCCCCTGACATCTCCTCCCTTTCTTATATAAAATATTTGACCATACCTTACAGGCCAATGTTTTAGGGGTTATAGATGCTCTGTTTCTCTAGCAGGCCTTAGAATATCTCCTGATCTGATCGAGCATGTTTACTAGATTTCGTGGTGGCCTTGGCATGTTTTTTGAGGAGACGGCTTTGAGGAGGAAGCATGCCAACTGCCATGCACCAGAGCGTGTCACTCAGAAGACTTGGATTTTGGGAACCATGGATCCATCCTCCTGCAGTCCTTCCTGCACCCTCCGTTATTATGCCCTAACGTCCTCACTCCATGGGTGCGTCCTCCCCCAAGTGGAGCGGCCCATGGAGGACGAACCCTTAGGGCAAGTGCAGAAGATCGTTGGTCAGAGCTGTTACTTAGAGTTTTATGTAAGAAAGCGAAATCTGTGGGCATGTAAACTTAAGAAATAAGCTTGTGAGGAGGGTAGAACATCCTTTTAAATGTTGGCAGCACGGTCTTCCATATCCAGGCAATGATAGTGGACCTGTATGGGCTTAGAGGCCAAAATATTAATCTGTTCTTTAATAAATTGTACCAGCCTGTTTATAATGCAGGGTTTTAGGGACACCATTAAAAGTAAACCCAACAAAGGGCCTAATAGGGGAAGAAGGTAGGGTAAAAATCCATTAAGCCCAGTCCAGAGGGGATTTTCAAATATTTCCCTTCATCTCTTTTCTAGATCTTCTTGAAGCTGCTTAATTTTAGTGCATACTATGCCAGAATTATTGGCATAAATGCAGCATCGTTCCCCTAAGACCAAGCAAATACCTCCCTGGTTAGCTGTCAGCAAATTTAAGCCTCGTCTTTTTTGAAGGAACACTTCTGCCAGGGAGTCTATTTGGTCCTGCAAATCTTTAATGGTTCCTGATAGAGTTTTTATCAGTTGTTCCTGATAGAGTTTATAATTTGTTGAGAGAGGCGATGGTAAGAGTGAATAGACGTGCCTAAGCCAGTGTACCTGTGCCCACAGGAACTGTTATTCCAAGGCTGGCAGATTGTTGGCTGCATCTGAAAAAGAGGAAATTTTGTCCTCATGAGGAGTGCCTCTGTCCCTGTTTTGAGGTAAGTCATTAACCTGTTTATCCAGGAGTTCTGGTAACCATCTTGGGGCTGTTTGATCTTGGTCCAAAACACAAGCTGAGCCTCCTCCCCAGATGAGGACAGGATCTGGGCCTTTCCATTTATTTGTAAGTGGATTGTGTCACATAACAGGTGGGCGAACAGAATTGGACGAGGGATGGCAGTGTCTGTCTGCTGCCGAATCGCCTTCATTGTCTAGGGTAAGAAAAATAAGGGCAAATAATGCATTGTTAAGGCGATGCCTGGGTGTGGTAAACACAAGGGAGGAAGCCTTAAGGAGGGATAGCCAAGTTTTTAAGTTAAGGTGGGCAAGTTCCACAATGCCTTGGCCCTGAGGGTTGTATGGAATTCTAGTAGTATGACAAATTTGCAAGGTAGCACAAAACTGTTTAAACTTGGCAATGGTAAATGTAGGATAAATATCTGTTTTAATATGTATTGGTTTACCCATAACAGAAAAGGCTAAAACAAGATGAGAAAGGACATCTTTGGTAGCCTCTCTAGAATGTGGTGATGCAAAAATAAAGCCACTGAAGGTATCTACAGAAACGTGTATATATTTGGTTATTACAAATTCAAGAAAATGAGTAACATCCATTTGCCAAAACTGATCGGGCAGTAATCCTCGGGGGTTAACTTCCAAGTGTTGAATGGGGAGGGAGACAGCACAACCAGGGCATGCTTTTACTATTTTTCGTGC
The DNA here is from genome assembly GCF_048772815.1 of Callospermophilus lateralis. NCBI lineage: Eukaryota > Metazoa > Chordata > Mammalia > Rodentia > Sciuridae > Callospermophilus > Callospermophilus lateralis. Next base: position 184,933 of record NW_027517623.1, read on the forward strand.
CTGTTGCTGGTAATTTTACAAAGTAATCAAAGGCTCTGGAAATTTAAATGGTGTATATTGTGTAACTCCATGGCCTTTTGAATGGAGCCAACAAAAATTGGAAAGATGGAACGAGTTGCTGCATCAGCTTGGGCATTACCTTGAATTAGAGGGCTGGGAAGATCATAGTGTGCCCTGATGTGTCCTAAGAAAAATGGGTGTTGTCTGGCCTGAATTAGCTGCTGAAGCTGGTGAAACAGAAAGGCCGCATTGTTAGAAGCCTTAATGGGGGGTGAAATCACCAGCAGGTGCACAGAATGAGCAATGTAGGCACTGTCTTTATAAATATTAACAGGATTATAAAAAATGTTATAAAAACTTGTGTTATGTCAAACAATTCCACAAACTGTGGTGACTGATAGACAGTATCAAAGGTGGTAGGCTTGTTATTGACAACAAAGACCGCTGGGCCATTACAGGAACCGTCTGTAAAGACAGTAAGGGATTGAGGAATGGAAGCCTTTTGAGTAATTTCAGGAAAAGTAAATGGATGTAACTGGACAAAATGTAAAAGGGGGTCTTTGGGGAGGTAGTGATCAATTGTTCCCAAAAGCCTGATAGGGCAATACCACATTCATCCCTTGTCTCTAGTAAAAATTGGGTTTGGTCCTTAGTATATGGAATAAAAATATTATCCGGGTGTTTGCCAAAATGTTGTAGAGAAATCAAATGACCTTTAAAAATAATAGAAGCTACCTGAGCAAGATAAACAGTAATTACCTTCGAGGATGTGGTGGGTAAATGGACCCAAAACAAGGGGCAGTCTTTATTTTTAAAATGTGGAACTCGCTGCCAAAATATTCCTGTGGGTGTATGAGGAGTGTGTAAAATAACCAGAACCAGAGGAAGGTTATAAAAAATTTGTGTAACAAATTGTTGGGCAATGGCTTCTGTTACTTGGTTTAATGCCTGTCATGCCTTGGGAGTAAGATTTTGAGGGGAGGAGGGGTGGAAATTACCTCTCAAAATATCATTAAGGGTCAAAAGTACACAAGTGCATAATTTTAAATATGTTATTAGACATTGAATATCCCTCAGTAATTTCTGAAAATCTTTAAGGGTGTGAAGATGGTCCACACGTCCTTGTATTTTAGAAATTTGGATCTGATTTTCTAGAATTTTAAGGCCCAAAGTCTTATAAGAGTCCTGTGTTTGAACCTTATTAGGAGCTATCTGTAGTCCCAAGGTAGTGAGGATTTTATAAAAGTCCAAGTAACAATTATTAAGGTCATGGGTATTAGGTGCAGCAATTAACAAATCATCCATATAATGTAAAATATAAATTTGTGGCCCTCACTCTCTCACAGGGTCTTCTGCTTGAGCAACCTATTTTTGGCAAAGAGTAGGGCTGTTGGCCATACCTTGGGGAAGAACCTTCCATTGAAGTCTCTGCATAGGGCCCTGAATATTAATGCAAGAAAGACTAAAGGCAAAATAGGGTCTATCCTCTGGATGTAAAGGAATGATAAAAAAGCAAACTTTTAAGTCCATAACCATTTTACAATAGTTTTTGTGAATAGCCACTGGTTTGGGAATGTCTGGCTGTAGTGCTCCCATCGGGAGTATAACTTTATTAATGGCACACAAATCTTGTAAATGGCACCACTTGCCTGATTTTTTCTTGATAACAAAAATAGGAGTTTACGATGGTGAGGTTGAGGGCTCTACATGGCGGGCTGCCACCTGTTCCTTCACTAACATGGAGGCAGCCTCCAAATTTTCATGGGTAAGGGGCCACTGATCCACCCACACAAGAGTCTGAGTCTCCCAAATAATTTTATCTGCATGGGGTACAGGAGGGTCAGGGACCGACACTAAAAATCCAAATATCCAAGTCCATATGTATTTTTTTTTATGGGTTGTATAAGCCCCACCAGTCCTTGTCTCAGCCTCCCAAGGCCTGTACCAGGGACAAAATTCATACGGAGCATTTGATGAGTCACCATGGAATTGGGACTGGCAAGAATAACTTCCATTTGACTCAAAATATCTCAGGCCCATAGGTAAACAGGGAGGTCAGGAACAACGAAAGAAGTGACAGTTCCCTTATTACCCTCTTTATCAGTCCAGCTAAGAGCAGTAGAGCTGACCAGAGGATTTTTTGACTTTCCTATCCCTTTAAGGTCAGTCAAGGATGGGGTGAGGGGCCAACCTGATCGCCAGTATTTTTGAGAAATATTGTCGCATCAACTCCAGTAACTAAAATTGCTTGGAATTCCTTTCCTTCAATAAGTAAGGTAAGGGTGTGTTTATTATGAGAAATGGGATGAACCCAATATACCTCAGAGGAGCCCAAGGAGGCAGTCCCCCACAGTAGGTTTGGGTGGTGGAAGTGCCCCTTAATCTAATGGAAGGAGTATTAATTGTGCAAGACTTTTTCCTCCTGGGATGGCCGCAACTCTATTAATAACTGTGGCCAGTATTTTTATTTCTCCAGTGAAATCATTATCATTAATGCCAGGGAAGACCTGAACACCTTCTAAGGTAGTAGAGGCTCTTCCAAGAAGAAGGGCACACGTATGAGATGGAGGGGGACCCATAATTCCAGTTGGTATTATCTGGGGCCCTTGCATTGAGTCTAATGTTGTATCAGTGGTGGTACAGAGGTCCAATCCTGCACTGCCTGGAGTGGGTAGTTGGAGGGAGCCAATTGTGGAGAAGGATTTTGAGGTAGGTTGGGAGTTTGGAAGGGAACAAACCTTATTGCCCCAGGGAGTTTCCTGAGAAGCAGGAAGAAATAGGCTGTCCGAGGGCATTTGTCATTGATCTACACTCACTGGCCCAGTGATGAACTTTACTATATCAAGGACAAAGTGTAGCTGGGGGCGGTTTAGCTCCAGTTTGAGGAGACGCTATTCTTACTCTTTGTTTGCCTGTCAGACACTTGCGTGCAAAATGGCCTGGTTGTTTACAAGTAAAGCAAATACGTGAGCCAGGATTGTAAAAGGCCTTGGTAAAGGGAGCACTAAAGTGAGACCCATGGCATGGGCTGCACCCACCCCTGCACAGACTCTAATAAAGTCAGAAAGTTTCCCTTTATTCTTATGATGTCGAAGAACATCCTGACATGCTGGGTTGGCGTTTTCAAAGGCAAGATGTTTTACAAAGGTGCTTTCGCTTTCGCTTGGTCCAAGCAAGCATTCCGCAGCTAGGTTAAGCCGGGGAACAAAGTCGCTATAAGGCTCGTCGGGCCCTTGTCGAATTCTGGCCAGGGAAGTGATAGCCGAGGCCCTTTCAGGGAGGCGTCTCCAAGTATGTAAGCCAGCCATCTAAATCTGCGCAAAAAGTCCAGCAGGGAAACGTGCCTGTTTAGTTTTAGTGTCAAAAGTTGCATTGCCCACTAGCTTAACATAAGTCCAGGATTTAGAGGAGGCCTTTGTTAAATTTTTTTTGAGCAGTTTCTGACAGGGCTCTTTGAAATCCGCATTCCATAGTAGGAAGTCTCCGGCACTGAGGGCAGCTCGGTCTAAAAATTTCCAATCATTGGGAGTAAGAAATTGTGTGTTGTGGCTTTCTAATAAAGCCAACGTGTAGGGCACAGTGGGGCCATAGTGAGCACAAGCCTTTTTAAGTTTTTCAAGAAAATGGAGGCTAAATTTTTTGTAGACACTCTGGGTTCCTTCCTGCCTAGGGGTGAACTTCTCATCCTCTAAGTCCTGATCTCCTTGATCCATTTCCTCCGCTTCCTCCTCTTGATCCTCTTGTAAGTCTTTGACCTCAGCCTGAGCAGGCTTATCTATCTGACTGTTGGTGACTGGGAAGGCGAGCACAGGCCGATGGAGCGGCTTCGCCTTTGTATTAGACCACTGTGGGTCAGCTTGTGTTGACTCCATTCCTAAGGCTAATGGAGAGAGCTCAGAGTCAAGGGATCTTTATTCTTTTAAAAATTGGATCCGTTCCCATCCATGTTGGAGAGACTCTCTCAAGGGAGCCGGATTAGGCAAGGGAAGTGGGGAAAAAATATCTGGGGGGACATTTGGCCCCTGAAGGGCCAGAGCACAAAAGGCAGGAGGGATATAGGAGGGAGGGGAATGTGTAAGTCCTATAGGCTGTGGCAGGGTCCTGAGAGGTGGCGGGTATTCTGAATGGTAGCGAGCTGCTTCCTTCTCCAAGGTAGCCTCCTCCCCAGGGGTCAATGTTTCTCTGGGATTTAAAACTGCATAAAGGCTGTTGGAAACCATTGGAGCCTTATTCATTAGGGTGGGATTTTGAGGAAGATCAGGAAGGTTCCCAGGGTCTTGGGGAGACTAAGAAGGGTCTATGTCTATACTAACTGATGGGCATGCCGAGAAGGGACGAGAGGTCTTTTGCATAGTCTCTTCCCCAATCCTGACAAGTATTAAGGTACCATTGTCAAAGGGTGAACTTTTAAGAATTTCACTAATTTATTTCCAGAAAGAAAAGGTAGGAACAGACACTTTTTCTGGGCCAAAGGATTCATAATAATCTTTTAAAATGTCTCCTACTCTAAGCCATCTTTTACCATCAATGGTCCCTTCAAGGGGAAACCATGGAAACAATTTTTCAATTTATGAAAAGAAAAATTTTAAGTCATTTTCTTAACACGTGCCCCCATGTATTTAAGGATTCCTTTTGGCCTGACAAAAACAAATCATGTGACGAAATTGCTTTTCCCATGGTGGGTCACTCACTGTGCGTCATCCCCACTCTCCTCCTGGATCTGTCTCTCAGTGGTGTCTGCTGAGGCAATCGTGAGCTCCACTTGTCCAAATCTTCCAGGAGGACGGGGTTCCCCCTCAGTCAAAGGCTCGAGCCCCAGTCATTGGGCGCCAGTTGTCCCAGCCTGCAGGACACATCAACGTGGGTAGCGAACGTAGATGGGGAGGAATGAAGGGACAAGAGACATGAGAGATGAAAGCAAGACAAAAGTTCTGATCAAGATGCAAACTTTTATTGTTCACACAGGGGAATTTATATGCTGGAGATTTGAAATCTCTCTTATCGGCAGTTCCTGGATGTCTTCACAAGGTGAGATAACCTCAGAATATTTCAGGAAGACAGATGGCCACAGGATGTCTCAGGAACACAGATGACTACAGGATGTCTCCCAGACAGGATGTCTCCCTGGGGGCTGTTTCTTGTAAGTGTCAGGCTATTCTTTGAAAAAGAATTCCTTCTACCCCTTACAGTCAGGGATTCAGTATTTCAAATGAAAAATTGGAGAAAGAATCCAATGTGTTTGCAAATATGTGCTACCCAAAAATCTTCACACTCTCATTCAGAACAATGCCTTGACATTACCTTCACCCCAACTAAGACACAATTAGAGGAGAAGAGTTAGAATATCTGTGAATACACATCAAGAATGGAAAATGCTCAGGAGTTCACAACTTTGGAGGTGGTAGAGGAGTTTCCAAATGTAAGGGAGAGGGTAAAACTCCACAAACATGGAGCTCTGCTGGACTAAAGACTTCTTGAGAAACTGCCTCTGAGGTTGGGCACTTAAAATATATGTTGTTGTCAGGAGCTTTAGCTCCCTTTGTAGTGAGACCATTAAGCTGGGTCTGCATGTATGTTACCTGGAGGACATGGTTTCTTATTTTCCAAAGGACATGAGGCAGCAGTGCTGAATTCTCTTTTTGTAGGTAAACTGTTGTCACTGGGGGCTAAGTGTCTTCCAGTTTGGAAGCCATTTGCTCATCCTCCAATTTTGTTGTGTTTCTTGCAGCTGCACTGGAAGTTTGGTATTTGCTTCATGAAATACGAAGAGTTCAACTGGGACACAGTACTGAAAAGAGTTCTGTCACATGTGGTGGGTAAGGGTCTGCAGGAGAATGCACCAATCAGGCTTCTATCCCACATAGCTTGCCCCCTTCACCTTAGCAATCTGATTCTAAACATTGCACTGAAATCTCTCCATATAACAACATGCCTTTACATACAAGGGTCTGGGGGCTGCACCATGTCAGTCACAAACCATTTGAAAGCCAATGGCAGATCCACATCACCCAACCACAGATGTTTTAACACACACCTTCACACCACTTTTCTAGGCCAACTACTCAGCAGGCTCCAAATTACTGCCATCTCTGTTCTACACCATTTTCATGAAACCCAGTCAATCAGGCACTGTCTGGTACACTCGTGATCATCAATAGGACATCCAAAGATTCTACAGTGCGAAGTGGTCATGGGAATTTCCAAAATTTCATGTTTTTTATCAGGCATTTGTCAAGGATGAAGTTGGAGGCACTGTGGGTTTCAATTCATTCAGGAACCATTAAATAGAGAGGAAGCTCATTTCAATAAAAGCTCTGGAGAATTCTAACAGGCAAGGCTTCCCAAAGACAGGCAAAAAGGTCACATTAAGCCAGGCGTTTGAGGTCTACAATGTGTGGTCCATTTGTGTTTTGACTTGCAACTATGGCTGCCAATTCTTTAAGAATAAAATCATGTGATATTCTTCCTGAGATTCCCAGTGCTCTGTGGAAAGCCACCCTGGGCCTAGATCTCAGTTTCCAAGGGCAACTCTCATGCGTGGCATCCTAAAATCCCCAAACAATACATGGCAATACTTCTTTGAGGTCCATTCCATAACTCAGTCTCTAAGGGGAATCACACCAGTGTTCAAGACCAGGTGGACCCATCATCTTTTCCAACAGCCACAAAAATGACCACAATTAAAAGCAAAACACTTCCACATGGCCCTCATCTTCTTTCATATAGACACTCATCATAACCTCAGGCTGTAGTTTTTCATGAGGGGCACAGCCAAAGACAGAATCCAAAATAAGGTCCCTTGCCCCCATTTGCCTAAAGTCAGTGTGGCTGGGACACCCTTCCTGTGAACCAGGAGTGATCAAAGAGGCCTGCCCTTAATACTGCTCTGATTCTACATTTTGAGGCCTAATGACTGTGGGGTTTAGATTCTTTATGTTAATTGGAGTCATGAGAAACCTATGAACGTATGGTCTAGTCTCTGCAGGGCTTTGAAGAACTCATTGGACCCAAAGGATCCCTATTCTCATAGATGGACGTCAGGAATCTTACAGAGGAAGGTGAGAGACTTCATCCACAATGACTGCTCTTTTGGCTTTTTTGGTTTTGGATGCAAACGTGGGATGTTTATTTAGATCCATTAGGTGCTGAGAATCTAAGCCGTAGCCTCACACAGGGACAAGAGGCTGATTCAGACACATCCCTTTCCAAAGCAATTAAGCAAGGAGCCACAGATGATGCCCATTCATTTCCATTTGAAAACTCTTTTCTTCAGGCTTCCCAAAGGGGTGGCCTGAGGCAAAAAACTTCCTGACATTCAGAGCAACAGAACAATAGGTAATTAAAAGTACCAAAGCAGGGTTTCTTCACTGAGACTTGTCAGAAGCCAGTGGTGAGCCACTATCTCTTTTCTCATACAAGCCCCCTCTTCAGAGCTTTCCTGGCATATGGCCATTCTCACATCTGTAGGTACCAAGATAGACTGACTCTGTCCTTGGTAATTCAAAACTAGTGACACCACTGGGAGTGGGACTGGGACAGGCTCTGTGTGCTTGGCTTCCTGGATGTCAATTTCCATCACCGAGGAAGTGAGGTGAGGTTACTTCCTTCAGGATCTGAATGAAGTCACTGCCTTGGCAACCACTTTGTCCTAACAGTTGCTTCCAAGGGTCCCATGAGATGGAGTCTTCCCCTACTTAATGTGACAATTTCACAAGTTAAAATGGTATATCAACCATAGGCCCCTGGGAACAGCTCTCCATACAGGCCTGATTTGGTCCATCTTCTCTACATTAAGAAGAGAGAGGCTGATTAAGACACAACCCTTCATCCTGACCAGGTTGTTTGCCATGGAAGATGACTTGTGCTCTCTCAGGTCCTTCATAACTGCCTACATATTCTCCAGGGATCCTTTCAGCATGAATCTTTGAAGTTCTCAGCAGGTAGAGGATCCCTACATTCCAGTATTATAAGACCACCTCTGTCCCTGCTCTTCTGTAAAGTAAGATTGAGGGAACAATGTATGTTTAGGGTTAATAACACGTTCGATTTGGGTTAGGAATCATTTTGTGGATGAATAATGGTATTGGCAACCTGCGAAATTTATAAGAATATAGAGGTGAACAGTGTGTATGAAAACAGAAATCCAAGTAAGATTGGAAGCCCAGAAGGGCATTGGGCCCTTGATTGTGGTACTTAGCATTGAATTACATTCTGCACAGATGTCTCAGATAAATCAACATACAATGGCATGGGACCTTGTACCTTGGATGATTGAATGTAGAAGGGAACATCCAGTCAAAAAGGGATAGTCAGTAGGAATAGGAAGATAGTAGGTAGGTATAGAAAAAAGGGTGAGTGTATGATTTGGAACAAAATTTCTTTAGCAATAGGGTTTCGGTTAGAAAATGAATTTAAATGTCAGCACATGTGAAGAGTCTGTCACAATGATGAAGTGGGAAAAATATGTAGGTAAGCAGATATCAATAGGGACATTATGAAATCAGGCAAAGTAAAAAGTGAGAGATCGGCTTAGACATTTTCAAAGGGTTGAGTTTGAATATGCAATCTTAGGAAGAAACAAATATGTAGTCATCAATAGGATTGACATTTGAGAGCATAAGTAATCTTGGACATGGATGATTTTAGTAATCCATGTTAATTTTCCATTTTGGCTTTGGTACAATCATAAATGTGAACTTTGAATTTAGTGTCCAGTATATTTCTGTGAATAAATGTATATGAAGATCAGGTGATATGAGTATTTCTTCCACCATTTCTGGGAGCAATATTGACTGACTACTTCTGATTGATAGGTACAGATTCTTTATGTGAATTGGAATCATGAGAAACCCAAGCACCTCTTTAGGGATTGAAGAACTCATATGACCCCAAAAAATCCCTATTCTCAATTGATGGAGGTCAGGAATCTAATAGAGGAAGGGAAGATACTTCATCCAAAATGAGTGAACTTTTTGCCATTTTGGTTTTGGATGCACACATGGGATCTTTCTTTAGATCCATCAGGTGCTGAGAATCTAAGTCACAGCCTCACACAGGGCCAAGAGGCTGATTCAGACACATCCCTTTCCAAAGAAATTAAGCAAAGAGCCATAGGTGATGCCCATTCATTTCCATTTGAAAACTGTTTTCTTCAGGCTTTACAAAGGGTTAGCCTGAGGTCAAGAACTTCCTGGCATTCAGGGCAACAGAAAAATAGGTAAGCAAAAGGCCCAAAGCAGGGTTTCTCCACTGAGACTTTCCTGGTCACACTGTCCCTGCTCTTCTGTAAAGTTAGATTGAGGAAACAGTGTATGGTTTGGGTTATTAACACGTTAAATTTGGGTTAGGAATCATTCTGCAGGATGAATATTCGTTCTGGGAATCTGCAATATTTACAAGAATATATAGGTAAAATAAAAGTATGAAAACAGAAATCTAGGCAGGATTTGAAGCTCAGATGGGCATTGGGCCATTGAGTGGGTTACTTATCTTTGAATTATGTTCTGCACAGATGTCTCAGATAAATCGATATACAATGACATAGGACCTTGTACCTTGGATGATTGAAAGTTGAAGAGAACATCCAGTCACAAAGGGAAAGTCCGTAGGTTTAGGAAGATATTCTCTAGGTTTAGAAACAACAATGAGTATAGGATTTGGACCAAAAGATTTTTAGCAATTGGTTTTCAATAAGAGAGTGAATGTAAATATCAGCACATGTGAAGAGTGAGACACAATGATGAAATGGGGAAAATATTTAGGAAAGCAGATATCAATAGAGACATTAAGAAATCAGGCAAAGTATAAAGTGAGGGATAGGATTAGACATTTTGAACAGGGTTGAGTTTGAATATATAATCTTAGAAAGAAACAAATACATAGGATTTATCAATAGGATTTACATTTTACAGCATTAAGCAACCGGGACATGGATATTTTTAGTAATCCATGCTCACTTTTCTTTTAGGCTTTGCTACAATCATAAGAGTGACTTTTGCTTTCTGTGTCCAGAATATTACTGTGTTAAAATTTATATGTAGATCAGGTGACATGAGCATTTCTTCCACCATTACTGGGGGCAATATTTTGAAGACGTATAAATATTGGGGGGAAAAAAGTGGAGTACCCTGTGTCAATGGATATAGAAATAATGTATGAATAGACCATACTGTGAATAAATAATATAACTGGTTCCAACTTTAAATAGTGGATTGATTTGATATCTGAAAATATACTGGAAATCTTAAATTGATATTCATACATTCATTACAACCAGTTATACATCTAACGGTAATATTAGGGTTATGGTTTATCATGAAGAGTGTGTGAGTTTTGCTTCAAATATGATTCTGAAAATCAAAAATAATGTGTTTGGAAAGAAGTCTCATGACAAGACCAGTCAAGAACCCTGGAGGAATATATGTGTTCTGAAGCAGGAGGTGATTGAAATTGAAACAAATGCCTATAAATTTGTGAACTTGTGGATGAAATATATATCATATGATGTGCATAAACTGAAGAAATAGTAATGTACCACTGTTTAATAAAAATGAACTGCAAAATACACATCATGTCCCATAAGAAAATGCTTGCATTGATGTTGAACTAGGTTTTACTGTAGAAATATTAGGATTTGTGTGCACCATTCACTGAAGTTAGTCTTCAGTACTAGGAAACAAATCTGTATTTAAGGTGGATGAATATTTCTGAGAATAATCTTGTGAATAGTTGATCATAAATCCACATACATAAATATGAATGATTTTAAGGAGTGTATAATAAGATTCATATATTTCATATATTGAAAAATTTGGAGAGTATATATATATATACACACACACACACACACACACACACACACACACACACAGAGACAGACAGACATTAAAACTAGCAATATATTTGCCAATCAAAATTCATCATGAAATATGTATCATTCACAGGTGCAAAAATATTGATTTCACTGAAAATGGATCTATATATAATGTTGTTCTACTAGCAAGCTCACCCATAGGTTGAATTTTCAATTCCAACAGTATTTAAGAGGAGTGACCTCTTCTCATAACTTGTATCTGCCTAGTCAGCAACCTCACAAAAATGTACGTGTGATAACAGGTAGGATTCTATATGTGCATATAAAAATACACGTGCTGAATAGTCTACAGAGAAAGGAGACACCAATTTGTTGAAAGCCACAGCTTAAGGGGCCCCATTAAACTTCCAGCTACCAGCAACATTCCCCTGCCAGATGATTATTGGCTCACAGCGGCCCCAGCAACATCTAGCTGATTGGCTCCTCTGCGGTGATGCTCATTGGGCAATTTCCCTGCCCTTTCAGACCACAGAGCTGCTCATTGTGGGACTTTTTTGGCTCCACCCACCTGACGCAGCTAAATAGCTTCAAGAGCAGGAAGATTGTGGGAGGTGGAGAGGCTTGTGGGTGTGACAGAAACTTTGCAAGGAAGCCAGTGGTGGCAGTTGGGCTCTGAGGGTTTTTCCTGACGAGCTGTATTGTTTGGCATGTGTGGTTCTAAAAATAAAGTTTGTTTCTTTTGAACAGTGGCTCTTGAATCGTGCCCAGCCAGACTGCAGCATTTTTATGGCTTGCACGGGGAGCCACTGAGGGTAACTGATAAGGTAAACTGCTCACCCCTGAGCGAAGAGCGAGAGGATGGGTAGCCATTTAAGATTCCTCTTTTGTTTTGCTTCACTTTTGAAGCCTGTCCATGGAGATGAGTGAGATGGATGAAAAACCGCTCACATCTGAGAAAAAATTATTTACTTCTGAGGAACAGATAGGGAGAAAGGAGGGATGCACATGTCAGTAGGATATAAAGGCTATAATGACTTTTTGTTGTTCCCTTTTTATTTTATTCTGTCTCGGTTTTGTTTGGCATCGTCTTGTTGGGTTGTATTATAGTAGAAATAAGGGATCAGAAATTAGTAAAAAAAACAAACTGAAAGAATGTTAAGTAAATTGTTAGAGGAAGGAGGCATCTCAGTAAAGTCAAGAACAGTCAGGGCATACGTTGATACAATACAAAAATGTAGCCCATGGATTTTTAAGGAGTTGTTAAATATACCATAACGGAACCATCATGGTGAAGATTTAAAAGGGGGTAAAAGAACAGCCCAGGGACTCTGCCAGTTGGCACATTGCCATTGAGGACGTTCATATCTTGTTTGCTTAGTTCAAAGACTTCAGTTCAGACAAAGATAGAAGAACAAAGCTTAGGGCAGAAAAAGCCATCAGGGGCAAAGTTACAAAAGGAGACTGCTACTAACAACTTTCTATCACTAGAGGGCGTAAATGTCCAACCAACAGTGCCTCCTCTACAGGAGACTGTTACTAACACCTTTCTATCACCAGAGGATGTAAATGTCCAAATAACAAGGCCACCTCCATATGCTGGGAGGCCCCGAAACCCCACAGTTGATAGTTCGGATCCTGAGACAGGATCTCAAGTATGAACATGCCCTGATTTTGAGGTAGGAGGGCAGCGAATTCACCATGCTTTAAATTTCAAAATAGTGAACATCTAAAAGGGGCTGTAACAACCTATGGTCCTCAAGCACCCTTCATTGTAAGCTTGGTCGAATCCATTAACAAATTGAATATGACGCCAGTAGATTGGGATAATATGTGTAAAGCTGTGCTAAATGGAGGTCAATACCTTTTATGGAAGGTTGCCAATGAGGAATTTTGCAAGGAGACGGCTAGGCGTAATGCAGAAACTGGTTATCCTCAGAGAAATCTAGATATGTTGTTAGAAAGGGACCTTATGAGGATCAGCAGCAACCAATTGCATATGATCCTGGCGTATACGCAAAAATTGCTGCAGAGGCGGTTAGGGCATGGAAGACTTTACAACGACATGGAGGTTTACAAGGTCAATTATCTAAGGTAATACAAGGAGCTAATGAATCTTACACTGAATTTGTAGATAGGCTTATTCAAACAGCTACCAGAGTTTTGGGGAATACAGAACAAGCAATGCCATTAATAAAAAACTGGCTTATGACCAAGCGAATCGTTGGTGCAGAGATATCACTAGACCATGGAAACATGAAGATTTAAACACATATATTAAATTATGTAAAGACATTAATGAATAAGAGAAAGTCATGGCAGCTGCAGTAAAACAGGCTTTAGATGCCAGACCAGGAACATGCTACAATTGTGAACAAACAGGACATTTTAAAAGGAATTGCTTCATAGGAAGAGGGTTTAACAAAACTAGGTACCAAAGGAGTAGAATACGTGGGTATTTGCCCACGATGCCATAGAGGGAGACTTTGGGCTAATGAATGCCGTTCTCAAACCACCATAGAGGGTACTTCATTATCAAAAATGAACAAGGACTAGCTGTTTATCCACGATATCATGGAGAAAGGCATCGGGCTCCATTGCCAAAAAATGGACAGGGGAGCCCAATGCTCTGGGGCCCAAAACCACAAATATACAGAGAACTGGAGGAACCCAGCAACCCCATCAGTGTAGTGCCCAGGACACATTGTCCATCAGACGCCTCATCAGACAAATCAGAGGGAGCGCAGGGTTAGATATCTGCACCTCCGTCAGATCAGTACTAACTGTAGAGATGGGGGTTCAAATCATTCACACAGGGTGAGAGGACCTCTTCTCAAAGGAACGGTAGGCTTATTATTGGGACGCAGCTCTTCTAATCTAAAAGGACTTATGATAAGTCCTTGGGTAATTGATCCCGATTATGAAGGTGAAATAAAATTATACCCAGTTCTCCAAAGGACATATCAGTAATTTCACCAGGAGATAGAATAGCACAGTTACTAATAATACTCAGTCTGCATGATCAATTTTCCAGTCGTGCTGTAGAAAGAGGTTCCAAGGGATTAGGCTCCACAGGTGTAGATTTGGTTATGCTTTCTTTAAATTTAGATTCTCGCCCCAGGCTAAAACTAAATATTCAAGGACATGAATTTAATGGGCTACTTGATACAGGTGCAGATGTTAGCATCGTCTCTCATCAAGAATGGCCAAAACATTGGCCATTACAACTGTACACTAAAATACTTTGAGACCTAGGAGTGGCAACTAATCCCCATAGAAGTGCAATGGCATTGGATTGGAAGGATCCTGAAGAATGTGAAAGAACTATACAGCCATATGTATTGGATCATCTTCCCGTAAATTTTTGGGGATGAGATGTCCTAGATCAATTAGGTTTGACATTAACAAATAACATCAATCAAAATGCACCCACTATTATGGCTAGAGAAGGTTTTAGGAAAGGAAAAAGATTAGAAAAACAAGATCAAGGTATATCAGCACCAATACAAATAGACCAAGCAACAGACAGACATGGGTTGGATTTTCAGAAAGGGCCACTGAGACAATAAAAATTACTTGGAAATCAGAAAGACCAGTATGGGTTCTTCAGTGGACCCTGACTAAAGAAAAGATACAAGCAGCCCAGTTCCTGGTCAAACAACAATTAGCGGAAGAACATATACAACCTTCTGTATCTCCCCATTATACTTTCATTTTTGTCATCAAAAAGAAATCTGGTAAATAGAGATTATTGGAAGATTTAAGAGCCATTAATAATGAGATGGTTATTTTGGGACCTGCTCAATCAAGGATTCCTCAATTGTCTGCTTTGCCAAAAACTTGGTATGTTTTAGTTATACATATTAAAGATTGTTTTTTTTTTCATTTCCAATTCTTCCTGAGGATAGTCCAAGTTTTGCATTTACTATCCCTGCACTGAATCATGAAGGTCCTGATCAGAGGTATGAGTGGAAAGTATTCCCTCAAGGGATGCCTAACAGCCCAACTATTTGTCAAATTTATGTTAACAAAGTAATCCAGCCACTTAGAAATCAAAATCCTGAACTACAAATATTTCACAATATGGATGATGTGTTATTAGCACACAAGTTAAAAACCCATTGCTAGAATGTTATGCCACACTTACAAACTTATTAAAAAATTATAATCTAGGGATATCAATTGATAAAGTACAATTAAATTTTCCAAGTAATTATTTAGGAGTTCTATTATCCTCAACCATGGTCAGTCCACCAAAAATTCAAATACTAGTAGATCAACTCAAATCAATTAATGACTCTCAAAAGTTATTAGGAGACATTAATTGGATAAGGCCTTATCTAGGTATACCAACAGGAGAGTTGGGACCTATATTTGATATCCTAAAAGGTCCATCTGATCCAAATTCACCCAGAATGTTAATGCCTGAAGCACGAAAGGCATTAAAAATCATTGAAACATATATGGGAAATATGCATTTGGATAGATTTGATAAAATAATGCCTCTATTATTCATTGTGCTACCAACAAAAAAATATTCCTACAGGAGTATTTTGGCAAGAAGGTCCATTATTATGGATACATTTATCTTATTTTTCTAACACTATTATTACTAGGTATCCTGAGGCTTAGGGACAATTAATACTAATAGGAATAAAAGCAGCAAAGGGAGTGTTTGGAATTTCTCCCAATAAAATTATTACTCCATACACTATGAATCAAATTGATGAATTAGCTAATGAGTTAAATACTTGGGCAATAATCCTGTGTAAATCTAATGTTTCATTTGATAACCACTTACCATCTAATCTTTTATTGTCTTTTGGGTCATTGCATCCTGTAATTTTTCCAAAAATTACAAGAAAACACCTATCATGAATGCTCCAAATATATTCACTGATGGGTCAAATAATGGTACAGCAGCAATAGTTACACCTGATCAAATTTTTACATTTTTAGCACCCCAACAATCAGCTCAAAAGGTAGAGCTTAATGCAGTATTATAAGCTTTTGTGATGTTTAAAGATTCTGTGTTTAATTTATTTTCCAATAGTCAGTATATAGTTAATGCTATAGTATCCCTTGAAGATGCTGGTAGGATTTCCCCTTCCTCTACTGTTTTCTCTTTGCTTTCCAGTATACAAAGTCTAATCTGGGACAGAAAAGATCCATTCTTAATAGGACATATCTTGGCACATACAGGATTGCCTGGAGCCCTTAGTTTGGGCAATGATTTAGCAGGTAAAACTACACATGACATACATACATATTTTCTCTACACTAGAAGAAGCTATAAATTTTCATGAAAAGTTCCATATCAATGCTAATACTTTACAAAAGCATTTTAAAATAACTAAGGAGCAAGCTAGACAAATAATAAAACAATGTCAAAATTGTGTGACCATTTTACAACATTTTAATCTTAGAATCAATCCTAGAGGATTGATGCCTTACCATATATGGCAGATGGAAGTCACACACTTGCCAGAATTTTGAAAAGTAAAATATTTGCATGTTACAGTTGATACTTCTTCTGGATTTTTGATGGGCTCCCTTCATGGGGGAAAAAAAACTAAAGATGTTATAGCTCATTGCTTACAAAATTTTGCCACTGTGGTCATTCCAAAACAGTAAAAAACAGATAATGCCCCCGGTTATACTTCTACCTCTTTTAAACCATTTTGCTCATCATTTGGCATTACTCATATAACAGGAAACCCATACAATCCACAGGGACAAGCCATAGTTGAAAGAGCACATCACACTATTAAAATGTACTCATTAAAGTAAGAAGACAGAATTGGGAAGGAATATAAATTCCCCAAAGATAAAATTAATATAATCCTTTTTAATCTAAACTTTTTAAATTTGGATTTTCAGGACTTAGTGCTGCAGAAAGGCATAAGTGTCCAAAAAATGTGTATAAGCCCGAGGTACTTTGGAAGGATATTCTAACAGGAAAAGGGAAAGGTCCTGACCCATTAATTTTCTGGAGTTGGAGGTCTGTTTTTTGGTTTCCACAGGAAGAACAGCAGCCGATTTGGATTCCAGAGAGATTAACTAAGGTCCCGACCCAGTGATTGCCTGGAGTCGGGGGTCTGTTTATGTGTTTCCACAAGGAGAACAGCAGCCGATTTGGATTCCAGAGAGATTAACTGAAGCGCTTTCAATAGACCAAAATAAGATGATTTGTCTCCAATCCATAACAGCTGATATCGAAAACTCCAGTTTGGCTATCCTTACATCTGCGACAGAACAGGAATGCTTTTTTCAATATCTATTTTATTATTGCCCTTTCCCACATCATGAAGTTCTCTTTTTTTTTTTTTTGAGCTCATACAGACCTAGGATAATGTTTTGCTTATCAGTTCTATTTTTTGACTATAGAGTTTTTAAACATTGCAATGATGATTTCACATGTAAAAAGTTATAAGGCCTTTACTATTATATTATGTGTTGTATGTATTTATTATGTGTGCACACTTGTGTTTTGTGTTATATATTTGAATCTGCGTATGTCCATATATCACATATGATGAGTGCTAATGAAATAATATATCCATTTTTTTTATTCACGTGAATTAAATTGTTTAATTTAAATTGGGAAAACAACTGTTCAGGATTGTCTTAATATGTGAAAAAATAGGAGGTTAACAGACGTGCTTGTTTACTTTCACTTATCCTTTTCATTATATTTAATTATTCTCTTCAAGATAATGTAAATTGTTAAGAAAATTGTTTTCTTTTAGTGCCCTCAGGAATGTTACATAATTTTTTCTTTAGCCATTACTGCCAGAATTCCTATTTTCATCCCAGTGCCAGTGAAGACAAAGATAAAACCAATCTACAGATTCTGCAATAGCCATCACTGAACTGCTTGCAGAACTTGCCTGGATTATGTATCACTTGTATGCATTGTGAACTCACTTGTATGCATTGTGAACTATCTGCTGCTGCAGCGAATTGTCGTAGTGTTGGGGTACTTATGCTGATGCTGTCATCAGTGATAGAATTTTTCCAATAGGAGCCATCAATTGACTTGGTGTATCTTTCCTATTCTCACTTGATAGAGGTCAAAAAACTTACAGAGGGAGGTGAAAGACTTCATCAGCAATGACTGCTCTTTTGGCAATTTTGGTTTTGGATGCACACATGGGATTTTTCTTTAGATCTATCAGGTTCTGAGAATCAAAGCCACAACCTCACACAGGGCCAAGAGGCTGATTCAGACACATCCCTTTCCAAAGTAATTAAGCAAAGAGCCACAGGTGATGCCCATTCATTTCAATTTGAAAACTGTTTTCTTCAGGCTCCACAAACGGGTGGCCTGAGGCAAAGACATTCCTAACATTCAGGGCAAGGGAACCATAAGTAAGCAAATTGCCCAAAGCAGGGTTTCTCCACTGAGACTTTTCTGGTTACACTGATCTCTGAGGTTTCTGAGATGTTCCCATTCCATTCAGCTATCCAGTACATGGCAATGTCACAGAGTTTGGAGGTGGTACATATCTTGGACACAAAACCATGAGCCTATTCTGGAGAGAGGCCAGAAATCAGGAGGTGAACAGGAACTTGGGAAGATAGTAGGTGTTGTCTATCCATAAGGCAAGCTGCAGTCCATTCATAAAAAGGGCATAATAAATGCCTGGAAGCTTCCTACTAGTCAGGACACCTCCATTGATGTATTGGCTTTTCTAATAACTACAACCACGGACACAGTGGATACACAGACATAGAAAAACTCGCCTTCTCAAACGACTTACTAGAAACAGTCGACTCCAAACCAAACAAACAACCTTTGCTACCTATTCTCAGAACATGAGACAAAAGCACGAACTCACACCCACACCCACTAAGGCACCTCATTCCCACAACTAGGTCTGTGACTATCCGGAGTGTCCTCTGACTGGTGGACCATACTATGTTCCCCCCAAATGGCCTGTCCTGTATCAGATCAGGTCCCTTTTGCCAACTCTGTTAAGTTGTCAGGAGCCAGCAATGAGCCACTACCTGCTTTCTCAGGAAAGGCCCCTCTTCAGAGTTCTCCTGGCATTTGGTCATCCTCACATCAGGAGGTACCAAGAAAGACTGACTCTGTCCTTGGAAAATTCAAACAAGTGTGCCCACTGGGAATGGGACTGGCACTGGCTCTGGGTGCCTGGCTTCCTGGATCCCAAGTTCAGAGAGTTCTATCACCAAGGAAGTGAGGTAGGTCACTTCCTTCAGGAACTGAATGAGGTCAATACCTTGGCAACCACTTTGTCCTAAGAGTTGTTTACAAAGGTCCCATGAGATGGAGGCTGCCCCTACTTTCTCTGACTCAGTCATAAGTTAGAATGGTATATCAACCACAGGCACCATGGAACAGCTCTCCACACAGGCCTGGTTTTGTCCATCTTCTCTACATTAAGAACAGAGCGACTGATTCAGACACAATACTTCATCCTGACCGGTTTTTTTGCCATGGAAGATGATTTTGCGCTCTCAGGTCCTTCATAGCTGCCTAAGTCTTCTCCAGGGATCATTTCTGCATGGACCTTTGAGGTTTCAGCAGGTGGAAGATACCCTAAATTCCTGTATTGTAAGACCAACTCTGTCCCTGCTCTATTGTAAAGATAGATTGATGGAACAGTGTATGCTTAGGGTTAATAACAGGTTTGATTTGGGTTAGGAATCATTCTGTGCGATGAATAATGGTTTTGGGAACCTGCGATATTTACAAGAATATATAGGTGAAATATAAGTATGAACACAGAAATCTAGGTAAGATTTGAAACCCAGAAGTGCATTGGGCCCTTGATTGGGATACTCAGCTTTGAATAATATTCTGCACAGATGTCTCAGATAAATTGATATACAATGGCATAGGACCTTGTACCTTGGATGATTGAATGTCGAAAAGAACATCCAGTCAAAAGGATAGTCAGTAGGATTAGGAAGATATTCACTAGGTTTAGAAAGCAGAGTGAGTATAGGATTTGAACCAAACGTTCTTTAACAGTAGGGTTTCGGGTAGAGAATGAATGTAAATATCAGTACATGTGAAGAGCCAGTCACATTGATGAACTCTGGAAAATATGTAGGAAACCATATATCAATAGAGACATTAGGAAATCAGGCAAAGTATAAAGTAAGTGATAGGATCAGGCATTTTCAACAGTGTTGAGGTTGAATATATAATCTTAGGAAGAAACAAATATGTAGTCACCAATAGGATTGACATTTGATAGCATTAGGCAACCTGGACATAGATTTTTTTAGTAATCCATACTCACTTTCCATTTAGACTTCGGTACAAACATAAGTGTGACCTTTGCATTTTGGGAAAGAAGTCTCATGAAAAGACCAGTCAAGAAACCCTGTGGAAAACATGTTTTCTGAATTAGGAAGTGATGGAAAGTAAGACAAAATGCCTATAAATTTCTGAACTAGTGGATTAAATATATATCCTACCATGTGCATTAACTGAAGAAAAAGTAATGTACCAGTATTGAATAAAAATGAAAGACAAAATACACATCACGTCCCATAGGAATCTACTTGCATTGATATAAAACTGTGTCAGTTACTGCAGAGATATTAGGATTTGTATGCACCATTTACTGTTAGTTTTCAGTACTAGGAATCAAATATGTAGTTCAGGTGGATGAATATTTCTCAGAATAATCTTGTGAAAAGTTGATTATTAATCCACATACATGAATATGAATGAATTTACGGAGTGTATAATAATACACATATATTTCATATTTTGAAAAATCTGTAGAGTGTGTGTGTGTGTGTATATATATATATATATATATATATATATATATATAAACACACACACACACACACACACACACCCAGGCACGCACACAAACAGACATTAAAAAGTAGCAATATAAGCCAATTGAAATTCACCACGAAATATATGTCATCCACAGATCCAGATAAATTCGTTTTACTGAACATGGATTCATGTATAATTTTATTGTACTAGGAAGCTCATCAATAGTTTGAATTTTCAGTTTTAACAGCGTTTAGTAGGAGTGATCTCTTTTCACAATTTGTGTCTGCCAAGTGAGCCACCTCACAAGAATGTACGTGTGGTACCAGGTAGGATTCTATATGTGCATATAAAAATACATGCGCTGAATAGGATACAGAGAAAGGTATACAGGAATTCACATATTTGTTAACTTGAAAAACACATGGAGAACCATTTCAACAAAAAATTGACTAGATTTATAACTCCTACCCTATATAAAGCAAAAGGCAATTCCAATGATACACCATTCGTCCTCTGAACTGCTTGTATTTCTATTCTGTTTGGGTTAATTTTCTCCATCATATTAGAATTAGTAGTCAGAGTCTAGTTGGCATGGGTTTGTGTCAGGGATTCAGTATTTCGAAGGAAAATTTGGAAAATGATTCCAATGTTTATGCAAATATATGCTACAAAAGTATCTTCCCACTCTCATTCATAACAATGCCTTGAGATTACCTTGGCCCCAAGTTAGAAACAATTAGAGGAGAAGAGTTAGAAAATCTGTGAATACATATCTGGAATCAAATATGCTCACGAGTTCACAAACTTGGAGGTGGTAGAGGAGATTCCAAAAGTAAGGGACAGGGTAAACACTCCACAAACATGGAGCTCTGCTGGACTAAAGACTTCTTGAGGAACTGCCTCTGAGGTTGGGCACTTGAAATATGTGTTGTAGTCAGGAGATTTAGCTTCCTTTGTAGTGAGACAATCAAATCTGGGTATGCTTCTATGTGACCTGGAATACATGATTTCTTATTTTCCAATAAACATGAGGAAGCTGTCTTTAATTTTCTGTTTGTAGGTAAACTGTGGCCACTGGGGACTAATTGTCTACTCTTGTGGACTCTGAAGCCATTTGGTCATCCTCCAGTTTTCCTGGTGTTTCTTGCTACTGCACTGGGAGTTTCGTATTTGCTTCAAGAAATACAAGGAATTCACCTGGGACACAGTGCTGGAGGGAGTTCTGTCACCTGTGGTGGGTCAGGGCCTGCAGAAGAATGTACCAACCAGGCTTCTCTTCCACATAGCTTGCCTCCTTGACCATAGCAACCGGATTCTGAACATTGGCCTGAAACCTCTCCATATAAAAAGATACCTTTACATTGAAGCGTCTGCTGGCTGCACCATGTCAGTCACAAGCCAATTGGAAGACAATGGCAGATCCACATGGCCCCACCACAGATTTTTTTTTATCACACACCTGCCCTTCACTGCACTAGGCCCACTACTCTGCAGGGTCCAACTTCCTGGAATCTCTGTTATACACCATTTTCATGAAACTCAGTCAATCAAGTCACTGTCCTGAATAATCATGTTCAGCAACAGGACAACCAAAGTTTCTCCAGTGCCATCTGGTCATGGGAATTTCAAAAATTTCATGGTATTTATCTAGCAATTTTTCAAGGATGAATTTGGCAGCATGTGGGTTTCAATTCATTCAGGGACCGTTAAATGTTGTGGAAGTTCATTTCAAATGAAGTTCTGGAGAACTCTCACTGGCAAGGTTTCCCAAAGATTGGCCAAAGTGTCACATAAATCCAGGCCCATTGAGGTCTACAATGTAACGTCCATGTGTGTTTTGACTCTCAACTAAGACTGCCAAGTCGTTAAGAATAAAATCATGTGATATCAAGCCTGAGATTCCCAGTGGTCTCTGGAAAGCCACCCTGGGCCTAGATCTCAGTTTCCAAGGGTGACTCTCATGCTTGGTCTTCTAAAATCCCAACACAATTCATGGCAATACTTCTCTAAGTTCAGTTCCTGTACTCAGCCTCTAAGGGGAATCACACCAGAGTTCAAACCCAGGTGGACTCAGTCATCCCTTCCAACTGCCACAAAAATAACCACAATTAAATCCAAAACACTCCCACATGGCCCTCATCTTCTTCCATATAGACACTCATCATAACCTCTGACTGGAGATTTTCATGAGGAATGCAGCCCAAGAGAGTGTCCAAAATATGCTTTCTTGCCCCTCATTTACCTAAATTCTGCATGACCTGGACACCCTTCCGGTGAACCAGGAGTGATCAAATAGGCCTGCCGTTAATACTGATCCACTTCTCAAATTTGAGAACTACTGACTGTGGGGTTTAAATTCTTTATATGAATTGGAGTCATGAGAAAACCCAACCACCTATGGGCTAGCCTCTGCAGGGAACTGAAGAACTCATTTGACCTAAAGGATCCCTATTCTCACTTGATTGATGTCAGAAACCATACAGAGGAAGGCGAAAGACTTCATCCACAATGACTGCTCTTTTGCTATTTTGGTTTTGGATGCACACATGGGATCTTTCTTTAGATCCATCAGTTGCTGAGAATCTAAGCTACAGCCTAACACAGGGCCAAGACGCTGATTCATACACATCTCTTTGCAAAGCAATTAAGCAAAGAGCCACAGCTGATGCCCATTCTTTTTTATTTGAAAAAGGTTTTCTTTAGACTTCGCAAAGCGTTGTCCTGAGGCAAAGACCTTCCTGACATTCAGGGAAACAGAACAATAGGTAAGCAAAAGGCCCAAAGCAGGGTTTCTCCAATGAGACTTTACAGGTTAAACAGGTATGTGAGTTTTCTGAGATGCTCGCAATTCACTTCAGTTATTCAGTACATGGCCATGTCACAGAGCATGGAGGTGGTACATATCTTGGATACAAAACCATGAGCCTATTATGGAGAGTGGCCAGATTTCAGGAAGAAAACAGCAACTAAGGAAGATCGTAGGTGTTGCCCATCATTATGGCAAGCCGCATTCCATTTATAAATTGGGCAGCATGAATGCTGGTAAGCTTTCTAAAAGACAGGACACATCCATTAATGCTTTCTCTTTTCTAATATCTACAATAACGGACACAGCGGGATACAGCGACACAGAAACACTCGCATTGTCAAATGACTTACTAGAAACAATTCACCCCAAACCATCAAACCTCATTTCCTACCTCTTCTCAGAACATGAGCCAAAACCACAAACCCACACCCACACCCACAAAGGCACCTCTTTCCTCCAATTAGGTTGTGACTATTTGGAGTGTCCTCTGACAGTGGGCCATTCTACGTTCCCCCGAAATTGTCTGTCCTGTCTCAGATTTTGTGTCCTTTGCCAACTCTCTGAAGTTGTCAGGAGCCAGCGGTGAGCCACTACCTGTTTTCTCAGGAAAGGCCCCTCTTCAGAGTTTTCCTGCCATTTGGCCATCCTAACATTAGTAGGTACCAAGAAAGACTGACTCTGTCGTTGGGAAATTCAAAAAGTATAACCACTGAGACTGGGACTGGGACTGTCAATGTTTGACTGGCTTCCTGGATCGCAAGTTCACAGAGTTCCATCACCAAGGAAGTGAGGTGAGGTCACTTCCGTCAGAAACTGAATGAGTTCACTGCCTTGGCAACCAATCTGTCCTAAGAGTTGCTTCCAAGCTTCCCATGAGATGGAGGCTGCCCCTGCTTCCTGTGACACTTTCACAAGTTAGAATGGTATATCACCCATAGGCACCCAGGAGCAGCTCTCCACACAGGTCTCATTTGGTCCATCTTCTCTACATTAAGAATGGAGAGGCTGATTCACACAGAACACTTCACCCTGACCAGGTTGTTTTCCATGGAAGATGACTTTTGCACTCTCAGGTCTTTCAGAGTTGCCTACATCTTCTCCAGAGATTATATCTGCATGGACCTTTGAGGTTATCAGCAGGTGGAAGATTCCCTATATTCCTGTATTGTAAGACCAACTCTGTCCCTGCTCTTCTGTAACGTTAGATTGAGGGAACCATGTATGGTTAGGGTTAATAACATGTTTGATTTGGGTTAGGAATCATTATGCTGAATAAATAATGGTATTGGGAACCTGCAATATGTATAAAAATATATAGGTGAAATATATGTATAAAAACAGAAATCTAAGTAACATTTGAAGCCCAGAAGGGCACTGGGACCTTGATTGGGATACTTAGCTTTGAATAAATTGATATACAATGGCATAAGACCTTGTACTTTGGATCATAGAATGTAGAAGAGAACATTCAGTCAAAAAGGATAGTCGGTAGTGAAAGGTTAATAAAATAGGTACTTGTCACTTCCTGTTTTTCTGTATGCTTAACAAAACACTGTTAAAATCTTGAGAACTGTTTGCTAATCTTGTTCCCAGAATGTGCTGTCCCCAAGTGCCAAAGTGTAGAATGTACTCCCTCACCCGGTTGCACGCAAACCGACCACTCGCCCTGAACCATCAGTAAACTTCCCTCCCTGCCCTCTCCAAGGAAAATATATATGTTCTGCTTAAACTGTTCTCAGGGCTCTCTGATCTATTCAAGTGAGCTCCGAGCCCCAGCATGCTGGACCCAGAATAAACCCTTTGCTGTTGGATAAGAGAGTCTGTTAGTGGTCTCTTCCTTCCATGCTCGCCCGACCTTTACATATGGAGATTCCACCGAGTTTTGGCAGCGGTGGACAAAAGACCCTAACGGGTTCCTCTCGGGTTAAGTAAGGCCCCTCTTTCTTGTTTCAGTGTTAAGGTTAGGGCTTGGCAAAATGGCTGTCGATGAAGAGCGTGAGTTCTCTCCGATGGTGGCTGACAGACGTGTCACAGAGCCGCAGGCCACGTCCCTGGGGGACTTCCCAAAGACTCGGGAAATCGAGGAACAATAGTCTCCTCGACTCAGTAATATTTTGTATCGGATTCGGAATTGCCAGGCCATTGGGTTTTGCTGGCTACTCAGTCCTGGTCTCAGTTTTGGATGTCCATTGAATGTCTTTATTGTCTTGTCTTGTCTGTGTCGTGTGTCTTGCATTCACTCTTTGTGTATCTTTCATTATGGGACACAGCACTTCAATGCCCCTGTCCCTGACCCTTGATCACTGGACCAAAGTCCGCTAAAGGGCTCAGAATCTTTCTTTTTTAGTAAAACGTTGGACCTTTCGGAATCTCTGTGCCTCAGAATGGCCCACCTTTGAATTTGGATGGCCCCTAGAAGGATCTTTCTATTTCCCACTAATTTAAGAAGTCAGAGATATTGTCTTTCACCCAGGCACACATAGCCATCTGGATCAACAGCCATATATCTTAACTTTGAAGGACCTCTGCAAATCTCCTCCTCAATGGGTGAAGCCTTTCTTTGTCCCTTCCCCTGCTCCTACTCCTTCCCCCATGATCTCTCAAACCCTCTGCTCCTCCTCCTCCTCCACCCTTTGTAATCCCTGAGTCACAAGATTTGACTCTACTGTACTCTCTTCCCCCTTATTATACCCTGCCCTCGTCCCCCAACCACCAACACCCTCTAAGTGATTCTCCTGCAGCTGACTCAGCCTCTCTACAATTGGAAGAATCTAAGCTGGCCCAGCGCCCTCCAGATAACTCCCCCGCAGCACACACAGCCCCTCCTCCGCAGGAGGAAGCTAGCCCAGCTAAGGGAACTTGATGGTGGCAAATGATTGAAAACCCTGGACCTCCTGTGATGCTCCCCCTATGTCCCTACGGACCATTGATTGACGAAGGCCATGGGGGGAAAATGTAAGCCTACAAATATTGGCCTTTCTCCTCTTCCGACCTATATAACTGGAAAAATAACAATCCCCCTTTTTCTGAGGACCCCATCGGGCTCACAGGTCTGGTTGAGTCATTGATGTTTTCACACCTGCCTACTTGGGATGACTGTCAACAATTCCTAGGGACTCTCTTCACGACAGAGGAACAAAAGAGAATCTTCCTGGAAGCTATAAAAAAATGTCCTCCGACCAGATTGGAGACGGACACATCTTCCCAACTTAATCAAAGCTGGTTTTCCCTTGAAACAACCCAACTGGGACACCAACAACATTGAAGTTAGAAAGCATCTGTCCACTTATCGCCAGGTTCTAATAGTGGGCCTCCAAGTGGCCACTAGGCAACCAACTAATTTGGCCAAGGTAATAGAGATTATTCAAAGGCCTGATGAATCTCCCTCTATGTTTCTAGAGAGAATTATGGAGGCATGTAGGAGATATACTCCTTTCGATCCACAGGCAGAGGATCAAAAGGCATCTGTCATGATGGCCTTTATTGGGCAAGCTGCCCTGGATATTAAAAGAAAGTCACAATGCTTAGATGGATTACAAGATATGACTTTGAGAGATTTAGTCAGAGAAGCCAAGAAAATATACCTTAAGAGAGAAACTGAGGAAGAGAAAGAAGCAAAGTGAGGATAAAAGAAACAAAAGACAGACTGAGGTGTTGACTAAGGTCCTGGTCACAACAACAAAAGGGCCAGAAATAAAGAAACAGGGAGACAGGAAGGGATACCTGGTCCCATGCCAGAGGACACCCCTGGCCTCAGATCAATGTACCAACTGTAAAAAAAAAAGGACACTGGGCCAAAGAGTGCCCTAGAAAGGGACAGCCACGCCAGTCAGCCATTCTGACTCTGGAGGATGAGTATGAAAGTCGGGGCTCAGATCCCCTCCCCGAGTTCAGGGTAACTTTTGAAGTGGAGGGGACCCCAGTAATCTTTGAAGTGGATAAAGGGGCAATATACTCACCCCTAATGTCACATTGGGCCCTCTATCAAATAAAAGGTCTCTAGTTCAAGGGGCTAATGACAGTAAATATCGGGCTTGGACAACTAAGAGGATCATGGAACTGGGGAAAGGAAAAATCCATCACTCCTTCCTAGTAATCCCAGAATTCCTAGCCCCATTGATGGGCAGAGATCTGCTCACCAAGTTCCGGTCCAAAATAACATTTAACCCTGAAGGCCCCCAAGTGGAATTTCTAAATCCTTCAGTAAAAACTCCTATAGTCACAGCTCTAAATACGTCAGTAGAAAATGCACAACAACTCACTCACCTTGGTTCAAAGAAACTGCAGGTATTTCTGAAGTATCAAGAACAGAGTTTTCCACTAACTGACTCACAGCAAAAAGAAATAACTGAATGGGTAAAAAAAGCCTGTCGAGTCCATCAATTGGTAAATTCTTACCCTTCCAAGCTTCCTGCAGGAAAGCACCTACGAGGAACCAGACCAGGACAATTCTGGGAAGTTGACTTTACTGAAATTAAGCCAGCAAGGTATGGACATAAATATCTTCTAGTCTTTGTAGATACATTTTTAGGATGAATTGAAGCCTTCCCCACTAAAAGAAAAAAAAAGAAACAGTGCTAATGGTGGTCAAGCAGATCCTGAAAGACATTTTTCAAAGATACGGCCTGCCAAAGGTAATACGGTCTGATAATGCACCGGCGTTCATGGCCCAAGTAAGTCAGGGGTTAGCCAGGAACCTAGGGATTCATTGGAAGTTTAATTGTGCTTACAGACCCTAGAGTTCAGGACAGGTAGAAAGAATAAATAGAACCATTAAAGAGACCTCAACGAAATTAAGCTTAGAGACCAGCATAAATGATTGGACTATGCTCATGCCTTATACAATGTTTCGTGCAAGAAATATGCCCTCTGTTTCTTTGAGTAACCACACCCCCTGTGAATATCTATGGTGCCTCTCTTCCAGCAACGGACCAAAGCCCAACTCTAAGACCTAACGATCCCTTTCACACCCCCTTGTTTGACAGACTTAAAGCTTTTGAAAGATCTCAGTGATACCTGTGGAAACAGCTGGCCACTCCCTACCAAACTGGGGACGAGGGGACTCCACATCGATATCAAGTAAGAGACTTCATCTATGTAAGATGATATCAGGTGTCATCCCTGGAACCCCACTGGAAAGGACCATACCAGGTGCTACTTATAACATCTATAGTGGTAAAGGTAAACGGAATCACTTCCTGGATCCATGCCTCTCATCTCAAGCCTGCGCCCTGTCCACACACTGGCTGGAAACTGGAAAAGACTGGTAACACTTTCAAATTGCATATTCACCATGTGGATAAGCCTATAGACTCTCCCCTTGGCCACAAGTAGTCTTAACCCTCATCAGCCCGTTCAGCAGCGATGGCTGATCACAAATTCTACTGGAAAAGAAGTATAATCTATCTTGCATGCAGCCCACTTAGGGACCTGGTGACCATCTCTCCACCCAGACATTTGTCAGATAGCTATAGGTCTTTCCTAATGGGATATCCCTGATGAAGAGGATCCCACTAAAATTCCATTAAATCCCTTCCTTACCATAGATAATGGAAACAAATATTATGGATGTAGGGACACACGAGCCAGATGCAGGTTGGCTAGCCTAGATTACTGTGTTTACCCGGCCGACTGTCAAAGCCAAAAACAGCCATGGCTGTGTGAGGGAAAAGCCGACTTCTTCTGTAAGTCATGGGGATGTTAGCGTACAGGGGCTGCCTGATGGAACCCAAACCCTGCATTAAATTCAGTAGACAGCATTGGCCATATTACGAATTAGATAACAAAAACTCATGGCCACCAGAGGGGATTCTAGATCCTCAAATCCTGCATGACCTTTTTAACATCTGCTAGTGCTCAAAAGAGTGAAAGGAGATTCCACTATGTGGAGGCCTTTTCCCTTCCTCACTCACATCCTGAACTATGCTTATCCAATAGATCCTCACCTTCAGCCTTCTGTTCCAGAGTCTCTGCTGTCACTCCCACCTCAGCAACCTGATTTCTCCACTACAATTATTAGAACAAAAACCCAAACCTCTGCTGGTTCTCAGACTATTGCCCCCTTGCTGAGGTAGCAGGTACTGAGGTACCCCTCCACCCACTCACTCCTCTCTTCTGTTGACAGTGCCCGCACTGGGTCCCACCAGGTCCTCTTACCAACTAACCAAAAGCTCAAACCAGCTGAGGAGAGCCCTCAGACCTCTATCCAAGATGTAATGAAAATGGCCTTTAAAGTTGCTTTGTCATCACTGAAAACAGTTTACTACAAATTTAAAGTCCCTCTGCGTTTTGGGATACTCACTACCATCTTCCCCTCTGCTTGACCTGTTCTACTGCTCAAATATTTGTTGCTAGGAAAATTCCAAACCACTTTCCCATTATTTTTTTACATCTCTCTTTTCTCATTCTCAGATCCTCGGAGCTGCTCTCAGCCCCACCTTCTCCGTCTTTCCCCTCTATACCAGGCCCACAGAAAAGTCTTTAACTGACCTTCTCCAGAAGTCTTCACCATGGCTGAGTTTAGGACTTTCAGCAAAAGAGTCCCTATAAAAAAGTTCAATGTAGTTTAACTTCCTATTTTCATGTTGCTCTGTTCTACTTGGCCACTGGCTAAAAAAATCAGCACTCCTAATCCAGACACCCCCTTACTAGTTTTTCACAAAAATATGTGAACAAGGCCTCTGGACTTGACGTGGGGCTTCACAGAGATGGCTACATTTCTAAGTTAACGAAGTTAGCAACTGGGCTCCGTAGTAACAGCTGGCAATGGGAAAATAAGAAAGGGAGGAAAAAGCTCTTTCCCTTCCAGGTGTCCTTGAAAAGTTAACTTGCCCAGAACCGAGGAAAAAACAGAAACAAAAACTGCTTTTTTCAACTTCTGCAGACTGTGAACTTCTGAGCCCCTTCCCTTACATGTTGGGTACAAAATTCTGAAACTACCTAAACTTGGGTTTCAGAGGATTAGTTGATTACAACAGAATCAATGCCCTCTGAATCTGGTTGCAACCAAATAGGACTGTTTCCCTGTCTTCAGTGCTATCTTAGGTGCGTTGCCTTGTCCTTCCCTACTACAGCATGATTCTATATACTTAAACATTGTTAATGTTTTCATGAAATGGTCAACAGATGTGATTAATTGTGTAATCGTGCAGATGTTTCCCAGAGTGCTCTATCACGACGCAGATTCATTTGAAAATCAAATAGGGGGGCATTCAACCCGGTTCCACTGAAAATATATATCTCTCAATGTAGCCATCCTATTAGGAATAGAAATTGCTGCACTGGTGGCCACGGGAACCACTGCCTTTGTCCAAGGGACTCAACAAATGACCCAACAAATGACAGCAATAGACCAAAACTAAGATATTAGAAACCTCCATCAGAGCTTTGCATGAGTCTTTTACCTCTCTCTCTGAAGTTGTTTTTCAGACCACTCGAGGGTTGGACCTCCTCGTCATGAGAGAAGGAGGCTTTGTGCTACATTGAGAAAAGAAAGTTGTTTGTATGCCGAGCATACTGGACTTGTAATAAAATCTAAGAGTAAATTAAAAAGATGCCTTGTAAAGCATCAACGAGACAGAGAGGCCCAAAAAAAGTGGTTTGAGTCTTGGTTCACACAGTCTTCCTGGTTAACTACGTTTTTATCAACCCTGGCCGGTCCAATAGTAATCCTCATGTTATTGCTAACTATTAAACCCTGTTTTCTCATCCGTGTAATTTCTTTTCTCCAGGCTCAAATTGGACGAGTTAAACTTATGGTAATACCCTACTAGCATACATAGAATGTGACACCCCCCCAATGATCATTTTTATGATTTAAAGTAGCCAGAAGAAGAAGTGGGGAATAAAAGGTTAGTAAAATAGGTACTTGTCACTTCCTGTTTTTCTGTATGCTTAACAAAACACTGTTGAAATCTTGAGAAATGCTTGCAAATCTTGTTCCCAGTATGTGCTGTCCCCAACTGCCCAACTGCAGAATGTGCTCCCTCACCCAGTTGCACGCAAATCGCCCACTCACCCCGATCCATCAATAAACTTCCCTCCCTGCCCTCTCCAGGTAATGTATATAAGCTCTACTTAAGCTATTCTCAGGGCTATCTGCTCTATTCAAGTGAGCTCTGAGCACCAGCATGCTGGACACTCAATAAACCCTTTTCTGTTGCATGAGATAGTCTGTTGGTGGTTTCCTCCTGTGAAGCTCGCCGGACATTTACTATAATGATTGAATGTAGAAGAGAACATCCAGTCAAAAAGGGATAGTTGATAGAAATAGGAAGATAGTACGTTTAGGAAGAAGTGTGAGTATACCATTTGGAACAAAAGTTCTTTAACAATAGGGTTTCGGTTACAGAGTGATTGTTAAAGTCAGCACATATGAAGAGTCAGTCACTATGATGAGCTGGGAAAAAATGTAGAAAAGCAGATATCAATAGAGACATTACGAAATCAGGCAAAGTATAAAGTGAGTAATAGGATTAGACATTTTCAACAGGGTTGAGTTTGAATACATAATATTAGGAAGAAAAAAATATGTAGTCACCAATAGGATTGACATTTGAGAGCATTAGGCAACCTGGACATAGATGTTTTTAGTAATCCATGTTCACTTTCCATTTAGTCCTTCGTGCAATCATAACCGTGACCATTACATTATTTGTCCAGAATACTACTGTGATAAAATGTATATGTAGATCAGGTGACATGAGTATTTCTTCCACCATTTCTGGAAGCAATATATTCAAGACGTAAAATTAGTATTGGGGTTACAAAGAGGTGCACCCTGTTTCTATGAATTTAGAGATAAAGTACGAATAGACAATACAGTGAATAAATAATATAACTTGTTCCAACTTTAAATAATGGATTGAACTGATATCTTAAAAATTACAGGAAATCTTATATTGATATACAATCATTCATTCCCACCAATTATACATCTAATGGTAATATTAGTGTTTTGGTTTATCATGAACAGTGTGTGAGTTTTGTTTCAAAAGTGATTATGGAAATCGAAAATAATATGTTTGGAAAGAAGTCTCATGAATAGAACAGTCAGGAAACCTGGAGGAATGCATATGTTGTAAAGCAGGAAGCGATTGAAATTGAATCAAATGCCTATAAATTTGCTAATTTGTGGATGAAATATATATCCTATGATGTGCATAAACTCATGAAATAGTAATGTACCATTGTTGAATAAAAATGAACGTCAAAATACACATCATGTCCCATAGGAATCTACTGGCATTGATTTTAAACTGGGTCAGTTACTGTAGAAATATTAGGATTCTCGTGCATTATTCACCGAATTTAGTTGTCTTTTTTTTTAATTTTTACATATGGTTGCTCAAAACATTACATAGTTCTTGATAAATAATATTTCACACTTTGATTTATGTGGGTTATGAACTCCCATTTTTGCCCCGTTTACAGATTGCAGAATCACATCAGTTACACATCCATTGATTCATATATTGCCATACTAGTGTCTGTTGTATTCTGCTGCCTTTCCTATCCTCTACTATCCCCCTCCCGTCCCCTCTCCTCCTCTCTTCTCTCTCTACACCCTCTACAGTAATAAATTTCTCCCCCTTGTATTATTTTTCCCTTTCCCCTCACTTCCTCTTGTATGTAATTTTGTATAACCCTGAGGTTCTCCTTCCATTTCCATGCAGTTTCCATTCTCTCTCCCTTTCCCTTCCACCTCTCATCCCTGTTTAATGTTAATCTTCTTCTCATGCTCCTCGTCCCTACTCTGTTCTTAGTTACTCTCCTTATATCAAAGAAGACATTTGGCATTTGTTTTTTTAGGGAATGGCTAGCTTCACTTAGCATAATCTGTTCTAATGCCATCCATGTCCCTGCAAATTCTATGATTTTGTCATTTTTTAATGCACAGTAATACTCCATTGTGTATAAATGCCACATTTTTTTATTCATTCTTCTATTGAAGGGCATCTAGGTTGGTTCCACAGTCTTGCTATTGTGAATTGTGCTGCTATGAACATCGATGTAGCAGTGTCCCTGTAGCATGCTCTTTTTAGGTCTTTAGGTTTTAGACCGAGAAGGGGAATAACTGGGTCAAATGGTGGTTCCGTTCCCAGCTTTCCAAGAAATCTCCATACTGCTTTCCCATTTGGCTGCACCAATTTGCAGTCCCACCAGCAATGTACAAGTGTACCTGTTTCCCCAGATCCTCGCCAGCACTTGTTGTTGTTTGACTTCATAATGGCTGCCAAACTTACTGGAGTGAGATGGTATCTTAGGGTGGTTTTGATTCACATTTCTCTGACTGCTGGAGATGGTAAGCATTTTTTCATGTACTTGTTGATTGATTGTATGTCCTCCTCTGAGAAGTGTCTGTTCAGGTTCTTGGCCCATTTGTTGATTGGGTTATTTGTTATCTTATTGACTAATTTTTTGAGTTCTTTGTATACTCTGGATATTAGTGCTCTATCTGAAGTGTGAGGAGGAAAGATTTGTTCCAAGGATGTAGGCTCCCTATTTACCCCTCTTACTGTTTCTTCTGCTGAGAAAAAACTTTTTAGTTAGAGTAAGTCCCATGTGTTGATTCTAGTTATTAACGCTTGTGCTATGGGTGTCCTATTGAGGAATTTGGAGGCGACCCCACAGTATGTAGATCGTCGACAACTTTGTCTTCTATCAAACACCATGTCTTGATTTGATATCAAGCTCCTTGTTCCATTTTGATTTAACTTTTGTGCATGGCAAGCGAAAGGGATTCAGTTTCTTTTTGTTACATATGGATTTCCAGTTTTCCCAGCACCATTTGTTGAAGATGCTATCATTCATCCATTGCATGCTTTTAGCCCCTTTATCAAATATAAGAGAGTTGTATTTTTTTGGATTGGTTTCTGTGTCCTTTATTCTTTTCCATTGGTCCACCCACCTGTTTTGGTACCAGTACCATGCTATTTTTTTTACTATTGTTCTGTAGTATAGTTTGAAGTCTGGTATTGCTATACGGCCTGATTCTCACTTCCTGCTTAGTGTTGTTTTTGCTATTCTGGGTCTTTTATTTTTCCATATGAATTTCATGATTGCTTTCTCTATTTCTACAAGAAATGCCGTTGGGATTTTGAATTGCATTGCATTACACATATAGAGAACTTTTGGTAATATCGCCATTTTGATGATGTTAGTTCTGTCTATCTATGAACAGGGTACATTTTAACATCTTCTAAGATCTTCCTCTATTTTTCTTTTTAGGGTTCTGTAGTTTTCCTTGTATAAAACTTGCACCTCTTTTGTTAGTTTGATTCCCAATTATTTTTTTTTTTAGTATATTGTGAATGGAGTGGTTGTCCTCATTTCCGTTTCAGAGGATTTGTCACTGATATTCAGGAATGTCTTTGATTTATGAGTGTTGATTTTATATCCTGCCACTTTGCTGAATTCATTTATTAGCTCTATTAGTTTCTTTGTAGACCCTTTTGGGTCTGCTAGGTATAGAATCATGTCATCTGCAATAGTGATAATATAAGTTCTTCTTTTCCTATTTATATGCCTTTAATTTCTTTTGTCTGTCTAATTGCTCTGGCCAGTGTTTCGAGAACTATGTTGAACAGAAGTGGTGAAAGAGGGCATCCCTGTCTTGTTCCATATTTTAGGGGGAATGCCTTCAATTTTTCTCCATTCAGAATGATGCTAGCCTGAGACTTAGCATAGATTGCTTTTACAATATTGAGGTATGTTCCTGTTATAATTAGTTTTTCTAGAGTTTTGAACATAAAGGAATGCTGTACTTTGTCGAATGCTGTTTTTGCATCTATCGAGATGATTATATGGTTCTTATTTTTAAGTCTATTGATGTGATGAATAACATTTATTGATTTCCGTATATTGAACCAGCCTTGCATCCCACGGATGAATCCTACTTGATCATGGTGCACAATTTTTTTGATATGCTTTTGTATCTGATTTGCCAGAATTTAATTGAGGATTTTTGCCTCTAGGTTCATTAGAGATATTGGTCTGTAGTTTTCTTTCTTTGAAGTGTCTTTGTCTGGTGTAGGAATCAGAGTGATGTTGACCTCATAGAATGAATTTGGAAGAATTCCCTCTTTTTCAATTTCCTGAAATAACTTGAAAAGTATTGGTATTAGTTCCTCTTTAAATGTTTTGTAAAACTCTGCTATATACCCATCAGGTCCTGGGCTTTTCTTACTTGGTAGTGTTTTGATGTTTTTTTCTATTTCCTCAATTGATATTGGTCTGTTTAGGTTGGCTATATCCTCCTGACTCAATCTGGGCAGATCATATGACTTAAGAAATTTATCGATGCCTTCACCATCTTCTATTTTATTAGAGTACAAAGATTCAAAATAATTTCGGATTATCTTCTGTATATCTGAAATATCTGTTATGATGTTGTCTTTTTCATCCCATATGCTAGTAATTTGAGTTCTCTCTCTTCTTGTCTTCGTTAGCATGGCTAATGTTCTGTCGATTTTTTTTATTTTTTCAAAGAACCAAATGGGTTGACGTGTCTGCTGCGCTTGCAGGCCGCTGGGCCTGTTCCGCCTGTCGGTTGCAGGTCTGCCTACCTTGCGGGAGCGGGTGGTGGCTCTGCTCTGGCCCTACTGCCATTGGGGTGTCGTGACTACCATGCTGGCAGATCGCTGGGCCTGTTCTGGGTGCAGGCAAAGGCTCTGCTCTGCCCCTACTCCAATTGGGTTGACGTGACTACCACGCCGGTTGGCCGTTGTGCTTGTACTGGGCGCGGGAGAAAGCTCTGCTCTACCACTACTCCATTTGGGGTGTCATGTCTACCATGGTGGCAGGCCGCTGTGCCTGTTCCGCAGGTCAGTCACAGGTCTGCTTTTGTTGCGGGCATGGGCGGAGGCCTGCTTGGCCCCTACTACAATTTGGGTGACGTGACTACCACACCAGCTGGTGACTGGGCCTTATCCGGGCACGGGCAGCGGCACTGCTATTTCCCTACTCCATTTGGGGTGACGTGGCTACCACGCCTGCGGGCCTGATGAATCTTCCTCTATGTTTCTAGAGAGAATTACGGAGGCATATAGGAGATATACTCCTTTCGTTCCTCATGCAGAGGACCAAAAGGCATCTGTCACAATGGCCTTTATTGGGCATGCTGCCTTGGATATTTAAAGAAAGTTACAATGCTTAGATTGATTACAAGATATGACTTTGAGAGATTTAGTCAGAGAAGCCGAGAAAGTATACTGTAAGAGAGAAACTGAGGAAGAGAAGGGAGCAAAAGGACGATAAATGAAACAAAAGACAGACTAAGGAGTTGACTAAGGTCCCGGTCACAACAACAAAAGGGTCAGAAATTAAGAAACAGGGAGACAGGAAGGGATACCTGGTCCCACGCCAGAGGCCACCCCTGACCTCAGATCAATGTGCCTACTGTAAAGAAAGAGGACACTGGGTTCAAGAGTGCCCTAGAAAGAGGCAGCCAAGCCAGCCAGCCATTCTGACTCTTCAGCATGACTACGAAAGTCGGGGCTCAGATCCCCTCCCTGAGCTCAGCGTATCTTTTGAAGTGGAGGAGACCCCAGTAAACTTTGAAGGGGATACAGGGGCAATAAACTCAGCGCTTAAGGCCCCATTGGGCCCTCTATCAAATAAAAGGTCTCTAGTTCAAGGGGCTAATGGCAGTAAATATCGGACTTGTACAACTAAGAGGATCATGGACCTGGGGAAAGGAAAAATCCATCACTCCTTTTTAGTAATTCCAGAATGCCTGGCCGACTTTTTCTGTACGTCATGGGGATGTGAGCATACAGGGGCTGCCTGATGGAACACAAACTCCTCATCAAATTCAGTACACAGCATTGGCCATATTACCAATTAGATAACCAAAACCGATGGCCCCCAGAGGGGTCTCTAGATCCTCAAATTCTGCGTGACCATTTTTTTTTTAAAGAGAGAGGCGAGAGACAGAGAGACAGAGAGAATTTTTAATATTTATTTTTTAGTTTTTGGCAGACACGACATCTTTGTTTGTATGTGGTGCTGAGGATCAAACCCGGGCCGCACGCATGCCAAGCGAGCATGCTACAATTGAGCCACATCCCCAGCCCTGTGTGACCCTTTTAACTTCTGCAAGTGCTCAAAAGGGTGAAAGGAGATTCCCCTATGGGCAGGCCTTTTCCATCCTTCACTCATATCCTGAACTATGCTTATCCAATAAATCCTCACCTTCAGCCTTGTGCTCCAGAGTCTCTGCTGTCACTCTCACCTCAGCAACCTGATTTCTCCCCTCCAATTATTAGATCAAAAACCCAAACCTCTCCCGGTTCTCAGATCATCGCCCCCTTGCTGAGTTAGCAGGTACTCAGGTTCTCATCCACCGACTCACTCCTCTCTTCTCCTGTCCGTGCCCGCACCGGGTCCCACCAGGTCCTCTTACCAGCTAACACAAAGCTGAAACTAGCAGAGGAGAGCCCTCAGACTCCTATCAAAGATGTAATGAAAATGGCCTTTAAAGTTGCTTTGTCATCACTGAAAACAGTTTACTAAAAATTTAAAGTCCCTCACATGCATTTTGGGATACTCACTCTTGTCTTCCCCTCTGCTCTACCTGTTCTGCAGCTCAAGTTTTTGTTACTAGGAAAATACCAAACCCCTTTCCCATTATTCTTTTACATCTCTCCTTCCTTATTCTCAGATCCTCGGAGCTGCTGTCAGCCCCACCTTCCCTGTCTTCCCCTTCTGTACCAGGCCTACAGAAAATTCTTAACTGACTTTCTACAGAAGTCTTCACCATGGCTGACTTTAGGACTTTCAGCAAAAGAGTCCCTATAAAAGAGTTCAATGTAGATAAACTTCCTCTTTTAGTGTTGCCTTGTTCTACTTGGCCACTGGCTAAAAAAATAAGCACTTCTATGCTAGACACCCCATTACTTGTTTTCCACAAAATATATGAACAAGGCCTCTGGCCGTGAGCTGGGGCTTTACAGAAATGGCTATATTTCTAAGATAAAGAAGTTACCATCAGGGCTCCATGGTAACAGCTGTCAGGGGCGAAAAATAAGAAAGGTAGGAAAAAGCTCTTTCCCTCCCAGGTGTCCTTGAAAAGTTACCTTGCCCAGAACCGAGGAAAAAACAGAAACAACAACGGCTTTTTTGAACTTCTGCAGACTGTGAACTTCTGAGCCCCTTCCCTTACATGTTGGGTACAAAATTCTGAAACTACCTATACTTGAGTTTCAGGAGAATATTTGATTACAACAGAAGCAATGCCCTCTGAATATGGTTGCAACCAAATAGGACGGTTTCGCTGTTTTCTTTGCTATCTTAGGTGCCTTGCCTTGTCCGTCCCTACAACAGCATAATTGTATATAATTAAACATTGTTTATGTTTTCATGAAATGGTCAACAGATGTGATTAATTGTGTAATGGTGCAGATGTTTCCCAGAGTGCTCTATCATGATGCAGGTTCATTTGAAGATCAAATAGGGGGGCATACAACCCGTTTCAACTGGGAACATATATCCCTCACTTTAGCCATCCTATTTGGAATAGGAGTTGCTGCAGGGGTGGACACAGGAACCACTGCCCTCGTCCATGGGACACAACAAATGACCCAATTAAAAGAAGCAATAGACCAAAACTAAAATATTAGATACCTCCATCAGAGCTTTGCATGAATTTTTAACCTCTCTCTCTGAAGTTGTTTTACAGAACAGGTGAGTGACACAAAACACACACACACACAGAAAAAAAAATAGCAACATATATGTCAATCAAAATTCATCATAAAATATATATCATCCACAGATCCAAAAATATTCATTTTACTGAACATGGAAGCTCACCCATTGGTTGAATATTCAGTTCCAACACGGTTTAGTAGGAGTGATCTCTTCTCACAATTTGTATCTGCCAACTCATCCACCTCACAAGAATGTATGTGTGGTACCAGGTATGATTCTATATATCCATATAAAAATATATGTGCTGAATGGGCTACAGAGAAAGGGAGACAGGAATTCACAATTTGTTAACTTTAAAAACACATGGAGCACTATTTCAACAAAAAATTGACTAGATTTAACTCCTACTCTGTATCATGCAAAAGGCAAGTCCAAATATACACCATGACTCCTCTAAACTGCTTGTATTTCTATTCTGTTTGGGTTATTTTTCTCCATCCTATTAGAAATAGTATTCAGAGTCTGATAGGGTATGTGTTAGTGTCAGGGATTCAGTATTTCGAATAGAAAATAGGAAATTGAATCCAATGTGTATGCAAATATATGCTACACAAAAATCTTCCCACTCTCATCCAGAACAATGCTTTAACATTACTTTCGCCTCAAGTAAGACACAATTATAGGAGAAGAGTTAGAAAATCTGTGAAAACCTATGTGGAATGGAAAATGCTCCAGATTTCACATCTTTGGTGGAGGTAGAGGACTTTCTAAAAGTAAGGGACAGGGTAAACACTCCACAAACATGGAGCTCTTCTGGCCTAAGGACTTTTTGAGAATCTCACTCTGAGGTTGGGCACTTGAAATTTAGGTTGTTTTCAGGAGCTTTATCTTCTTTTGTAGTGAGAACATCAAAGGTTGGTCTCCATCACTTTGACCTGAAGGACATGGGTTCTTATTTTCCAATTAACATGAAGCAGGAGGCCTGAATCCTCTCTTTGTTGGTAAACAGTGACCACTGGTGACTAAATGTCTCCCCATGTGAACTGTGAAGCCATTTTGTCCTCCTCCACTTTTTGTGGTGTTTTTCCTGCTGCACTGAGAGTTTAGTATTTGCTTCATAAAATACAAGGAGCCCAACTGAGACACAGTGCTGGAGGGAGTTATGTCACATGTGGTGGGTCAGGGTGTGCAGGAGAACGCACCAACCAGGCTTCTATCCCTCATAGCTTGCCCCATTGCCCCTTGTCCATATGACCCTTATTCTGAACATTGCCCTGAAACCTCTCCATATAAAAAGATGACTTTACAAATA
Source organism: Callospermophilus lateralis (assembly GCF_048772815.1). Lineage (NCBI taxonomy): Eukaryota > Metazoa > Chordata > Mammalia > Rodentia > Sciuridae > Callospermophilus > Callospermophilus lateralis. Next base: position 225,287 of record NW_027517623.1, read on the forward strand.
AGGATCTGCTGGCTGCACCATGTCAGTCACAAGCCATTTGGAATCCAATGGTAGATCCTCATGGCCCTACTACTGATGTTTTTTCACACACCTGCCCACCAGTGCTCTAGGCCCACTACTCAGCATACTCAAACGTACTGGCATCTCTTTTCTACAACATTTTCATGAAATCCAGTCAATCAAGGCACTGTCTGGTATACTCATGATCAGCAACAGGACATTCAAATGTTCTCCAGTGCCACCTGGTCATGGAAATTTTAATAACTACATGGTATTCATCTAGCCATTGTTAAGGATGAAGTTGGAGGCACTTTTGGTTTCAATTCATTCAGAAACCATTAAATAATGAGGAAGCTCATTTTCAATGAAAGCTCTGGAGAACTCTCACAGGCAAGGCTTCCCAAAGAGTGGCCAAATGGTCACATGAAGCCAGGTAATTTGAGGTCTACAATGTGAGGTCCATGTGTGTTTTGACACTCAAATATGGCTGCCAAGTCTTTCAGAATAAAATCATGTGTTATCCTGGCTGAGATTCTCAGTGCTCTGTGGAAAGCCACCCTGGGCCTAGATCTCAGTTTCCAAGGGCGACTCTCATGCGTGGCCTCCTAATATCCCAACACAATTCATGGCAATACTTCTCTGAGTTCAGTTCCAGAACGCAGTCTCTAAGGGGAATCCAACCAGAGTTCAAGCCCAGGTGGACCAAGATATTTCTTACAACCACCACACAAATGACCACAATTAAAACCAAAACACTCAAACAAGGTCCTCATCTTCTTCCATATAGTCACTCATCGTAACCTCTGGCTGAAGGTCTCCATGAATGGCTCACCCAAAGACAGTGTCCAAATAAACTCCCTTGCCCCTCATTTGCCTAAAGTCATGTTGGCCTGGACACCCTTCCTGTGAACCAGGAGTGATCAAATAAGCCTCCCGTTAATACTGCTCTGTTTCTCCAATTTGTGGCCTACTGACTTTCAATTATAGATTCTTTATGTGATTTGGAGTCATGCAAAAACCTAAGCACCTCTGCAGTGATTTGAAGAACTCATTTGACCCAAGGAATACCAATTCTCACTTGATGGAAGTCAGGAACCTAACAGAGGAAGACGAGAGACTTCATCCACAATGACTGATCTTTTGGCAATTATGGTTTTGGATGCACACATGGGATCATTCTTTAGATCCATCAGCTGCTGAGAATCAAAGTCACAGCCACATACAAGGCCAAGAGGCTAATTCAGACACATCCCTTTCCAAAGCAATTAAGAAAGAGCCACAAGTGATGCCCATTCATTTCCATTTGAAAACTGTTTTCTTCAGGCTTCACAAAGGGGTGGCCTGAGGCAAAGACCTTCCTGATATTCAGGGCAACAGAACAATAGGTAAGCAAAAGGCCAAAAGCAGGGTATATCCACTGAGACTCCTGGTCACATTGATATCTGAGTTTTCTGAGATGCTGGCCATTCCCTTCAGCTATCCTGTACATGGCCATGTCACAGACCTTGGAGTTGTTACATATCTTGGACACAAAACCATGAGCCTATTCTGGAGAGTGGCCAGAATTCAGAAGAAAACAGAGACTTAGGAAGGTAGTAGGTATTGCCCATCCATAAGGCAAGCCACACTCTATTCATAAATTAGGCAGGATGCATAATGGGAAGCTTTCTACTAGACAGGACACATCCATTGTTGCATTCTCTTTTCTCATGTCTACAACCGCGGACACAGTGGGATACACAGACATAGAAACACTCATCTTGTCAAACGACTTACTAGAAACAGTTCACTTCAAATCAAACAAACCGCCTTTCGTACCTATTCTCTGAACATGAGACAAAACAACAAACCCACACTCACAAATGCACCTCCTTCCCTCAAGTAGGTCTGTGACTCTCCGGAGTTAACTCTGACTGGTGGGCCATATTATGTTCCCCCAAAATGGCGTGTCCTCTATCAGATCTGGTTTCCTTGACCAACTCTGTGAAGTTGTCATGAAAAAGTGGCCAGCTACTACCTGCTTTCGCAGGAAAAGTATCTCTTCAGAGCTCTCCTGGTATTTGGCTATACTCACATCAGGAGGTACCAAGAAAGACTGACTCTGTCCTTGGAAAATCCAATCAAGTGAGCCCACAGGGACATGGACTGGGATTGCCTCTCGGTGTCTTGGTTCTTGGATAGCAAGTTCAGAGTGTTCCATCACCATGGAAATGAGGTATGTCACTTTCTTTGGAACTGAATGAGGCCACTGCCTTGGCAACCACTTTGTCCTAACACTTGCTTCCAAGGGTCCCATGAGATGGAGGCTGCTCCTACTTCCTGGAACACTTTCACAAGTTAGAATGGTATATCAACCATAGACACCTGGGAACAGCTCTCCACACAGGACTGGTTTAGTCCATCTTCTCTAAAATAAGTAGAGAGATGCTGATTCGGACACATCCCTTTATCCTGACCAGGTTGTTTGACTTGGATTAGGACTTTTGCTCTCTCAGGTCTTTCATACCTCCCTACAACTTCTCCAGGTATCATTTCTGCATGGACCTTTGAGGTTTTCAGCAGGTGGAAGGTCCCCTAATTCCCTGTATTTTAAGAACAACTCTGTTGCTGCTCTTCTGTAAAATGAGATTTAGGGAACAGTGTATGTTTAGGGTTAATAACAGGTTCAATTTGGGTTAGGAATCATTCTGGGCAATGAATAATGGTACTGAGAACGTGCGATAATTACAAGAATATAGAGGTGAAATATCAGTATGGAAACAGAAATCTAGGTATGATTTGAAGCACAGGACCTTGTACCTTGGTAGATTTAATGTAGAAGAGAACATCCAGTCAAAATGGATAGTCGGTAGGATTAGGAAGATAGTCGGTAGGTTTAGGAAGAAGAGTGAGTATAGGATTTGGACCAAAAGTTCTTTAGCAATAGGGTTTCTGTTAGAGAATGAATGAAAATTTCAGCACATGTGAAGAGTCAGTCACAACGATGAACTGGGGAAAATAAGTAGGAAAGCAGGTATCAATAGAGACATTATGAAATCAGGCAAAGTATAAAGTGAGTTATAGGATTAGACATTTTCAACAGGGTTTAGTTTGAATATATAATCATTGGAAGAAACAAATATGTTGTCACCAATAGGATTGACATTTGAGAGCATTAGGCAACCTTCACATGGATGTTTTTAGTTATCCATGTTCACTTTCCTTTTAGACTTCGGTACAATCATAAGTGTGACCTTTACATTTTTTGTTCAGAATTTTACTGTGATAAAATATATATGTGGATCAGGTGACATGAGTATTTCTTCCACCATTTCTGGGAGCAATATTTTGAAGACATATACATTAGTGTTAGGGGTACACAGAGGTGTACCCTGTGTCTATGAATATAGAGATAATGCATGAATAGACCATCCTGTGAATAAATAATTTAACTGGTTCCACTTTAAATAATGAATTGAATTGATATCTAAAAATATATAAGAAATCTTATATTGATATATAATCATTCATTCCAACCAGTTATACATCTAATGGTAATTTTAGGATTATGGTTTATCATGAAGGGTGTTTGAGTTTTGCTTCATAAGAGATAATGAAAAATGAAAATATTGTGATTGGAAAAAGTCTTATGAAAAGACCAGTCAAGAAACATGGAGGAATACATGTGTTCTGAAGCAGGAAGTGACTGATCATTAAACAAATGCCTATAAGTTTTCTAACTTGTGGATGAAATATATATCCTATGATGTGCATAAACTGAAGAAATAGTAATGTACCAGTGTTGAATAGAAATGAACGTCAAAATACATATCATGTCCCCTAGGAATCTACTTGCATTGATGTTACACTGGGTAAGTATCTGTAGAAATATTAGAGTTTGTATTCACCATTCTATGAAGTTACTTTTCAGTACTAGGAAAGAAATATATATTTAGGGTGGATGATTATTTCTGAGTATAATCTTGTGGAAAGTTTGTTATAAATCCACATATATGAATATGAATGAATTTAGGGAGCGTATAATAAGACACATATATTTCATTTTTTGAAAAATCTGGAGAGTATATATATATATATATATATATATATATATGCACGCACACGCACAGACATTAAAAAGTAGCAATATAGGAGATCCAACATGGTGGCGAACATGGAGAAATCAAGTCTCTGACCTCTTAAGCTGCGCAGGCATAGGGAGTCATAAACTGTCTAAATGCTGTTTGTTCAGAATCACTAGGCAATGCTGCCCTGACATGGATCTGGTGCGAACAGTCTGGGCCCCTCAGAAAACACACAGAGCCCGGATCAGCTGCATAGAAGCTCAGATTTGCCTGCTTCTTGTGTCTCAGAACTAACATTCCCTCTGAAATAACTGGTCGGCCCTTCTGAATTTACAGAGGTAAAAGGCCACTGAATTGAAATGGGGCTTCGGAGACACAGTCAGGACCCATCCGTTGCATTGGTCACCTGGCAAAAGGAATGAACGGTCACCATTTGCATGGGATACCACCATGGAAGAGAACTGACGTCATGGGCAGAGGAGATAACTTCATTGAAACCAGTACGACAGGTGTGTAATTCCCTATGCATCTCTCTCCACACAGCGGGGAAACATTAAGGGCCCCTTCCAGCTCTCCTTTAAGGGGCCCTCCCAGGTCTCCCGTGAGAAAGATGGCCAGACCGAGGAAATCATGTGTGCTGTGGGACTCGTGGCATGGAATTCCCGGCTACCGCTCCCACCAGTGCTGACAACTGAGGTCTCTTACACCAGCTAATGTGGGCATGGATACCAGAGAACAAGCAAATTCGCTGGGGGTTCCCAGCCCCAAGCTCTACAAACTTAGGGTCTGAGGGAGGCAAACAGGGAGAGAGTGGCAGGCGTTGATGAAAACAGGACTACCAGGAACAGAGACCTGACGTGTAGCAAGTATTGTGGTGAGTGTCACAGTTGAGCAGAGCCTGGCTTGAAGAAACACTAGAGAAGGTCCTAGGCACTCAGGATTGGAGACCCGCCCAGTCTGGGAGGAAGAGCTGCTGCACAGTGATTGTATCCCACCTATTGAGAGGAGAAGCTTGGCCCAGTGAGCACAGCTCCACCTACTGGAAGAGAAGTTAATTGAACTCTATGACTGCATGTATTATTATTATTATTATTTTATTTTTACTTTTTTTCTTTCATTTTCATTTTTTGTTGTTGTTCTTTAACTTATTTTAATGTTTTTATTTTTTAAATTTTACTATTATTATTATTATTTTAAATTTTAATTTTCATTTTTAATTATCATGATTATTTAAAAAAATTATTTCTTTCTTTATTTTCTATTTTTTTCTTTTGTCTTTTCATTTCTTTTCAATTTTCTTATTCCCTCATCCTTGAATTCTACCTGCCTATTCTCATTCTCTTTAGTGACTTCTTCCCATCCCTTCTAATATCTTTCCTCCCAAGCTTCAAATAAATTTATAAGAATAAGCAGTAACTCAGCACTCAAACAAACAAGAAGTAACATGAGCAGCATAAAAAAGCAAGAAAGAAAAGGAGTACAAACAATGAAGGATAACCTAAATATTCAGGAGGACCTAGAATCATCAGAAAAATGGTCATATAAAAAACTCAAGGAATACCTTAGACAGATGGAATGAAACCTTAAAGAGGATACGAGAGAGCAAATAAATACAGTGAAAGAACACATTGAAAATGAATTACATAAACAGATAAAAGAAGAAGTTAATCTTCTTTATCAGGAGATAGAGATTATAAAAATTCAAAGAATAATTCTAGAAATGAAGAAAACGATAAACCAAATTAAAAACTCAATTGAGAGTATCACTAACAGATTGGAGCAAGTAGAAGACAGAATGTCACATAATGAAGACAAAATATATCATCTTGAAAAGAGTCTAGCCAACACAGAAAGGCTGGTAAAAAATCACGAGAAAAACATCCAAGAGATATGGGATAACATAAAAAAACCAAACTTATGAGTCATCTGGATAGAGGAAGGTACAGAGATTCAAACCATGGGAATGAGTAACCTGTTGAATGAAATAATTACAGAAAATTTTCCAGAAATAAAAAAGGAAACGGATATACAAATTGAAGATGCTTACAGGACACAGAGCACACAAAATCACAGTAGACCAACGCCAAGACACATTGTTATGAAGATATCCAATATACAGAACAAAGAGAAAACATTAAAAGCTTCAAGAGAAAGGAGGAAGATTACATTCAGGGGTAAACCAATATGGTTAACAACCTATTTTTCATCACAGACACTGAAAGTGAGAGGATCCTGGAACAACGTATTTCAAACATTGAAAGACAATGGATGCCAAACAAGAATTCTGTATCCAGCAAAATTCAGCTTCAGGTACGACAACGAAATAAAAATCTTTCATGATAAAGAAAAGCTAAAAGAATTTGCAGCAAGAAAACCACCATTGCAAAGTGTCTTGAGTAAAACACTACACGAGGAAGAAATGAAAAACAACAACCAAAACCATCATTGGGAAGTGCCTCAGTAATGACAGAGGGCAGGGGAAAAGCTAATCATGGAGAAACAAAGTAAATTTAAAAAAACGATAAATATTCAAACATGGATGGCAGTAGAAACCATATATCAATAGTAGCTCTAAACACTAATGGCTTAAACTCTCCAATAAAGCAACATAGGCTTGTAACTTGGATTCAAAAAACAAATCCAACAATATGTTGCCTCCAGGAGACATATCTGAATGGAAAAGACATACACAGGCTGAAGGTGAAAGGTTGGGAAAAAATATACCATGCACACGGTCCTCATAAGCAAGCAGGGGTGGCCATCCTCAAATCGAATTAAATCGACTTCATGACTAATTTAATCAAAAAGGATAATGAAGGAAATTATTTACTGTTAAAAGGAACCATTCACCAACAAGACATAAAAATTATCAATATTTACGCACCATTAAATGGTGCTGCAACGTTCATAAAACAAATTCTCCTCAAGTTCAAGAATCAAATAGACCACAACACAATAATTATGGGTGACTTCAACACACCTCTCTCACCATTGGACAGATCCTCCAAATAAAAGTTGAATAAAGAAACTATAGAACTCAATATCACAATCAATAACCTAGACTTAACTGACATATATAAAATATATCAACCATCATCAAGTGGATATACTTTTTTTTTAAGCAGCACATGGATCCTTCTCAAAAATAGACCATATATTATGCCATAGAGCAACCCTCAATAAATATAAAGTGGTGGACATAATACCATGAATTTTATCTGATTATAATGGAATGAAACTGGAAACCAATGAAAAAGAAGGAAGGAAAAATCCTACATCACATTGAAAATGAACAACATTTTACTGAATGATTAATGTGTTACAGAAGACATAAATGAGAAAATCAAAAAATTCTTCGAGATAAATGAAAATACAGACACAACATATCGGAATCTATGGGACACAATGAAAGGAGTTTTAAGAGGGAAATTCACGACCTTGACGTCATTCCTCAAAAATAGGAAAGAACAACAAATAAATGAGCTCACACTTCATCTCAAAGCCCTAGAAAAGGAAGAGCAAAACAACAGCAAATGTAGCAGAAGGCAAGAAATAACTAAAATCAGAGCGGAAAACAACAAAATTGAAACAAAAGAAACTATTGAAAAAATTACAAAACTAAAGCTTGGTTCTGCGAAAAATAAATAAGAACAATAGACTCTTAGCATCCCTTTATGTTCAAAACATTAGAAAAATTAGAGATAACAGGAACTTACCTCGACATTGTAAAAGCTATCCATGTTAAGCCTCAGGCTAGCATTATTCTGAATGGAGAAAAATTGAAGCATTCCCTCTAAAATCTGGAACAAGACAGAGATGTCCTCTACCACCACTTCTATTCAATATAGTTCTCGAAACACTGGCCAGAGCAATTAGACAGATGAAAGAAATTAAAGGCATGAAAATAGGAAAAGAATAACTTAAATTATCACTACTTGCAGCTGACATAATTCTATATATAGAAGACCCAAAAGGGTCTACAAAAAAAAAAAAAAAACAAACTACTAGAACTAAGAAATGATTTCAGCAATGTGGCAGGATATAAAATCAACATTCATAAGTCAAAGGCATTTCTGTATATCAGTGACAAAACTTCTGAAACGGAAATGAGAAAAAAAACACTCCATTCACAATATCCTCAAAAAATAAAAATAAAATCCTTGGGAATCAACCTAACAAAAGAGGTGAAAGATTTATACAATGCAAACTACAGAACCCTAAAAAGAGAAGTAGAATAAGATCTTAGAAGATGGAAAAATATACACTGTTCATGGATAGGGAGAACTAACATCATCAAAATGGTGATATTCCCAAAAGTTCTCTATAGGTTTAATGCAATGCCAATCAAAATCCTAACGGCATTTCTTGTAGAAATAGAGAAAGCAATCATGAAATTCATTTGGAAAAATAAAATATCCAGAATATCAAAAGCAATTCTAACCAGGAAGTGTGAATCAGGCGGTATAGCGATACCAGATTTCAAACTAAATTTCAGGGCAATAGTAACAATGACAGCATGGTACTGGTACCAAAACAGGCGGGTGGACCAAAGGTACAGAATGGAGGACACAGAGATTAATCCACAATGCTACAACAATCTTCTATTTGATAAAGGAGCTAAAAGCATCAATGGAGGAAGGATAGCATCTTCAACAAATGGTTCTGGGAAAACTGGAAATCCATATGTAACAAAATGAAACTGAATCCCTTTCTCTTGCATGCACAAAAGTTCACTCAAAATGGATCAAGGACCTTGATATCAAATCAGAGACATGGCGTCTGATAGAAGAAAAAGTTGGCTACGATCTACATACTGTGGGTTCGGGCTTCAAATTCCTCAATAGGACATCCATAGCACAAGAGTTAATAACTAGAATCAACACATGGGACTTACTCAAAGTAAAAAGTTGTTTCTCAGCAAAAGAAACAATAAGAGAGGTAAATAGGGAGCCTAAATTCTGGGAACAAATCTTTACTCCTCACACTTCAGATAGAGCCCTAATATCCAGAGTATACAAAGAACTCAAAAAATTAAACAATAAGATAACAAATAACCCAATCAACAAATGGGCCGAGGACCTCAACAGACATCTCAGAGGAGGACATATAATCAACAAGTACATGAAAAAATGCTCACCATCTCCAGTAGTCAGAGAAAGGTGAATCAAAACCACCCTAAGATACCATCTCACTCCAGTAAGATTGGCAGCCATTATGAAGTCAAACAACAAGTGTTAGTGAGAATGTGGGAAAACAGGTACACTTGTACATTGCTGGGGGACTGCAAATTGGTGCATCCAATTTGGAAAGCAGTATGGAGATTTCTTGGAAAGCTGGGAATGAAACCACCATTTGACCCAGCTATTCCCCTTCTCGGTCAATTCCCTAAAGACCTAAAAAGAGCATGCTGCAGGGACACTGCTACATCGATGTACATAGCAGCACAATTCACAATAGCAAGACTGTGAAACCAACCTATATGCCCTTCAATAGATGAATGGATAAAAAAATGTGGCATTTATACAGAATGGAGTATTGCTCTGCATTAAAAAATGACAAAAGTCATAGATTTGCAGGGAAATGGATGGCGCTAGAGCAGATTATGCTAAATGAAGCTACCCAATCCCTTAAAAACAAATGCCAAATGTCTTCTTTGATATATGGAGATTAACTAAGAACAGAATAGGTATGAAGAGGATGAGAAGAAGATTAACATTAAAACAGGGATGAGAGGTGGGAGGGAAAGGGAGAGAGAAGGGATATTGCATGGAAATGGAAGGAGACCCTCAGGGTTATACAAAATTACATACAAGAGGAAGAGAGAAGAAAGGGAAAAATAATACATGGGGAGAAATTTATTAAGGTAGAGGGGGTAGAGAGAGAAGATGGTAGGAGAGGGGAGGGGAGGGGGATAGTAGAGGATAGGTAAGGCAGCAGAATACAACAGACACTAGTATGGCAATATGTGAATCAATGCATGTGTAACTGATGTGATTCTGCAATCTGTATACGGGGTACAAATGGGAGTTCATAACCCACTTGAATCAAAGTGACAAATATGATGTATCAAGAACTATGTAATGTTTTGAACAAGCATAAATAAAAATTTAAAAAAAAAAGAAAACTAACTTCGGTGAATGATGCACGCGAATCCTAATATTTGTACAGTAACTGACCCAGTTTAACATCAATGCAAGTAGATTCCTATGGTACATGATGTGTATTTTCACGTTCATTTTTATTCAACACTGGTACATACTATTTCATCAGTTTATGCACATCACAGGATATATATTTCATCCACAATTTAGCAAATTTATAGGCATTTGTTTCACTTTCAATGACTTCCTGCTTCAGAACACATGGATTCCTCCATATTTCTTGATTGATAATTTCATGAGACTTCTTTCCAAACACATTATTTTTGATCCATAATCACTTTTGAAGCAAAACTCACACACACTTCATGATAAAAAATAACCCTAAGATTACAATTAGATATATAACTGGTTGGAATTAATGATTGTATGTCAATATATGATTTCTTATATATTTTCAGATAACAATTCAATCCATTATTTAAAGTGTAACCAGTTATATTATTTATTTACAGTATGGTCTATTCATGCATTATCTCTATATTCATAGACACAGGGTACACCACTTTGTACCCCCAATACTAATTTATATGTCTTCAAATATTGCTCACAGAAATGGTGTAAAAAATACTCATGTCACATGATCTACATATATATTTTATCACAATAATTTTCTGGGCACAAAATGCAAAGGTCACACTTATGATTGTACCAAATCCTAAATGGAAGTTGAATATGGATTACTAAAAACTTCCATTTCCAGTTTGCCTAATGCTTTCAAATGTCATTTCTATTGGTGACTACATATTTGTTTCTTCCTAAAATTATGTATTCAATCTCGATCCTGTTGAAAATGTCTAAACCTATCACTCACTTTACAATTGCCTGATTTTGTAATGTCTCTATTGATATCTTCTTTCCTATATTTTCCGCAGATCATCATTGTGACTGACTCTTCGCATGTGCTGACATTTACATTCACTGTATAAATGAAACCCTATTGCTAAAGAACATTTGATCCAAATTTTATACTCACTCTTCTTCCTAAACCTAGCGACTCTCTTCCTTATCCTACCCACTATCCCAATTTGAGTGGATGTTCTCTTCTACAATCAATCTTCCAAGGTACAAGGTCCTATGCCATTGATTATCAATTTATCTGAGACAACCGTGCAGAACATAATTAAAAGCTAAGTATCCCAATCAAGGGCCTCATTCCCTTCTGGGCTACAAATCTTACCTAGATTTCTGTTTTCATACTTATATTTCACCTCTATAGTTTTATAAATATCACAGGTTCCCAATACCATTATTCATCCATCAGAATGATTCCGAACCCAAATTGAACATGTTATTAACCCTAACCATACACTGTTCCCTCAATCTAACTTTACAAAAGAGAAGGGACAGGGTTCGTCTTGCAATACAGCAATGTAGGGGATCTGCCACCTACTGAGAACCTCAAAGGTCCATGCATATTTGATCCCTGGAGAAGATGTAGGCAGCTATGAAAGACCTGAAAAACCAAAAGTCATCTTCTATGGCAAACAACCTGTTCAGGATGAAGGGTTGTGTCTGAGTAAGCCTCTCTCTTCTTAATGTAGAGAAGATGGACCAAACCAGGCCTATGAGGAGAGCTGTTCCCGCAAACTGGTGTGGCCGATTTGGAAAGCAGTATGGAGATTCCTGGGAAAGCTTGGAATGGAACCACAATTTGACCCAGTATTGCCCTTCTCGTACTATTTCCTGAAGACCTTAAAATAGTGTATACCTCTGGGGTACTGCCACATCGATGTTCTTAGCAGTACAATTCACAATTGCTGCACTGTGGGCCCAACCTAGATGCCCTTCAATAGATGAATGTATAACAAAAATGTGGCATTTATACACCATGGAGTATTACGCAGCACTAAAATATGACAAAATCATGGAATTTTAAGGGAAATGGATGGTAATAGAGCAGATTATGCTTAGTGAAACTAGCCAATCCCTAAAAAAGAAATACCAAATGTCTTCTTGGATATAATGAGAGCAACTAAGAACAGAGCAGGGAGGAAGAGCAGGAAGAAAAGATTTACATTAACAGAGACATGAGGTGGGAGGGAAAGGGAGAGAAAAGGGAAATTGCATGTTAATGGAGGGAGACCCTCATTGTTATACAAAATTACATATAACAGGTTGTGAAGGGAATGGGAAAATAAACAAGGAGAAAAAATAATTACAGTAGATGGGGTAGAGAGAGAAGATGGGAGGGGAAAAGAGGGGGGATCATAGAGTATAAGAAAGGTAGCAGAATGCAACAGTAACTAATAGGGCATTATGTAAAAATGTGGATATGTAACCAATGTGATTCTGCAATCTTTATTTGGGGTAAAAATGGGAGTTCATAACCCACTTGAATCTAATGTATGAAATATGATATGTCAAGAGCTTTGTAACGTTTTGAACAACCAAAAAAAGAAAAAAAAGTAGCCATGTATATGCCAATCGAAAATCATCATGATATATATATATATATATATATATATATATATATATATATATATATATATATATATATAATCCACAGATGCAAAAATATTCATTTTACTGAACATGGATTTATGTGTAATGTTATTGAACTAGGAAGCTCACCCATAGGTTGAATTTTCAGTTCAAACAGCGTTTAGGAGTAGTGATCTCTTCTCACAATTTGTATCTGCCAATTCAGCCACCTCACAAGTATGTACATGTGATACCAGGTAGGATTCTCTATGTGCATATAAAAATACGTGTGCTACAGAGAAAGGGAGACAGGATTCCCATATTTGTTGACTTTAAAAACACATGCAGAATTATTTCAACAAAAAATTGACTAGATTTATAGCTCCTATACTATATAATGCAAAAAGCGATTCCAACTACACACCATGCCTCCTCTGAACGGCTTGTATTTCTATTCTGCTTGGGTTATGTTTCACCATCATATTAGGATTATTAGTCAGAGTCTAGTAGGGTATGGGTTAGTGTCAGGAATTCAGTATTTCAAATGGAAAATTGGAAAATGAATCCAATGTGTATGCAAATATGTGATATACAATAATCTTCCCACTCTCATCCAGAACAATGCTTTGACATTACCTTTGCCCCAAGTAAGACACAATTAGAGGATAAGAGTTAGAAATTCTGTGAATACTTATCTGGAATGGAAAATGATCAGGAGTTCACAACCTTGGAGGTGGTAGAGGAGTTTCCAAAAGGAAGGGACAGGGGTGATCACTCAACCTGATCTTTCATTAATATTGGGAGCCATCTTGCCTTAAAGCCATGGAAAGATAATTTTTGCTTTACTATAAATTACTGCAAATTCTGAACCTGCTTGGAATGCCTGCCCATGCCTTGAACTCACCCATGCCTGTCTTACTGACCAGATCACAGCCCTCTCTGAAACCTTACTGACACCTCATAAATATTGGCCTTCCCTGGCCAGACAACGACCCTCTCTGAGGCTCTAATGGTCCTCATAATTTCTGATGCTGGGGCCAGCAAATAAAAAATGTTAACTACAGTTAGTGTGATGCTTGTCAAAGTTCTGTTTTCTGATACTCCCTTTTTGTGTAACTTTTTGGGCTATAAAGCTGGGGTGTAGGAAAGGTGGGGATGCTGTCTTTTTCCCGCCGTTTTGAGAAGGAGAGTCAGCCTAGTCGGTTGAACTAATAAGCTTGCCTTAATTTGATTTTAATTGGAGTCAGTGGTCTTTTCTTGCATCCTGGTCTAACATTTTGGAGTTCCCCAGCGAGATGACGTTACCAGATCACAAGACCAGACTGCTGGAAATTCTGATGCTGGCCTTTCCTCCAGGGCTCAGGGCTGGAGAGCCAAGTTCCAAAGCCTTGGAGTGAGCCTTCGGTCCAGGGAGCACTGCAGTGAACCATCACACTAAAACTATTAGCAAGCACCTGGTGGAGGAGGCCTCCATTGGTAGGTGGTGCCTTTATAACATCTGATATCTGGTTAAGGGAGATGTCTTCTGATTACAGAGAGGTGGCCTGGGGAGGCTCACATGTACTCCTGTCCAGGACAGTAACAAGAATTGTTCTGTCCTCTGTTCTGTTCTGTATGGAATTTCTCTGAAAGGGTAGAAAGGTGCAGCCGGGCACGCAGGAGCTCCTACCCCGGAGCTTCAGCAAGACATTTCATTGCTCCTCAGTTTTTCTGTATCTTCACCAGGTTTCTGTTTCTTTGTGTTTTGTTTTGTGTTCTATATGTTTTTTGTTTGTTTGTTTTTGTGCATTTTGTTGTCTGATTTCTGTGGTAAAAACTTAAGGATATTGGACGTAAAAATGAGTAATAAAGCAAGTAAGCCTTACACCCTTTGGACTGTGTTCTAAAAAACTGTGATGAAGTTTACCCCCCTTTGTTAAGCAGGATGAGAAAAGCCCCTAGCTGGCAGCCTGGAACTCACCCACTGCAGAGGGCAATGCCTGCTGGCCACCAAGGAACAGAGTATCTCCCAGGTTAACAATGGAAACTCCTTTAAAACCCCTTGTTGCTCCAGTTCAAGAGAGTCACAACCTTTGGGCAGAGTCCCCTGTGTTTCTGCTTTGTTAGCAAAGCAGCAAACCTCCCTTTTTATTTTTCTCAAACCCTGTCCTCATTATTAAATAGGTATTAATTCACTTCAAGGTCAGAAACCGAAATTTAAGTTACAAATTTTGATAACCCCCCGACCCTGGAACTTTTTGAGAGCTGACTACTGAAATGTTAGGAGATGGAGCGAGATTGGGGTGGAACCAAACCAGAGGAGCTAGTCCCATAAGTAAAAGGAGGGACTGAGGGACTCCCAGCATCTACCAAAGCCCTGCTGCTTCAAGGAATTCCTTCCTTCGTTCCCTGCACTGTAAGGATTATGCCACCTCTGTCTTCTTAAAAAAAAGAAAAAGAAAAAGGGGACACTAAATGCAGTAAAGTCACCATGGAAACCCTTGATATTACATTTCAGGTTGCCCTCTGTGAAAACATCTGATCCCCTTGTGAGGACATCTATCCTGCCACTGGTGTAGGAAATTTTTCTCTTATCTGCTCTGTTTTTAAGGCTTCTGTCTGTCAGCCATAGTCTGGACCTCCTTTCTGTCTGTCTTGTGTCTTTGTTTCTGGCCCTTTAAGACATGTGCAATAATGTGCTGATATTATAAATTGTTTCTTGGGAATGATATTAGTTCAATGTGTGTCTAAATGATGATATTTTATTGTAACAATCTGGTATCTGGATGGGTTTTTGTAGCATTGCTCAATCTTGCAGTTAAAAGTCGGGTATAGGTAATTGTTTAGTTTATGATTTCAGATAATTCATGCCAGATAACTTAAATACTTAGGATGGAAAACTAAAGCACTCTACTTCCAAGTTGGCAAGTAACTTCCCAAACATTCAGTTTTATTTGTCACTAATTTTGAATTGGGTAGACTGAGAAAATATCACAGTGTGTACCAGTGCATTAATTTGGACAAGGATAGTAAATCATAGTATGGTATCTGTTGACAAAACAAGATGTAAAGATATAAAATTTTGTGAATTTCATCTTAATATTGTATCATAATTTTCAACTTCCGAACCTCAAAATTATGGTTAAAATGCCTTAGGCCTGAGGTGTCTGCTCAGAATAGCAGTTTTTCCCTGCTCCTTTCAGACCTCAGCCAGGACTTTTGTTGAAATGCTAATGAAAGAAGCCTGCAAGCTCAGGAGGAGACTGATCTGAGGCCTAAGGCAGGAAAAAAGGTAAATTGTATGATATTTATTAATTACTGGGCAGTCATTTTTTCTAGGACTCTTATTTTTTTCCTTAGATTCTGTATTCTTTTTTTGAGCTCATGAATTTGATCCTACAGACCTAGGTTAATGTTATTCTGATCAGCTCTATCTTTGACCAACAGTGGAGTTTTTGAAACATTGCAATGGAGATTTCAACTGCAAAAAGCTACAAGGCCTTTACTATTATTATGTGTGCACACTTTTGTTATGTGTTGTATGTCTATATATACATATATCCCTATATCATATATATGTTATACAAATTAACACATATAAGGAGCACTCATAAAAAAAGCACTCATAAAAACAAATTTTAAAACGTGGATCCAAAGATCTTTAATTCAAGTGATTTAATTGATACAATTTAAATTGGATAAACAGATAAAAATAAATGTCTTTAAATTTAACCTTACAAGTTTTTCTAGATGTTCAAAAATCTAATAAAATATTAATGCCGACAAAAGGTCTAATATGCCTTGGTTCTAGGACTTTTTCTTCAACAAAAAATGGTACACTGTTCAATACATTTGTCTAATATTTTGATAAATAAGTAAAGTAAATTTGATATGGGATTACTCATTCATGAGTACTTTTGTTAGATATCTGATTGATTTACTAAGGTCTGTATGAGTTTGTCCTAAAGTCTGTATAAGATTGTAAAAATCAGTCATGTGTTAAAGAGACAAAAATTTCTTAAAACATAAGTTTACCCATAACATTGTGGTTATTAAGTTTTATTTTTCTAGAGCAAGCAACCATAAAAATTAAACAACTGATTAAATAAGAACTGTTATTTTAGAGCACTGTACTGCCATTTCTTTAAAAGCTAAACTTGGTTAATGTAGAAAAATCAATGCAATTGTGATGCTATTAATGTGCTCATATCTTCCAGGTATACAAGTCTGTAAGGTAGAAACTTTAAAAGAGCATTATATCAAGCTGGTGTTCTGAAGTTGTATGGTAAAAAAAATATATATATATAGGGATTTATTTACCTGTTGTCAATAAGATATGTAAACTTTTATGTTACTTTTTATTTTGGGGAACAATTTAAATGTATTTTAAGTTAATGAGAGCCTAATCTATGTAAAGGTTAAAAACTTTCAGCCTTTTTTTAATTCATGTTTTAAATGCTATATCATATGGTGTTAGCTAATGTTCATGTGACCTCAAACAATTTATGTAAACTTTGTAAAATGATATTTAAAAAACAAAGATTAGCTTTAGAATTAAAACACTTAAGATTAATAAAGAGCCCTTCCTTACCTGAGATAAGGCTCTGTGTCCCATCTTATTATGTGAGAATGACTACGAAAGCAGTAGGTCAGATGTTATTTCATTTAACGATATTTTCAAAAGTTTTTTTTTCCTGTCAACATTACTAGCATCTCAAACAGAGGATATAATGTATAACTCAGCCAAAAATTTTAGGGTAGCTATTACACGAACTAAGTTTGTTTACTGTTGTTAATTTTATTTTGTAATTTCCTTATGGGTGATATAAAGATTCCCTGTTAGTGTTTTACAGAAGTGTTGCTTTAAGAACACAACATTGGTTAATTTAAGATAATTAGCTATCACCTACAAGACAGACAGAATAATACAGATCCCAAATAATAAAAAGATAAATAATTTTAAATTATAGACATTAAAGCCCAGTACTCTTAATGTAAGTCTGTTAAAATTTATTTGATGGATGTTTAAGATTAGGATTTAAAATTAAAGTTATATGAAAAGGGACAAGAAAACCAATATTTGGCTCTTGCCCTCTGAGTCAGTCTGTATCCAGGGAACAGCGGACTTCTCTAAAGAGCTTTTCAACTCTGAACCACATAACTTCCTGATCAGGGAGATTAATGAGACCACTGGAGAACAGAAAGCCAATCAGTGCATTTGCTACGAAGAGGAGAGTCATCAGAGAAGGGAGACATCCCTGATGCTTCCGAGGGAAGCCACATGGTCAAACAAGACCTGGACCCACCTAGCGCAAATGGCACTAGCAGAACTGAGAAGCTGCTCTCAAGTTTCCCCAGGAATGACTCCCATAAAAGCTCAGCTGACTTTTCACAATAGATAGAAACAAAAGTCAGTTTGACTGCTTCATCTTAAACACTTAGAATAGACAGTTAAAAACAAATTACAGCCATTCCTGGGCATTTTATATAATAATAGTAATAATAATATTTTAAGGTATACACTTTATGTTAGCCTCCCAAAATAAGTAAGACTAAAGGCTACAAAGAAGGATTCTCAGACAGGAATGCCTGATAACTATAAAAAGAGGCTATCAAGATTATCTGCCAGAGGCAGAAGTTTTTAGTTTAAGGCCTACAGATATTCTTAACCTAAACACATAGTCTTGGTATTTGTTAGTATGATTATGCAGCAATGAGTAAGAGAATTAAAGGTTTCTCTATTAGACACAGACGTCATACTAGTAAAAGTATTTTGCAAGATCAGATGACATTAAATTATTAAACTGAATCTTATGGGGAGGGACAAATGTAACACTAAAAGTTAAATATTAAGTTGACAGTCCTGATAACTGGGAATATTTAAGACTGGTGAGGAAACTTCTATACAGTGACATGTTCCAGCTGCTGCAACATTTATTAAGTACTCATGTTTTTTTGTTTCTCTCATAGAAGAACCCATCCCCAGATGACTTTACTACCTGTTCTTCCCAATCCAGACTTCAAACCTAACTGACTTCTAAAAGGCGACTAATGTCCCTCAGGCGGTGCCCCCTCACGGCACCCTCTCTCAGCTCAGAAGAAGTCTAAATGAGTGACGCCTCTCTTCTTACAACAATGGAGACAAAAATAAATAGAATATCAATATAAGTAATTAATTAAGTCAGGTAAAATCAGGGAGACGTGTTTTTGGGTGAGTTCAAAAAATCGGGAGACTATTACCTGAGGGATTAAAATTCCCACAGTGCTCTTCCTACCCAATCAAATATATGAACGGAACACATTAGAAAAGGGGGGAATGATTGACCCAACCTTATCTTTTATTAAAATTGGGAGCCATCTTGCCACAAAGCCGTGAAAAGATAATTTTGGCTTAACTATAAATTACAGCAATATCTGAACCTGCTTGGAATGCCTGCCCGTGCCTTGAACTCACCCATGCCTGGCTATCTGACCAGATAACAGCCCTCTATGAAACTTTGTTGACACCTCATAAATATTGGCCTTCCCTGGCCAGTCGACACTCTCTGAGGCTCTAATGGTCCTCATAAATTCTGATGTTGGGGCCAGCAAACAAAAATGTAAACTACCATTAGTGTGATGCTTGTCAGAATTCTGTTATTTTTAACCCCACTTTTGTGTAACTTTCTGGGCTATAAAGCTGGGCTGCTCTTCTGTTCCCGACGTTTTGGGAGGGAGAGGCAGCCAGGGTGGTGGAAATAATAAGCTTGCTTTAATCTGATTTTAATTGGAGTCAGTGGTCTTTTCTTGCGACCTGGTCTAAAAGGTAAACACTACACAAACCTGGAGCTCTGCCGGACTAAAGACTTCTTGAGAAAATGCCTTTGACGATGCGCACTCGACATATATGTTGTTGTCAGAAGCTTTAGCTTCCATTCAAATGAGACCATCAAAGCTGGGTCTACATCTATGAGACCTGGAAAACATTGTTTCAATTTTTTCAAAGAACATGAGGCAGCAGTGCTGACTTCTCTCTGTAGGTAAACTGTGGCCACTGAAAGCTAAGTGTCTCCGCATGTGGATTGTGAAGCCATTTGGTCATCCTCCAATTTTCATGGTGTTTCTTTCTACTGCAGTGGGAGTTTGGTATTTGCTTCATGAAATACAATGAGTTCAACTGGTACACAGTGCTGGAGAGAGTCCTGTCACGTGTGGTGGGTCCGGGTCTGCAGGAGAATGCACCAACCAGGCTTCTATCCCACATAGCTTGACCCTTTGACCATAGCAACATGATTCTGAACATTGCCCTGAAACGTCTCCATATAACAAAATGCCTTTTATGGAGAGGTTTCAGACGTATAAGTGATTCCTGTCTGTAACATGTCAG
Organism: Callospermophilus lateralis; assembly: GCF_048772815.1. Taxonomy (NCBI): domain Eukaryota; kingdom Metazoa; phylum Chordata; class Mammalia; order Rodentia; family Sciuridae; genus Callospermophilus; species Callospermophilus lateralis. The sequence goes on from NW_027517623.1 coordinate 245,278, forward strand.
CCACAAGTCATTTGGATGTCAATGGCAGAATCACATGTCCCGACCACAGATGTTTTATCACACACCTGCACACAACAGCTTTTGGCCCACTACTCAGCAGGCCCCAACATACTGGCATCTCTGTTCTACACCATTTTCATAAAACCCAGTCAATCAAGGCACTGTCTGGTACACTCAGGATCAGCAACTGTACATCCAAAGGTTCTCCAGTGGCAGGTGGCCATGGGAAGTTCAAAAATTTCATTGTATTTATCTAGCCATTTTCAAAGATGAAGTTGGAGAAACTGTGGGTTTGAATTCATTAAGGAACCATTAAATTTAGAGGAAGCACATTTCAATGAATAATCTAGAGAACTCTCACAGGCAAGGGTTCCCAAAGACTGGCCAAAAGGTCACATGAAGCCAGCCCCATTGAGGTCTACAATGTAAGGTCCATGTGTGTTTTGACTCTCAACTATGGCTTCCAAATCTGTCAGAATAAAATCATGTGATATCCTGGCTGAGATTCCCAGTGCTCTGTGGAAAGCCACTCTGGGCTTAGATCTCAGTGTCCAAGGGCGACTCTCATGTGTGGCCTCCTAAAATCCCAACACAATTCATGGCAATACTTCTCTGAAGTCAGTTCCATAACGCATTCTCTAAGAAGAATCACACCAGAGTTCAAGCCCAGGTGGACCCAGGCATCTCTTACAACCACCACACAAATGACCACAATTAAAACTAAAACACTCCCACATGCTCCTCATCTTCTTCCACATAGACATTCATCATAAACTCTGGCTGGAGGTTTCCATGAAGGGCACAGCCCAATACACTGTTCAAAATAAGCACCCTTGTCCCTCATGTGCCTAAAGTAAGGGTGGCCTGGACACCCTTGCTGTGAACAAAGAGTGATCAAATAGGCCTGCCCTATATCTGATCTGCTTCTCCAATTTGAGGACTAATGACTGTCTGGTATAGATTCTTTATGTGAATTGGTATCATAGAAAACCCAAGCCCCTATCGGCTAGCCTCTGCAGGGATTTGAAGAAATGATTTGACCCAAATGATCCCTATTCTCACTTGATTTAGCTCTGGAAGCTTACAGAGGAAAGTGAGAGACTTCATCCACAATGACTGCACTTTTGGCCATTTTGGTTTTGGATGCACACTTGGAAACTTTCTTTAGATCCATCAGGTGCTGAGAATCTAAGCCACTGCCACCACACCGGGCCAAGTGGCTGTTCCAGACACATCCCTTTCCAAAGCAATTAAGCAAAGAGCCACAGGTGATGCCCATTCATTTCCATTTGAAAACTGTTTTCTTCAGGCTTCACAAAGGGTTGGCCTGAGGCAAAGACCTTCCTGACATTCAGGGTAATAGAAACATAAGTAAGCAAATGGCCCAAAGCAGGGTTTCTCCACTGAGACTTTACTGGTCACACTGATATCTGAGTTTTCTGAGATGCTCCCATTCCCTTCAGCTATCCAGTACATGGCCATGTAACAGAGCTTGGACGTGGTACATATCTTGGAAACAAAACCATGAGGATACTCTGGAGAGTGGCCAGTATTCAGGAAGAAAAGAGGAACTTAGGAAGATAGTAGCTGTTCACCTTCCATTAGGCAAGCCACACTCCATTCTTAAATTGGGTGAGAAGAATGCTGGGGAGCTTTATACTAGACAGGACACAACTATTGATGCATTCGCATTTCAAATGTCTACAACCACGGATACAGTGGGATACACAGACATAGAAACACTCGTGTTGTCAAACGACTTTCTAGAAACTTTCCAGTCCAAACCTACATGAGACAAAACCACAATCTCACACCGACACCCACAACGGCACCTCCTTCCCCCAAGTATGACTGTGACTATCCTGAGTGTCCTCTGACTGGTGGGCCATACTATGTTCCCACGAAATGGCCTGTCCTATCTCAGATCTGGTCTTCTTTGCAAACTTTTTGAAGTTGTCAGGAGCCATGGTTGAGCCACTACCTGCTTTCTCAGAAAAAGCCGCTCTTCAGAGCTCTCCTGAAATTTGGCCATCATCACATAAGTAGGTACCAAGAAACACTGACTCTGTCTTTGGTAAATTCAAACAATTGAGACCACTGGGACTGAAACTAAGACTTGCTCTGGGTGCGTGGCTTCCTGGATCCCAAGTTCAGAGAGTTCCATCACCAAGGAAGTGTTGTAGGTCACTTCCTTCAGGAACTGAATGAGGTCACTGCAATGGAAAACCACTTTGTCCTAACAGTTGCTTCCAATGGTCCCATGAGATGGAGGCTGTCCCTACTTCCCGTGACACTTTCACGAGTTTGAATGGTATATCAACCATAGGCATCCGGGAACAGCTCTGTACACAGGCCTGGTTTGGTCCATTTAATCTACATTAAGAAGAGAGAGGCTGATTCAGACACATTCCTTCATTCTGACCAGGTTGTTTGACATGGAAGTTGACATGGATTTGACTTTTGCTCTCTCAGGTCCTTCATAGGTAAAAAGGTCGGTCAAAAGTCGGAGGAAAAGTCCACCAAGAGACTGTCTCATGCCACAGCAAAGGGTTTATTGGGCGTCCAGCATGCTGGGGCTCAGAGCTAACTTCAGAGGAGCAAAGAACAAAGAGCCCCAAGAACAACTTGAGCAGAGTTTATTTACATTCTTTAGAGAGGGCAGGGACTTTGCATACATCATAGCCTCCTTTAGCAAATCAACATACCACGGGAAAATCAAGTAACAACCCAAAAACATGATTAGCACATTCATTGGCAGGAAGAGGTCGGACAGGGGGTGATTGGTTAGCCCTGAGAAGGGGTATACGTTTAAACTGATTGGTTGAAGCCCTGAGATGTATACGTGATGAGCTGCACGGTTTCTGGGAAGGGGTTGTTTAGTAACTAGGTGGTCAGGGAAGATTTCAACACACATCTAATTGGCAGTTCCGGGAATTGTCTTAACTGCCACAGGAATTTCAGGTTCTGAGTGCAGCTTGGAAACTTTACAAAACCTGGTTCTTTATGTTTCAATTTTAATTTCTTTTATTCTTTCATTTCCCACTCCTTTTTCTTACTACATTTAATCTTAAAAGTAATGAATCATAATTATTGCGGGGTCTCACACTCTATTTCTGCCAGTGGAGCGTATTTCTGTCGGATTACCATGAGTTTTTCCTGCCCAATTTGAGCCTGGAGAAAGGAAACTAAGCAGTTAAGCAAACAAGGTCCCACAGTTAGCAACACCATAAGGATGATCAGGGGTCAAGCTAAGCCTGATAGGAGTGTAGTTAACGAGGGGGACTGGGTAAACCATGACTCAAACCACCCTTGTTGAATCTCCCTTTCTCTCTGGCGCTCTTCAAGGCATTTTCTCAATTTACTCATGGATTCTCTTACAACTCCAGTATGGTCAGCATAAAAACAACATTCTTCTCTCAGTGCAGCACAGAGGCCCTGCTCCCTCATGAAGAGGAGGTCTAATCCTCGCCTGTTCTGTAAAACAACTTCAGAGAGAGAGAGTTTAAGGATTCCTACAGCACTGTGATGGAGGTCTCTAATGTCTTCCAGTCTTGATCTATTGCTGTTTCTAATCAGGCCATTTGTTGTGACCCATGGATGATACCAGCTGTTCCCGTACCCACTCCTGCAGCAGCTCCTATCCTCAATAGGATAGCTAGAGTAAGGGACACTGGATGACAGCAAAATCAGGTTGTTTGTCCCCCTAGTAGACCTTAAAATGATTCTGCATCATAATAAAGAACCCTGGGGAGTATCTGCACCATTACACAATAATTTACAAAGCTGTCAAATACATGGGTTGAAATGCAAGGAGTTCTGACTGTGTGGAGTTCAGTACAATTAAGGTTCCTTTAATTAGTTCCCAGGGGCAGGAGTCAACTGTACTCTGGACTGGGGAAGTAGGCAAAGATGGAAACTGGGAAGTATGAGATGGTAGAGGGGTTCTGGTAGATCTAGGCATGGGAGGTTTTGGAGGCTTAATTCCTGGCTTGAGGGGATTGGGCCCTATTGCTGTGGGATTTTCCTCCTTTTTAAGCAGGATGGTGAACCAGTGACCAACGTCATAACGAGGGCCATAAATATAGAATCGCATTTCCCACGTATTTTCCATAGACCATGTTGTTCTGAGGTAGCCCCTTCCTTTGGAAGTGAAAGTTATATTGAGGGGGTAACATAGACTATTCTTTCCACAGCGAGTTTTTGACACAACTTGGCTAGCGGCACATTTCTTGGGATCAATCCAGGTGTCATTTTTTCCAACCTGAATGATACTGTCTGGGGAGTTTGGTTTCAACTATGTAGCTCCCGTTTGTTCACAACCCCAAGATCTAAAATAAATGTCACTGGGTCCTCCATAGGTTTGGGCCTGTTTGCGACTTCAGAAATCAGCTGGGCACACATAAAAATCAAGACTGGCTAGTTTACACCTGAGCTGGGGAAGATGATATCCATAATTCATGGGGTAAGGTGGTCTATGTTGCCATGGTTTGGGTTTGAGTGGGATCTGTGTGGAGTCCTCTATGTCAGGGAGATCCTAGTCAGAGAGGCCTATGGCAAGCTGACAAATGTCCAGGTAGAGAGATGGCCACCAAGTCCATAAGAGGGCTGTATGTGAAATAGACCACACTACTTCCCCAGTAGGATTTATAGCTGCCATTGTTGCTGAACAGGCTGATGGTGATTAGGACTGCTGGTGGTCAGGGGAAGAATCCATAGCCCTACCCACACAACGGACACGCAACTTGAGAGGGTTACCAGTCTGTTCTAGTTTCCAGCCGGATGCTGGACAGGGCGCAGGCTTGAGATGGGTGGCACGGATCCAGGAAGTGATTCCATCCACTTTCACCACTGTAGGTGTTATAAGCAGCACCTGGTATGGTCCTTTCCAGCAGCGATCCAGGGATGATACCTGATGCCGTCTCACATAGACGAAGACTCCCACTTGATATCGATGTGGGGTTCCCTCGTCTCCAGGCTGATAAGCAGTGGCCAACTGTTTCCACAGGTATTGCTGGGTGCTGTGTTTGTTCATGGGCTTTAAGTCTGTCAAGCAAGGGGGTGTGAAAGGAATAATTAAGTCTCAGAGTTGGGGTTAGGTCCCTTACTGGAGGAGGGGCACCATAGAGAATTTCATAAGTGGTGAGTTTACACAAAGAGGAAGAGGGTGTACTTCTTGCACGAAACAGTGCTTAAGGTAGGAGCATAGTCCAATTTTTTATGCCGGTCTCCAAGCTTAATTTCTTTAAAGTCTCTTTGATGGTTCTAATCATCCTTTCTACCTGTCCTGAGCTCTGGGGTCTATAAGCACAATGTAACTTCCAATTAATCTTCAGGGTCCTGGTGAATCCCTGACTTACCTGGGCAACGAATGCCGGTCCATTATTGGACCCTATTACCTTAGGCAGGCCGAACCTTGGAAAAATGTCTTCTAGAATCTTTTTGAGCACCGTCTTAGCCGTTTCTTTCTTCATGGGGAAGGCTTCAACCAATCATGAAAGAGTATCTACAAAGACTAGGGGATATTTAAGTCCATACCTTCCTGGCTTAATTTCAGGAAAAGTCCACTTCCCAGAATTGTCCTGGTCTGGTTCCTCGTAAGCGCTTCCCTGCAGGAAGCTTGGATGGGTAAGCATTAACTAATTGGCAGACTTGACAAGCTCTAGTCACCTGCTAAGCTATTTCTTTCCTCTGTGAGTCAGTCATTAATAAATCCTTTCTTCGGTCCTTTAAGAGAGCCTATAACTTCTTTGAGCTTAAGTGGGTGAGCTAGTGTACATCTTTGACATAAAGGTGGGCTTTTTGAAATTTTAAACTTGGCTCTGTAGGGTCCCAGAGTTCTGTATCTGTCTCCTCACATGATAAGTTGCCTGAATGTTCCAGTGTGGCCAAGTTTCCTGAATGTTGATCCCCCTGGTGTGGAAAAAGTTAACAGAGTCACTCCGTTTAGGGCTGCCAATTAAGCTTCCTCATCTGCCCTTCTGTTTTTAACTGCGACGAGGTCGTTTCCCTTCTGGTGCCCTGGACAGTGCACTATAGCTAGTTCCTTAGTGCCCTGCCCTGCTGAGAGAAGGTGGAGAATCTCAACTTTGTTCTTTATTTTTTTTCCCAGTGGAGGTTAATATCCCCCTTTGCTGGTAAATAGCCCTGTGCACATTAGCATTGCCAAATGCATAGCGGCTATCAGTGTAATGGTGGCCCTTTTGCCTGTTGCTAGTTCCAATGCTTTCGTAAGGGCAATCAGTTCTGCCTTTTGGACTTATGTCTCTTCTGGGAGACCAGAGGATCAGATGACATTAGTTTTGCTAACTACTGCTGCTCCAGCCCGCCACATACCATCTTGGAGGAAGCTGCTCTCTTTCGTAAACCATACGACTTCAGGGTGAGGCAGTGGCTGGATTTTTCAAGTCTCGTCCTATACTGGTTTCCTCTGCAGTATGTGTTGACACTCATGAGCGACAGGTCCTGATGATTCTTCTGGCAGCCAGGTTGAGTGGAGCAGAAGGTCCAAGAGTTATTCTGTCTTTGCTAATCCAGAGGCTCTGGTAGTGGTTTATTCTGGAGTTTGATAGCCACCTCTCTGGAGGTTGACAGATGATGCTCTCCAGGGCATGGGGGGCTATCATGGATAGCTTCTGTCCCAACGTTCATTAATAAGCATCTTTTATTAGAAGCGCTGCCACTGCTATAGCTCTTAAGCAACGGGACCACCCAGTAGCCACTGGGTCCAGTTTTTTTGATAAGAATGCTACCGACCTTTTCCAAAGTCCCAAATTCTAAGTGAACACTCCCCATGCTATTCCTTTCTTTTTCTCGATGTAGAGAGTGAAGGGTTTATCTATATCTGGGAGTGCTAAGGCCGGAGCAGATAGCAGCACTTTTTTTGACATTATCAAAAGCTTGTTGGTGCTCAGGGGTCCATTGGAATTGGGCATTACACTTTATCAGCGGGTATAAAGGGGCAGCCAGAGAGGTGAACCCAGGAATCCATCACCTGCAAAAGGCAGCAGTCCCAAGAAACTCTCTGAGTTGTCTCTTATTAGATGGGGGTGGTATCTGCACAATGGTTTGTTTTCTGTTCTCAGTGAGCCATCATTTGCCACCCCTAAGAGAATAACCCAGGAAGATTACTTCTTGCTGACAAATTTGGGCCTTTTGGCAGAAGCCCTATATCCAAGCCGAGCAAGCTCGGATAATAGTGCTTGGGTCCCAGACTTATAGTTCTCCGTGGTGTCCGCTGCCAGTAGCAGATCATCCACATATTGGAGTAGGGTGACTTCGGGGTGTGCAGTTCTGAAGTCGTTTATGTCCCTGTGGAGGGCTTCATCAAAGAGAGTGTGGGGGGGTTTGAACCCCTGTGGGAGTCTAGTCTAGGTTAGTTGGCCAGATGTTCCAGTTTCTGGGTCTATCCACTCGAAAGCAAACAGCAACTGACTGTCCTTATGTAGAGGCAAGCAGAAGTAAGCATCTTTTAAGTCCAGCACAGTGTACCATTCCCGCTCCAGATTCAGAGTGCTAAGCAAATTATATGGATTGGGTACTGTGGGGTGAATGTCCTGCACTCTGTTGTTGATCTCTCTTAGGTCTTGAACAGGACTGTAGTCCCTAGTTCCTGGCTTTCTTACTGGTAGCAGGGGGGTATTCCATGCTGATTGACAGGGCCTTAGGACCCCAATGGCCAATTATTTCTGAATATGGGGACTTATCCCATCCTTAGCTTCTTTGCTTAGAGGATATTGTTTAACACTGATTGGAGAGGCCGAGGCTTTTAATTCTACTACTATTGGAGGTTGTTTTACGGCTAGACCTAACCCAGCAGTTTCTGCCCAGGCATTAGGATAATCTTTTATCCATTTCTGTTGTAGTTTGCCTCTTTGATCAGTCCTAGGGGGCACGAAGTGTTGATGTTCATCTTCTACATACATAGTCAATTCTCTGACTATGGGAGTTTTTACTGAAGGCTTTAGAACATCCACTTGGGGACCATCAGCGTTAAAAGTTACTCTATCCCCGAGTTTGGTAAGCAGATCCCTGTGCATCAATGGGGCTGGGCATTCTTGGATTACTAGGAAAGAGTGGTGGACTTTTCATTTTCCTACTTCCATAATCCTCTTAGTTGTCCAAGCCCGATATGTAGTGCCATTAGCCCCTTGAACTAGAGACCATTTATTTGATATGGGGCCCAGTGAAGCCTTAAGGGCTGAGTATACTGCTCCTGTATCCACTTCAAAGTTCACTGGAGTCCCCTCCACTTCAAATGTTACCCTGAGCTTGGGGAGGGGATCCGAGCCCTGACATTCCAAGTCCTCTTCTAGAGTCAGCATGGCGGGCTGCATGGCTTCTTCTTTTTGGGGCACTCTTTGACTCAGTGTTCTTTTTCTCTACAGTAGGTACATTGATCTGAGGCCAGGGACAGCCTTTGGCGTGGGCCCAAGTATCCCTTTCTGACTCCCTGCTTTTTAATTTCTGGCGTATTTGCTGCTGTGAAGAAAACCTTAGCCAATGCTTTTGTCTGCCTTTTGCTCCTTTCATCCTCCTTTTGTTCCCTTTCCTTCTCTCTCCTCTGTTCCCTCTCCTCCTCAGTTTCTCTCTTATAATATACTTATATACTTATACTATATACTTATAATATATATCTTATAATATACTATTTCAGCTTCTCTGTCTAAATCTCTTAAGGTCGTATTTTGTAACGCATCTAGACATTGTAACTTTCTCTTAATATCTTGGGCAGCCTGCTCAATAAAGGCCATTGTAACAAATGCCTTTTGGTCATCTGCCTGAGGATCAAAAGGAGTACATTTTCTATATACTTCCTTAATTCTCTCCAGAAACATAGAGGGAGACTCATTAGGCCCTTGGATAATCTCTCTTACATTGGCCAAATTGGTCGGCTCTCTGGCGGCCACTCAGAGACCCGCTATTAGAGCCTGGAGATATGTGGACAGATGCTTCCCACCTTCAAAGGTGTTGGAGTCCCAGTTGGGTCGGTTCATGGGCCCATAGGAATGGAGAGAGAGCATCACAGGGGCTTCTGAGTTTTCTATTATCCGTCGCCGGTGGGTTCCTTTAGGTTGCCCAGCTTCCTTCAGGAGAGGAGGGGTTGCTGCTGCTGCGGGGAAGTCCCCTGGAGGGCTTGGGTCTGGCCCAATTGCCTCTAGCAGTGGAGAGGCTGAGTCAGCGGTGGGAGGATCATCAGGAACTGTGTTGGTGGTTGGGGAGGGAGAGTAGACGATAAGGAGGGGGTGGAGTGTCCAGTCTTGTGACTCAGGGAGAATGGAAGGAAGAGGGAGAGGAACGGAAAGTTTGAATGATAGGAATGTGGGGAAAGGGGTATATGGCTGTTGATCTGGTTGGCCACGTGGCCCCGGCTGAATGACAATATCTCTGAATTTTCAGATAAGAGGAAAGTGGAAGGATTCTTCTGGGGACATCCGAATTCAAGGATGGGCCATTCTGAAGCACAGAGAGTCTGCCAGGTACAGTGTTTTACTGAAAAAGAAAGATTCTGGGCCCTTGAGTGGACATCAGTTCAATGATCAAGGGTCAGGGACAGAGAAGAGGAAGTGCTTCGTCCCATAATGGGAGTTACTCAAACAGGGACAGTGAAGACACAAACACAACACAGACAAAGACAAACAGTAAACGTTTAACATGAGTCCAACACAAAGATTAGAACTGAGTAACTGGCAATGGGTTAGACAATAAAGACAGAGAGTAAACTCAACATGAGTTCAGAACAATGACCAAAACTGAGTTACCGGCAAAACCTGATGGGCTGGCAAATTGAATCCTGAAGCAAAACATAACCGAGTTGAGGAAACTACTATTCCTTGAATTCCCTAGTCCTCCGGAGTGTCCCTCAGGGACGTGACCTTGGCTCTGTGACACGTCTGTCACCCCATAGGAGAGAGCTAATGCTCTTCACCAACAGCCACTTTGCCACGCCCTAGCCTGAAACCCGAAACCAGAAAGAGGCGCCTTACTTACCCCAAGAGGAGTCCCTTGAAGTCTTCCGTCCACCGCTGCCGGATATCTCACCTGGGGCCTCCAGATGAAAAGGTGCTGCGAACGTCAAAGGAAAAGACAACAAAGAGGCTTTCTCATGCATCAGCAAAGGGTTTATTGGGGGTCCAGAATCCTAGGGCTCAGAGCTCCCTTCAGAGGAGCAAAGAACAAAGAGCCCCGAGAACAACTTGAGCAGCATTTATATACATTCTTTAGAGAGCTCAGGGACTTTACATACATCATAGCCTCCTTTAGGAAATCATCATGTACCACGGGAAAATCAAGTAACAACTCTAAAACATGATTAGCACATTCATTGGCGGGAAAAGTTGGGGCAGGGGGTGATTGGTCAACCCTGAGAAGGGGTATACATTTAAACTGATTGGTTGAAGCCCTGAGATGAATACGTGGTGAGATGCACGGCTTCTGGGAAGGGGTTGTTAAGTAACTAGGTGGTCAGGGAAGATTTCAACACACATCTAATGGGCAGTTCCAGGAATTGTCTTAACTGCCACAGGAATTTCAGGTTCTGAGTGCAGCTTGGAAACTTTACAAAACCCGGTTCTTTACATTTCAATTTCAATTTCTTTTATTGTTTCAGAACCTTACAGTGGAAGGTGAGAGACTTCATTCACAATGACTGCTCTTTTGGCTATATTGGTTTTGGATGCACACATGGGATCATTTTTTTTGATCCGTCTGTTGCTGATAATCTAAGCCACAGCCTCACACAGGGCCAAGAGCCTGATTAAGACACATCTCTTTCCAAAGCAATTACTTCTCTGAGGTCAGTTTCAGAACTCAGTCTCTGAGGAGAATCACACCAGTGTTCAAGACCAGGTGGACCCAGTCATCTCTTCCAACCGCCACACAAATGACCACAATTAAAACCAAAACACTCTCACATGGCACTCATCTTCTTACATATATACACTCATTATACCCTTTGGCTAGAGTTTTCCATGAATGGCGCAGCCCAAGAGAGTGTCCAAAATAAGCTCCCTTGCCCCTCATTTGCCTAACCTCAGGATGGCCTGAACACCCTTCCTGTGAACCAGGATTGATCACATAGTTCTTCCTTTAATACTGCACTGCTTCTCCAATTTGAGGCCTACTGACTGTCAGGTATAGATTCCTTATGTGATTTGGAGTAATTATTAAACCACAGTAACTTTGCAGAGCTTCAAAGAACTCATTTGACCCAAAGGATCCCTATTCTCACTTGGTGGAGGTCAGGAAACTTACAGAGGAAGGCGAGAGACTTCATGCTCAATGACTGATCTTTTTGCCATTTTGGTTTTGAATGCACACATTGGATCTTTCTTTAGATTCATCAGTCGCTGATAATCTAAGCCACAGCCTCAAACAGAGCCACAAGGCTGATTCAGACACATACTTTTCCAAAGCAGTTAAGCAAAGAGCCACAGGTGATGCCCATTCACTTCCATTTTAAAACTGTTTTCTTCAAAATTCACAAAGGGTGGCCTGAGGCAAAGACCTTCCTGACTTCAGGGTAACAGAACAATAAATCAGCAAATCCCAATGCAGGGTTTCTCCACTGAGACTTTCTTGGTCACACTGATATCTGAGTTTTCTGAGATGCTTACAATTCCCTTCAGCTATCCAGTACATGGCCATCTCACAGAGCTTGGAGGTGGTACATATCTTGGACAAAAAACCATGAGCCTATTCTGGAGAGTGGCCAGAATTCAGAAAGAAAACAGTAACTTAGGAAGATAGTAGGTGTTGCCCATCGAAAAGCAACCAGCAGTCCTTTCCTAAAATGGGCAGGATGAATGCTGGGAAGCTTTCTACTAGACAGGATACATCCATTAATCCATTCTGTTTTCTAATGTGTACAACCAAGGACACAGTGGGATACATAGACAGAAACACACTCGCCTTGTCAAAGGACTTTCTAGAAACAGTCCACTCTAAACCAAACAAACTGCCTTTCCTACCTATTCTCAGAACATGAGACAAAACCACAAACTCACACCCACACTCCAAAAGTCACCTCCTTCCCCCAAGTAAGTCTGTGACTATCCAGAGTGTCCTCTAACAGGTGGGCCATACTATGTTCCCCCAAAATGGCCTGTCCTGTCTCAGGTCTGGTCTCCTTGTCCATCTCTGTGAAGTTGTATGGAGCCTGTGCTGACCACTACCTGCTTTCTCATTAAAGGCCCATCTTCAGAGCTCTACTTGCATTTTGTCATCATCAAACCATTAGGTACCAAGAGAGACAGACTCTCTCCTTGGTAAATCCAAACAAGTAAGTCCACTGGAAATGGGACTGGGACTGGCTCTGAGTGCCTGGCTTCCTGGATCCCAAGTTCAGAGAGTTACATCACCAAAGAAGTGAGGTAGGTCAATTCCAACAGGAAGGGAATGAGGTCACTGCCTTGGCAACCACTTTGTCCTAACACTTCTTTCCAAGGGTCCCTTGAGATGGAGGCTGCCCCTACTTTCTGTGACACTTTCAGAAGTTAGAATGGTATATCAACCATAGACACCCAGGAGAAGCTCTCCACACAGGGTTGGTTTGGTCCATCTTCTTTATATCAGTAGGAGAGAGGCTGATTCAGACACATCACTTCATCCTGAACAGGTGGTTTGCCATGGAAGATGACTTTTGCTCTCTCAGATTCTTCATAGCTGCTACATCTTCTCTAGGGATCATTTCTGCATCAAACTTTGAGATTCTCAACAGGTGGAAGATCCCCTACATTCGTGTATTGTAAGACCAACTCTGTCCCTGCTCTTTTGTGAAGTTAGATTGAGGGAACAGTGTATGGTTAGGGTTAATAACATATTCTATTTGGGTTAGGAAACATTCTGCAGGATGAATAATGGTATTGGGAACCTGCGATATTCACAAGAATATATAGGTGAAATATAAGTATGAAACCTGAAATCTAGGTACGATTTGAAGACCAGAAGGGCATTGGGCCCTTTAGTGAGATACTTAGCTTTGAATTATGTTCTGCACAGATATCTCAGATAAATCGATGTGCAATGGCAGAGGACCTTGTACCTTGGATGATTAAATGTCCTAGAGAACATTAAGTCAAAAAGGAATAGTCGGCAGGATTAGGAAGGTAGTCAGTAGGTTCAGAAAAAAGAGTGAATATAGGATTTGGACAAAAGTTTCATTAGCAATAGGGTTTTGGGTAGATAGTGAACGTAAATATGAGCACATATGAAGAGTCAGTCACAATGATGAACTGGGGAAAATATGTAGGAAAGCAGATATCAATAGAGACATTAGGAAATCAGGCAAAGTATAATGAAATAGGGTTAGACATTTTCAACATGGTTGAGGTTAAATATATAATCTTAGGAAGAAAGACATATGTTGCCTCCAATAGGATTGACATTTGAGAGCATTAGGCAACCTGGACATGGTTGTTTTTAGTAATCCATGCTCACTTTCCATTTTGCTTAGGTGAAAGGTTAATTAAATAGGCACTTGTCACTTCCTGTTTTTCTGTATGCTTAACAAACCACTGTTGAAATTTTGAGAACTGTTTGCTAATTTTGTTCCCAGAATGTGCTGTCCCCAAATGCCCAAACTGCAGAATATACTCCCTCACCCGGGTGCACGCAAACAGCACACTCGCCCTGACCCATCAATAAATTTCCCTTTCTGCCCTCTCCAAGAAAAGTATATAAGTTCTGTTAAAGCTGTTCTCAGGCTCTCTGCTCTATTCAAATGAGCTCTGAGCCCCAGCATGCTGGACCCCCAATAACCTCTTTGCTGTGGCTGAGTGTAAATGGTATACTGTTCTGTACTTAAAAGATGCTTTCTTTTGCTTGCCTCTGCATAAAGATAGTCAGTTGCTGTTTGCTTTCGAGTAGGTAGACCCAGAAACCAGAACGTCTTTTCAACTAACTTGGACTAGACTCCCACAGGAGTTCAAAAACTCCCCCACTCTCTTTGATGAAGCCCTTCACAGACATTTCAACAACTTTAGAACTATGCAACCCGAAGTCATTCTGCTTCAATATGTGGATGTCCAGCTACTGGCAGCCAACACCAAAGAAAACTGTGAGTCTGAGACCCAAGCACTATTATCTGAGCTTGCTCAACTCAGGTAGAGAGCTTCGGACAAAAAGGCCCAAATTTGCCAGCAAGAAGTAATCTTCCTGGGGTATTGCCTTAGGCACGGTAAATGATGGCTCACTGAGCCCAGGAAACAAACCGTTGTGCAGATACCACCCCCATTTAACAGGAGACAACATAGAGAGTTTCTTGGGACTGATGGCTTTAGCAGGTTATGGACCTGGGTTTGTGTTCTTAGCTGCTCCTTTATACCTGCTGTTAAATGAGAATGCCCAATTCCAATGGACCCTTGAGCACCAGCAAGCTTTTGATAACATCTAAGAACACTGACAATGAACTCCTCAACTTCAGTGAGCCCAGCCTGGAATTTCAGAAAGCCCTACACTATGTTCAAAATGTACATCAACTCAATCAACTTGGTTCAAAAAAACTGCAGGCATTACTGTAGGATCAAGAACAGAGTTTTAGACTAACTCACTCACAGTGAAAGGAAATAATTGAATGGTTAACAAAAGCCTGTCAGTTCTGTCAATTGGTTAATGCTTACCCTTCCAAGCTTCCTGCAGGAAAGCACCTATGAGGAACCAGACCAGGACAAATCTGGGAAGTGGACGTTTCTGAAATTAAGCCAGCAAGGTATGGACTTAAATATCCCCTAGTCTTTGTAGATAAATTTTCAGGATGGATTGAAGCCTTTCCCACCAAAAAAATAAAAGAAAACCGGCACAAATTGTGGTCAAGAAGTTCCTGAAAGATATTTATCAAAGACACGGCCTGCCTAATGTAACATGGTCTGATAATTGAACAGCCTTCATGGGCCAGGAAAATCAGGGGTTAGAAAGGACCCTAGGGATTAATTGGAATTTACATTGCGCTTATAGACCCCAGAGCTCAGGACACATAAAAAAAATAAATAGAACCATTAAAGAGACCTTAACGAAATTAAGCTTAGAGACCGGCATAAAAGATTAGACTATGCTCCTGCCTTATGCACTGTTTCATGCAAGAAATACTCCCTTTGTTTCTTTGTGTAACCTCACCCCCTATGAAATTCTCTATGGGGCCCCTCCTCCACTAAGAGACCTAACCCCGACTCTAAGACCTAAGGATCCCTTCCACACACCCTTGCTTGACAGACTTAAATCTCTTTTAAGAACTCAGCTATACCTGTGGAAACAGGTGGCTACTGGCTTCCAACCTGGGGACGAGGGGAATCCACGTTGATATCAAGAAAGAGACTTCCTCTGAATAAGATGACATCAGGTGTCATCCCTGGAACCCCACTGGAAAGGAACATTCCAGGTGCTACTTATAGCACCTACAGCAGTAAAAGTAGAGGGAATCACTTCCTGCATCCATGCCTCTCATCTCAAGCCTGTGCCATGTCCAGACTCTGGCTGGAAACTGGAAAAGACTGTTAACCCTTTCAAATTGCATATTCGCCACGTGGGTAAGGCTATAGACTCTCTCCTTGGCCACCCGTAGTCCTAACGCTAATCAGCCCCTTCAGCAGCGATGGCTGATCACAAATCCTACTAGACAAGAAGTATGGTCTATCTTGCATACAGCCACCTTAGGGACCTGGTGGCCATCTCTCCACCCAGACATTTGTCAGCTGGCTATAGGTCTTTCCTATTAGAATATCCCTGATGAAGAGGATCCCATTAAAATTCCATTAAATCCTTTCCGTACCATAGATAATGGAAACAAACATTATGGCTGTAGGGACAGGCAAGCCAGATGCAGGTAGGCTAGCCTATATTAGTATGTTTGCCCGGCAGACTATCAAAGCCACAAACCGCCATGGCTGTGTGGGGGAAAAGCCGATTTCTTCTGTAAGTCATGGGGATTTGAGCATACAGGGGCTGCCTGGTGGAACCCAAAATCCTCATCAAATTCAGTACACAGCATTGGCCATATTACCACTTAGACAACCCAAACTGATGGCCCCCAGAGGAGTCTCTAGATCCTCAAATTCTGTGTGACCTTTTTAACTTCTGCAAGTGCTCAAAAGGGTGAAAGGAAATTCCCCTATGTGAAGGCCTTTTTCCTCTTTCGCTCACATCCTGAACTATGCTTCTCCAATAGTTCCTCAAACTCAGCCTTCTGCTCCATACTCTCTGCTGTCAGTCCCACCTCAGCAAACCTGATTTCTCTTCTCCAATTACTAGATCAAAAACCGAAACCTCTGCCGGTTCTCAGAGCATTGCCCCCTTGCTGAGGTAGCAGGTACTGAGGTACCCATCCACCCACTCACTTCTCTCTTTTCCTGTCAGTGCCCACACCGGGTCCCACCAGATCCTCTTACCACCTAACCCAAAGCTCAAACCAGCTTAGGAGAACCCTCAGACCCCTATCGAAGATGTAATGAAAATGGCCTTTAAAGTTTCTTTGTCATCACTGAAAACAGGTTACTAAGAATTTAAAGTCCCTCACAGGCTTTTTGGGATACTCACTCCTGTCTTCCTTTCTGCTCTACCGGTTCTACTGCTCAATTTATGTTGCTAGGAAAATCCCAAAACAATTTCCCATTATTCTTTTACATTTCTCCTTCCTTATTCTCAGATCCACGGAGCTGCTCTCACCCCCCGCCTTCCCCGTCTTCCCCCTCTGTACCAGGCCCACAGAAAAATCTTCACTGAACTTCTCCAGAAGTCTTCACCATGGCTGACTTTAGGACTTTCAGCAAAAGAGTCTCTATAAATGAGTCAGTGTAGATTAACTTCCTCTTTTTCTGTTGCCCTGTTCTACTTGGCTACTGGCTGGAAAAATCAGCACTCCTAAGCTAGACACCCCCTTAATAGTTTTTCACAGAATGTGTGAAAAAGGCCTCTGGCCTTGAGCTGGGGCTTCACAGAGATGGCTACATTTCTAAGATAAAAAGTTACAAACTGGGCTCCATGGTAACAGTTGGCAGGGGGATAAAAGAAAAGGAAAAAAAAAAGCTCTCTGCCTCCCAGGTGTCCTTGAAAAGATAACTTGACCACAATAGAGGAGAAAACAGAAAAAAAAGCTTCTTTTTTTGAATTTCTGCAGACTGTGAACTTCTGAGTCAATTCTCTTTCATGTTGGGTACAAAATTCTGAAACTACCTAAACTTGGGGTTCAGGGAGTTAATTGATTACAACAGAAGCAATGCCCTCTGAATCCGGTTGCAACCAAATAGGACTGTTTCCCTGTCTTTGGTGCTATCTTAAGTGCCGTGCCTTGTCCGTCCCTACAACAGTATAATTCTATATACTTAAACATTGTTTATGTTTTCATGAAATGGTCAAGAGATTTGATTAATTGTGTAATGGTGAAGATGTGTCCCAGATTGCTCTATACTGACCCAGGTTCATTTGAAATTCAAACAGGGGGGCATACAACCCGGTTCCACTGGGAACATATATCCCTCACTTTAGCCATCATATTAGGAATTGGAGTTGCGGCAGGGGTAATCACAGGAACCACTGCCCTGCTCCTTGGTACACAACAAATGACCCAAATAGAAGCAGCAAGAGACCAAAACTTAAAGATAATAGAAACCTCCATCACAGCTTTGCAGGAATCTTTAACATCTGTATCTGAATTTGTTTTACACACCAGTTGAGGGTTGGACCTCCTTTTCATGAGAGAAGGGGACCTTTGTGCTGCATTGATATAAGAATGTTGTTCTGATGCCGACCATACTGAGGTTGTAAAAAAAACCTATGAGTAAAATAAAAGGATGCCTTGAAAAGCGTCAATGAGAGAGAGAGGCCCAAAAAGGGTGGTTTGAGTCTTGGTTCACACAGTCCCCCTGGTTATCTACGCTTTTATCAACCCTGGCCTGTCCAATAATAATCCTCATATTATTTCTAACTATAAAACCCTGTTTGCTCAACCATGTAATTTCTTTACTCCAAGCTCAAATTGGACAAGTTAAACTTATGGTAATACCCCACTAGCAGACATAGAATGTGACACGCCCCAATAATCACTTTTATGATTAAAAGTAGCAAGAAGAAGAAGTGCGGAATGAAAGTTAATAAAAAAGGTACTTGTACCTTCCTGTTTTTCTGTATGCTTAACAAAACACTGTTGAAATCTTGAGAACTGTTTGTAATCTTGTTCCCAGATTGTGCTGTCCCCAACTGCCAAATTGCAGAATGTATTCCCTCACCCACTTTCACACTAACCGCCCACTCGCTCTGACCCATCAATAAATTTCCGTCCCTGCCCTCTCCAAGGAAAGTATATAAGCTCTGCTTAAGCTGTTCTCAGGGCTCTCTGCTCTATTCATGTGAGCTCTGAGCCCCAGCTTGCTGGACCCCCAATTAACCCCTTGCTGTTGCATGAGACACTCTCTTGGTGATCTCTTCCTCCAACGCTTGCAGGAACATTACTTGGATGTTTGAATGTAGAAGAGAAAATCCAGTCATAAAGGGATAGTCGGTAAGATTAAGAAGATAGTCGGTAGGTTTAGGAAGAAGAGTGAGTATAGGATTTGGAAAACAATATCTTTAGCAAGAGGGGTTCGGTTAGAGAGTGAATGTAAGTGTCAGCACATGTGAACAGTCACAATAATGAAGTGGGGAAAATATGTAGGAAAGCAGATATCAATAAAGACATTACAAAATCAGGCAAAGTATAAAGTGAGTGATACAATTAGACATTTTCAACAGAATTGAGTTAGAATATGTAATCTTAAGAAGAAAGAAAATGTAGTCACCAATAGGATTGACATTTGAGAGCATTAGGCAACTTTGACATGGATGTTTTTTGTAATCCATGCTCACTTTCCATTTAGGCTTTGGTACAATCACAAGTGTGACCTTTACATTTGTCTCCAGAATACTACTGTGATAAAATGTATATGTAGATGTGGTGACATGAGTGTTTCTCCCACTATTTCTGGGAGCAATATTTTGAAGACATATAAATGGGTATTGGGGGTACAAAAAGGTGTACACTGTGTCATTGAATATAGAGATAATGCATGAATAGACCATAAGTGAATAAATAATATAACTGGTTCCACATTAAATAACAGATTGAATAGATATCTGAAAATATATAAGATATCTTATATTGATATACAATCATTCATTCCAACCAATGATACATCTAATATTAATATTAGGGTTACGGTTTATCATGAAGATATGTTAGTTTTGCTACAAAAGTAATTATGGAAATCAAAAATAATGTGTTTGGAAAGAGTTAGTCACAATGCTGGCAATATGTGAACAAGGCCTCTGAGCTTGAGCTGGGGCTTCACAGAGATGGCTACATTTCTAAGATAAAGAAGTTACCAACTGGGCTTCATGGTAACAGCTGGCAGAGAGAAAAAAAAAAGAGAAGAAAATAGCTCTGCCCCATTCCCGGTGTCCTTAAAATGTTAACTTGCCCAGAACAGAGAAAAAAAAACAGAAACAAAAACTGCTTTTCATGAACTTTGCAGACTGTGAACTTCTGAGCCCCTCCCTTACATGTTGGGTACAAAATTCTGAAACAATTTAAACTTGGGGTGCAGGGGATTAAATGATTACAACAGAAGCAATGCCCTCTAAATCCGGTTGTAACCAAATAGGACTGTTTCCGTGTCTTCGGTGCTATCTTAGTTGCCTTACCTTGCCTTGTCCATCCCTTTTCTCATGAAAAGACCAGTCAAGAAACATGGAGGAATGCATGTGCTCTGAAGCAGGAAGTGATTGATAGTGAAACAAATGCCTATAAATTTTCTAACTTGTGGATGAAATATATATCCTATGATGTGCATTAATTGAAGAAATAGTAATCTACCAGTGTTGAATAAAAATGAACGTCAAAATACACATCATGTCCGATTGGAATCTACTTGCATTGATGTTAAACTGGGTCAGGTACTGTAGAAATATTAGGATTTGTGTGCATCATTCACTGAAGTTACTTTTCAGTATAGGAAAGAAATATGTTTTTCAGGTGAATGAATATTTCTAAGAATAATCTTTGGAAAGTTGATTATAAATTTACGTATATGAATATGAATGAATTTGGTGAGTGTAAAATAAGACACATATTTCATATTTTGAAAAATCTGGAGAGTATATATATATGTGTGTGTGTGTGTGTGTGTGTGTGTGTGTGTGTGTGTGTGACTAAAGTCACGGTGGCCTGGACACCCTTCTTGTGAACCAGGAGTGATCAAACAGGTCTGCCATTAATACTTATCCACTTCTCCAATTTGAGGCATTCTGACTTTGGCATTTAGATTCTTTATGTGAAATGGAGTCAAGAAAAAACCGAAGCACCTATGGACTAGCCTCTGCATTGTTTTGAAGAATTCATTTGACCCAAAGGATCCCTATTCCCACTTGATGGAGGTCAGGAACCTTACAGAGAAAGGCGAGAGACTTCATCTACAATGACTGCAATTTTTGCCATTTTGATTTTGTATGCACACATGGGATCTTTCTTTACATCCACCAGGTGTTGGTAATCTAAGCCACAGCCTCACACAGGGCCAAGAGACTGATTCAGACACACCCCTTTCCAAAGCAGTTAAGCAAAGAGCCACAGGTGATGCCCACTCATTTCCATTTGAAAACTGGTTTCTTCAGGCTTCACAAATGTGTTTCGTGAGGCAAAGCCCTTCCTGACATTCAGGGCAAAAGAACAATAGGTAAGCAAAAGGCCCATAGCAGGGTTTCTCCACTGAGACTTTACTGGTCACACTGATATCTGAGTTTTCTGAGATGCTCGCCATTCCCTTCAGCTATCCAGTACATGGCCATGTCACAGAGCTTGGAGGTGGTAAATATCTTGAACACAAAACCATGAGCCTATTCTTGAGTGTAGCCAGAATTCAGGAAGAAAACAGGAACTAAGGAAGTTTGTAGGTGTTGCCCTTCGATAATGCAAGCCACAGTCCATTCATAAATTGGGCAGGATTGATGCTGGGAAGCTTTCTACTAGACAGGACCCATACATTGATGCATTCTCTTTTCTAATGTCTGCAACAACAGACACATTGGGATACACAGACATGGAATCACTTGCCTTGTCCAATCACTTACTAGAAACGGTTCACTCCAAACCAAACAAACCACCTTTCTTACCTTTTCTCAGAACATGAGATAAAACCACAAACACACAACAAAAACCACAAAGGCATCGCCTTCCCCCAAGTAGGTCTGTGATTATTCGGAGTGTACTCTCACTGGTGAGCCTTACTATGTACCTCCAAAATGGCCTGTCCTGTCTCAGATATGGTCTCTTTGGCCAACTCTGTGAAATTGTCAGGAGCCCGTGGTAAGCCACTACTTGCTTTCTCTGGAAAGGCCAGTCTTCAAAGCTTTCCTGGCATTTGGCCATTTTCACATCAATAGATACCAAGAAAGACTGACTCTGTCTAGGAATATCCAAACAAGTGAGCCCACTGGGACTGGGACTAGGACTGGCTCTGGGTGCCTGGATTCCTGGATCACAAGTTCAGAGAGTTCCATCACCAAGGAATAGAGATGAGGTCACTTCCTTCAGGAACTGAATGAGGTCACTGCCTTTGCAACCACTTTTTCCTAACAGTTGCTTTCAAGGGTCCCATGAGATAGATGCTGTCCCTATTTCCCGTGACACTCTCACCAGTTAGAATAGTATATCACCCATAGGCACCCGTGAACAGCTCTCCACACAGGCCTGGATTGGTCCATCTTCTGTACATTAGGAACAGAGACACTGAGTCAGAAACAACCCCTCTCCAGACAGGGTTGTTTTCCATGGAAGATGACTTTTGCTCTCTCAGGTCCTTAATAGCTGCCTACATCTTCTCCAGGGATTATTTCTGCATGGACCTTTGAGGTTTTCAGCAGGTGATATATCCCCTACATTCCTATATTGTAAGACCAAGACTTTCCCTGCTCTTTTATAAAGTTAGAATGAGGGAATAGTATATGGTTTGGGTTAATTACTTGTTCGATTTGGGTTAGGAATCATTTTGCTGGATGAATAATGGTATTGGAAATCTGCAATATTTATAAAAATATAGAGGTGAAATATATGTATGAAAACAGAAATCTAAGTAATATTTGAAGCCCAGAAAGGGATTGGGCCCTTGATTGGGAGACTTAGCTTTGAATTATGTCCTGCACAGATGTCTCAGATAAATCAATACACAATGGCATCGGACCTTGTACCTTGAATGATTGAATATCGAAGAGAACATCCATTCAAAAAAGGATAGTCAGTAGGATTTGGGAGATAGTCGGTAGATTCAGAAAGAAGAGTGAGTATAGGATTTGGACCAAAAGTTATTTAGCAATTGGGTTTCAGGTAGAGAGTGAATGTAAATGTCAGCACAAATGAACAGTCAAAATGATGAACTGGGAAATTATGAAGGAAAGCCTATATCAATAGAGACATTAGGATATCAGGCAAAGTTTAAAGTGAGTGATAGGATTAGACATTTTCAACAGGGTTGAGTTTGAATATATAATCTTAGAAAGAAACAAGTATGTAGTCAACAATTGGATTGACATTTGAGAGAATTAGGCAACCTGGACATGGATGTTTTTAGAAATCCATGCTCACTTTAAATTTAGACTTTGGTACAATCATAAGTGTGACCTTTGCTTTATTTTCCAGAATATTACTGTGATAAAATGTATATGTAGATCAGGTGACATGAGTATTTCTTCCACCATTTCTGGGAACAATATTTTGAAGACGTATAAATGAGAATTGGGGGTAGAATGTTGTGTAGTATCTGTCTAAGAATATAGAGATAATGCAAGAATAGACCATACTGTGAATAAATAATATAATTGGTCCGCTTTAAATAATGGACTGAGTTGATATCTGAAAATATACAGAAAATCTTATATTGATATTAAATCATTCATTCCAACCAGTTATACTTCTAATGGTAATATTAGGGTGATATTTCTTCATGAAGAGTGTGTGAGTTTTGCTTCAAAAGTGATTATGGAAATCGAATATAATGTGTTTAGAAAGAAGTCTCATGAAAAGTCTTGTCAAAAAACATGGAGGAATACATGTGTTCTGAAGAATGAAGTTATTGAAAGTGAAACAAATGCCTATAAATTTGCTAACTTGTGTATGAAATATATATCTTATGATGTGCATAAACTGAAGAAATAGTAATGTACAAGTGTTGACTAAAAATGAACATCAAAATACACATCACGTTCCATAAATATCTACTTGCATTGGTGTTAAACTGGGTCAGTTACTGTAGAAATATTAGGATTCGTATGCACCATTCACAGAAGTTAGTTTTTAGTTCTAGGAAACAAATATGTATTTTAGGTGGATGAATATTTCTGAGAATAATCTCTTGAATATTTGATTATAAATCCACATACATGAATACGAATGAATTTAGGGAGTGTACATTAAGACCCATATATTTAATATTATGAAAAACTTGGAGAGTGTAAACACACACACACACACACACACACACACACAGACATTAAAAAGTAGCAATATATATGGAAATCGAAATTCATCATGAAATGTATATCATCCACTGACCCAAAAATATTCATTATACTGAACATGATTTTATTTATCATGTTGTTCATCTATGAAGCTCACCCATAGGTTGAATTTTCAGTTCCAACTGTGTTTAGGTGGAGTGATCTCTTCTCCCAATTTGTATCTGCAAAGTCAGCCACCTCACAAGAATGTACATGTGATAACAGGAACGATTCAATATGTGCATATGAAATTACATGTGCTGAATTGGCTACAGAGAAATGCAGAAAGGAATTCATCTATTTGTTAACTTTAAAAACACATGGAGAACTATTTCAACAAAATATTGACTAGATTTGTAAGTCCTACCCTGTATAATGCAAAAGGCAAGTCCAGCAATACACTATGCCTCGTCTAAACTGCTTGTATTTCTATTCGGTTTGGGTTATTTTTATCCATCATATTAGAATTAGTAGTCAGAGTCTAGTAGGGTATGGGTTAGTGTCAGGCATTC
The DNA here is from genome assembly GCF_048772815.1 of Callospermophilus lateralis. Taxonomy (NCBI): domain Eukaryota; kingdom Metazoa; phylum Chordata; class Mammalia; order Rodentia; family Sciuridae; genus Callospermophilus; species Callospermophilus lateralis. Next base: position 269,298 of record NW_027517623.1, read on the forward strand.
AGCATTTTGAATGGAAAATAGGAAAATGAATCCAATGTGTATGTAAATATGTGCTTCACAAAAATCTTCCCACTCTAATCCAGAACAATGCCTTGACTTTACCTTCACCCAAAGTAAAACACAATTAGAGTGGAAGAGTTAGAAAATCTGTGAATACATATCTGGAATGTAATATGCTCAAGAGTTCACAACCTTGAAGGTGGCAGAGGAGTTCCAAAAGTAAGGGACAGGTAAATACTCCACAAGAATGGAGCTCTGCTGGACTAAAGACTTCTGGTGAAACTGCCTCTGAGTTTGGGCACTTGAAATATTTGTTCTTGTCAGGAGTTTTAGCTTTTTTTGTAGAGAGACCATCAAAGCTAGGTATGTATCTAAGTGACCTGGAGGACATGGTTTCTTATTTTCTAATGAACATGAGGCAGCAGTGCTGAATTCTCTCTTTGTAGGTAAACTGTGGCCACTGGGGGGAAAATATTTCCGTGTGGACTGTAAAGCCATCCGGCCATCCTCCACTTGTTGATGTGTTTCTTGCTGATGCAATGTGAGTTTGGTATTTGCTTCACAAAATACAAGGAGTTCAACTGGGACACAAGTGCTAAAGGGAGTTCTGTCACGTGTGGTGTGTCAGGGTCTGCAGGATAATGCACCAACCAGGCTTCAATCCCATCCTTGACCATAGCAATTTGATTCTGAACATTGCCCTGAAAACTCTCCATATAACAAGATGCCTTTACATAGAAGGGTCTGCTGGGTGCACCATGTCAATCACAAGCCATTTGGAAGCCAATGGCAGATCCACATGACCCCACCACAGATATTTTATCACACACCTGCACACGACTTTTCTAGGCCCACTTCACATCAGGCTCCAGCTTACTGGCATCTCTGTTCTACACCATTTTCATGGTCATGGGAATTTCAAAAATTTCATGATATTTATCTAGCCATTTTTCAAGAATGATGTTGGAGGCACTGTGTGTTTAACTTCATTCAGGAACAATTAAATGGTGAGGAAGCTCATTTCAATGAAATCTCTGGAGAAATCTCACAGGCAAGGCTTCCAAAGAGTGGCCAAAATTTCACAGGAAGCCAGGGCTATTGCTGTCTACAATGTGAGGTCCATTTGTGTTTTGACTCTCAAATATGGCTTCCATGTCTTTCAGAATAAAACCATGTGATATCCTGGCTGAGATTCCCAGTGCTCTGTGGAAAGCAAACCTGGGCCTAGATCTCGGTTTCCAAGGGCGACTCTCATGCGTGACCAACTGAAATCCCAACATATTTCATGATAACACTTCTCTAAGTCAGTTCCAGAACTCAGTCTTTAAGGGGAATCACACCAGAGTTCAGCCCAGGTGTACCCAGTCATATCTTCCAACTACCACACAAATGACCACAATTAAGACCAAAACACTCCCACATGGTCCTCATCTTCTTCCATATATACACTCTCATACTAAGTTCTGTCTGGAGGTTTACATGAGTGGCGAAGTCCAAGACAGTGTCCAAAATAAGCTCTCTTTCCCCTCATTGCCTAAAGTCATGGTGGCCTGGACACCCTTCCTGTGAACCAGGTGTGATCAAATAGGCCTGCCCTTAATACACCTCTGCTTCTCCAATTTGAGGCCTACTGACTGTCAGGAATAGATATTTTTATGTGAATTGGAGTCATGAGAAAACCAAAGAACCTATGTGCTAGACTCTCCAGGGCTTTGAAGAACTCATTTGACACAAAGGATGCATATTCTCACTTGATGGAGGTCAGTAGCCTTACAGAGGAAGGCAAGAGACTTCATCCACAGGGACTGCTCATTTGGCCATTTTGGGTATGGATTCACACACGGAATGATCCATCAGGTGATGAGAATCTAAGCCACAGCCTCACACAGGTCCAAGAGGCTGATTCAGACACATTATCAGGATCAATCACCTGTTTTTTTCCTCTGTCTAACTAGCTAGAGAGACCTTCTCTTTTAATTGAATTTTTATCTCTGTCTGACTAGCTTGAGAGACCTTCTCTTTTACTTGAGTATTTCTACTATAACTATAATACAACCCAAGAAGATATCGCCAAACAAAACTGAACCAGAATGAAACAAAAGTGGAACAACAGAAAATCATTATAATAGCTTTTCTATCCTCCTGAAATGTCCATCTCTTTTTTCTCTCAATCAGTTCCTCAGATGTGAGTGGTTTTTCTTCCATCTTACCCATCTCCAGGGACAGGCAACTTAAAACAAAAGTGAAGCAAAACAAAAGAGGAATTTTAAAATGGCTTCCCATCCTCTCGCCCTGCCTTCAGAGGTGAGCAGTTTACCTTATCACTTACCCTCACTCATTCCCCTTGCGGCCCTCCAAATGCCACATTCTGGCTGGGCAAAATTCAGGAGCCACTTGACAAAAGAAACGAACTTTATTTTAAGAACCACACATGCCAAACAAAACAGCTCCTGAGGAAAACCTTCAGAACCCAACTGCCATCACCGGCTTCCCACAAGCCAGCAGTGACCTACCTCACTTACTTGGTGATGAAACTCTCTGAACTGGAAGCCCGGGACACAGAGCCAGTCCCAGTCTCAGTCACAGTGGGCTCATTGTTTGGATTTACTAAGGACAGTGTCAGTCTTTCTTGGTACATACTGATGTGAGGATGGCCAAATGCCAGGAGAGCTCTGAAGTGGAGCCTTTCCTGAGAAAGCAGGAAATAGCTGGCTCCTGAAAACTTCACAGAGTTGGCCAAGGAGACCAGATCTGAGACAGTACCGGCCATTTCGTGGGAAAATATTTTGGCGCACCAGTCAGAGGAAACTCTGGATAGTCACAGACCTACTTTGGGGAAGGAGGTGACTTGTGTGTATGGGTGTGAGTTTGTGGTTTTGTATCATGTTCTGACAATAGGTAGGAAAAGCAGAATATTTGGTTTGGGGTGAACTGTGTCTAGTAAGTCCTTTGGCAAGGCAACTGTTTCTATGTCTGTGTATCTCTCTGTGTCCGTGCTTGTAGACCATAGAAGGTGAATTAAAAATTATAGCCAGTTCTCCAAAGGGTATATCTGTAATTTCACCAAGAGACAGAATAGCACAGTTACTAATAATACCAAGCCTACATGATAAAATTTTCAGTCATGCTGTAGAAAGAGGTTCCAAGGGATTAGGCTCCACACGTGTAGATTGGGCTATGTTTCTTTAAATTTAGATTCTCGCCCCATGCTAAAACTAAATATTCAAGGACATGAATTTAATGGGCTATTGGATACAGATGCAGAACTTAGCATCATCTCTCATCAAGAACTTAGCATCATCTCTCGTCAAAACATTGGCCATTACAACAATACACTCAAATGCTTCAAGGCCTAGGATTGGTGACTAATCCCCATAGAAGAGCCATGGTATTAGATTGGAAGGATCCTGAAGGATGTGAAGGAACTAAACAGCCATATGTATGGATCATCTTCCCATAAATTTATGGGGATGAGATGTCCTAGATCGATTAGGTTTGACATTAACAAATAACATCAATCAAAATGTACCCACAATTATGGTTAGACAAGGTTTTAGGAAAGAAAAAAGATTAGAAAAACAAGAACAAGGTATAGCAGCCCCAATACAAATAGATCAAAGAACAGACAGACATGGGTTGGATTTTAAGAAAGGGCCACTAAGACAATAAAAACTACTTGGAAATCAGAAATACCAGTATGGGTTCCTCAGTGGCCCCTGACTAAAGAAAAGGTACAAGCAACCCATGACCTGGTAAAACAACAATTAGCGGAAGGACATATACAACCGTCTGTATCTCCCCATAATACTCCCATTTTTGTCATCAAAAAGAAATCTGGTAAATGGAGATTATTGCTAGATTTAAGAGCCATTAATAATGAGACGGTTATTATGCGACCTGCTCATTTGGGAATTCCTCAATGTTCTGCTTTGCCAAAAACCTGGTATGTTTTAATTGTAGATATTAATGATTGTTTTTATTCAATTGCAATTCATCCTGAGGATAGTCCATGGTTTGCATTTACTATCCCTGCACTGAATCATGAAGGTCCTGATCAGAGATCCAAATGGAAAGTACTCCCTCAAGAGATGGCTAACAGTCCAACTATGTGTCAAATTTATGTTAACAAATTAATCCAGCCACTTAGAAATCAAGATCCTGAACTACAAATATTTCACTATATGGATGGTGTATTATTAGCACAGAAAGCTAAAAACGCATTGCTAGAATGTTATGCCACACTTACAAACTTATTAAAAAATTATAAACTAGAGATAGCAATAGATTAAGTACAATTAAATTTTTCAATTAATTATTTAGAAGTTCTTTTATCCTCAATCATGGTCCATCCACCAAAAATTCAAATACGAATAGATCAACTCAAATCACTTAATGACTTTCAAAAGTTATTAGGAGACATAAATTGGATAAGGCCTTATCTAGGTATACCAACAGGAGAGTTTGAACCTTTATTTGATATCCTAAAAGGTCTATCAGATCCAAATGCACCCCGAATGTTAACACCTGAAGCAAGAAAGGCATTAAAAATCATTGAAAAATGTATGGAAAATATTCATTTGGATAGAATTGATTTAAGAATGCCTTTATTATTTATTGTACTACCACCAAAAAAATATTCCTACAGAAGTATTTTTGGCAAGAAGGTCCATTATTATGAATACATTTATCTTGTTCTCCTAACACTATTCTTACTAGGTATACTGAGGCTTTAGGACAATTAATACTCAAAGGAATAAAAGCAGCAAAGGGACTGATTGGAATGTCTTCCAATAAAATTATTACTCCATATACTATGAATCAAATTGATCAGTTAGATAATTAGTTAAATACTTGGGCAATAATCATGTGCAAATCTAATGTTTCATTTGATAACCACTTACCATCTAATCCTTTATTGTCTTTTTGGTCATCACATCATGTAATTTTTCCAAAAATGAGAAGAAAAACACCTATTATAAATGCTACAAATATATTCACTGATGGGTCAAATAATGGTACAGCAGTAATAGTTACACCTGATCAAACTTTTACATTTTTAGTACGAAAACAATTAGCTCAAAATGTACAGCTTAATGCAGTATTACAAGCTTTTGTGATGCTTAAAGCATCTGTAATTAATTTATTTTCCGAAAATCAGTATATAGTTATTGCTATAGTATCACTTGAAGATGGTGGAAGGATTTCCCCTTCCTCTACTCTTTTCTCTTTGCTTTCCACTATACAAAGTCTAATCTGGGACAGGAAAGATCCGTTCTTTATAGGACATTTCAGACACATACAGGAATGCCTGGAGCCCTTAGTTTGGGCAATTATTTAGTAGATAAAACAACACATGACATACATACATATTTTCTCTACACTAGAAGAAGCTATAAATTTTTATAAAAAGTTCCATGTCAATGCTAATACTTTACAAAAGCATTTCAAAATAACTAAGGAACAAGCTAGACAAATAATAAAACAATGTCAAAATTGTGTGACCTTTTTACCACAAGTTAATCTTGGAGTCAGTCCTAGAGGATTGATACCTAACCATATTTGGCAGATGAACGTCACAAACTTGCCAGAATTTGGAAAATTAAAATATTTGCATGTTACAGTTGATACTTCTTCTGGATTTTTGATGGTCTCCCTTCTTGCTGGAGAAAAAAACTAAAGATGTTATAGCTCATTGCTTACAAAATTTTGCCACTGTGGGCGTTCCAAAAGAGTTAAAAACAGATAATGCCCCTGGTTATATTTCTACCTCTTTTAAACAATTTTGCTCATCATTTGGCATTACTCATATAACAGGAATCCCATACAATCCACAGGGACAAGGCATAGTTGAAAGATCACATCAAACTATTAAAACATACATATTAAAGCAAAAAGAAGGAATTGGGAAGGGGTATATATTCCCCAAAGATAAACTTAAAATAACCCTTTTACTCTAAACTTTTTAAATTTGGGTTCATCAGGGCTTAGTGCTGCAGAAAGGCATATATGTCCAAATAATGTACATAAGCCCAAGGTACTTTGGAAGGATATTCTAACAGAACAATGGAAAGGTCCGGACCCAGTAATTGTCTGGAGTCCGGGGTCTGTTTTTGTGTTTCTACAGGGAGAAGAGTAGCCAATTTGGATTCCAGAGAGATTAACTAAAGAGATTTCTACATACCAAAAATAAGATGATTTGGCTCAAATCAATAAGAGCTGATATCCAGAACTCCAATTTGGCTGTTCTTACATCTGTGAAAGAACCAGAATGTTTTTTTCAACATCTATTTTATTATTGCCCTTTCTCATATCATGAAGTTTTATTTTGTTTTTTTTTTAGCTCATACAGACCTAGGTTAATGTTTTGCTGATCAGTTCTATTTTTGGACAATAGAGTTTTTAGACATTGCAATGGAGATTTCACCTGTAAAAAGTCATAAGGCCTTTAATATTATGTCATGTGTTGTATGTATTATATTATGTGTGCACACTTGTGTTTTGTGTTATATGTTTGATTTCAGCATCTTTTCTGTGTTGACTATATTCTTTTCAAGTTGATATACTTTGTCTTCATTATCTGATGTTCTGATTTCTACTTGATCTAGTCTGTTTGTAATATTCTCATTAGCACTTTTAATCTGATTTACGGTTTCTTGCATTTCTATGATTACAACTTGATTATTTTTAACACCTCTATCTCCTGATAAAGCTCATTCTTTGTGGATTTAATTTGTGTGGTTAGTTCCTCTTCAAAATATACTTTCAATGCTTGGATTTGCTGTCTCATGTCTTCTCTAATATTCCGTTCCATCTGAATTAGGAATGCCTTGATTTCTTTCCCTGTCCATATTTCTGATTCTTCTAGGTCCTCCTGTATATTTAGATTGTACTGCATTGTTCGTAACCCTTTTTTCCCTTGTTTTTTCATATTGTTCACGTTGCTTTCCAGCTCTGTTTGACTGCTTTGTAACTGCTTTCTCCTATACATTTGTTTTGGCTTTGTATATCTCTGTTGTCTCTCTTTTGTGGTGGGAGATTATGCCTAGAAATTTTGGGCTTTGTTTTACTTTAAAGCTGATTCATTCAATTCATATAAGGCTTCTAGGTTCTGTATGCATATAATGATTTGCTGTTTGTTCTTAGGACTATATGTTTAGGTTGGGTGCTCTGGTGGTACAATGGTTAGTATGACTTGGCTACTTTAGAAGATTGCTCCACTGAAGGTGGATACTACCAGGCAATTGGATCAGGGTGTTGGTAGTAGCTAGGTATTTAGGAGTCTTATAGACAGCCTCGAGACATTCACCTATTTGCATTTAGACAATTACACACAATGGAAGATGTAATGCTTGGGATGAGAGTTGGGCGGTAGGAGAATGAAGGTGCTCTTAAAAAGAAAAAATGATAGAGGGAGAGATAGATTAGAGGGGAATGAAAAGAACAATAAAACTTGAAATGGGATAGAAAGAGAGAAGGAAAAGGGGGAAAGGAACAGGGAGAGAAGAAGGAGAGAAAAAAATATCAACAACAGCAACAACAACAACAACAAAAAAAATTAAAGTCTTAGAGATCCACCTTCTTTTTTTCCAGTAGGCAGAGCTGTGCCTTCCAAGCGGAGTGTCTGCTCTCTACCTGCCGATAGCTATCCCTGTACAGCGTCTTCTGGGGGTTTCTCAGACTTGTCAGTCCAGAGCCATTTCACTTCTCCAGCTCTTAACCCCGTTCCTCCTGTCAGCCTGCCAGCTAGGTCCTGTTTCCCAGAAGTGATTCTCCAGAGATCTAGTTACACTTGCAGCCCCACCGAGTGTCCCTTTTAAGCCCCAGTGCTGTGGTAAACTGGCAGCTAAGACCTTAGGGGTCACCGCTGGTGATATGGGGGCCTTGGGGTCTGGGCTCCCCTCTGCTTCCCTACGGACATGACCCCTGAGAAGTCAATGAATTTTCCTGGCTGCTTGTATCAGTATGGGGAGTCACGCACCTGCTAAAGTGGATTCTGCTGGGAAGGAATTTCGCCAGCCGAACACTGATGACGTCAACTCTCTGCTATGGCGGGCCCCAGGCTTCTTGCTGGATTGACCGAGGGGAGGGGTGGGACTGGCCCGGCCCGGTTCGCCTCAGCTCCTGGCGCGTGGAGGCTTGGCTAAAGACTTCTTCCTGCCAAGCTGTGTCTCAGCGTCTAGCAGGACCCAGTCACTTTGGCTGCGGGCGGGTGGATGGATCTGCAGCTGTGCCCGCGGTGCGCCGACTGTGGCTGGTGAATCTCGAACTCCGCGTCTAGTGGCAGGGTCCCGCTCGTCCGGGTCACACAGACGCTTCCAAAAAATTCTAGTAGCTCCCGAGCGGTCTCCCTTCAGTGGAATTTTGCTAGGAGAATCTCCGTTGGTAGAATCCAAGAGTTATCCTTGCGACTTTATGACCCCATCACTGTGAGTGCATTAAAAGCGCAGCCTCTCTGCCGGCCGCCATGTTGGATCCACCTTTTCTTTGCATTATATTTAATAATTCTCTTCGAGACAATGTAAATTGTTAAGAAAATTGTTTTCTTTTAGTGCCTTTTGGAATGTTACATAATTCTTTCTTTAGGCATTGTTGCCAGAATTTCTAACTTCATCCCAGTGCATGTGAAGACAAAGATAAAACCAATCTACAGCTTCTGCAATAGCCATCACTGAACTGCTTGCAGAACTTGCCTGGACTATGTATCACTTGTATGCATTGTGAACTCACCTGCATGCATTGTGAACTATCTGTTGGTGCAGCGACTTGTGGTAGTGTTGGGGTATTTCTCTGATGATGTCATCGGTGGTACAATTTTTTCAAAAAGAGCCATCAATTGCCTTGGTGTATCTTCCTCCCTTCTGCTTGTCATGGTCGTTCAGCTAAAATTTGGGTGCCAACAGAGATGAGGCAAAGAACCTCACCTGCCCCTGGTACAAAGACCTCTCCACAGGTGTGGATGTATACTGGACCTGTAGTCAGTGATGGGTAAGATCCAATTACAATGGTACCAATCTAAGACAGGAGGCTGACACCTTGAGGTCAGCTCATTCGATAATGGGTAAGGACCATATGTACTATTGGACAACCTAAGGCAGGCACGGTCCCTAAGCCACATGCTTGTTGTTTAAACAGAGAGGGTTAGATGTTGAGAGCCACAGCCCAAGGGGCCAAAGCAAACTTTCAGACTGCCAGCTGATGGTTGGCTCACAGCGGCCCCAGAACATCTAGCTGATTGGCTCCTCTGCGGTGATGCCCATTGGGCTGTTTCCCCACCCTTTCAAATTATGGAGCTGCTTCTTGGGGGACTATTTTGGCTCTGCTCAAACAACCCAGCCAATCGACCTCAAGAGCAGGAGGAGTGAGGAGGTTGAGAGCTTGTGGGAAGCCGGTGGTGGCAGTTGTGCTCTGAGTGTTTTTCCCGAGGAGCTATTTTTTGGCGTGTGTGGTTCTAAAAATAAAGTTAGCTTTTGACAAGTGGCTCCTGAATTGTGCCCAGCCAGACTGTGGCAATCCTAAATTGATGGAGCAAAATAACCAAAACAGAATAGAAATACAAGCAGTTCAGAGGAGGCATGGTGTATAGCTGGACTTACCTTTTGTATGATAAAGGGTAGGTGTTATAAATCAAGTCAATATTAAATTGAAGTAGTTCTCCGTGTGTTTTAAAGATAACAAATACGTGAATTCCTGTCTCCCTTTATCTGTATCCTATTCAGCACATGTATTTTTGTATGCACATATAGAATCCTACCTGGTAACACATGTACACTTTTGTGAGGTGGCAGACTTGGCAGATACAAATTGTCAAAAGAGATCACTCCTCCTGAACGTTGTTGGAACTGAAAATTAAAACTATGGGTGAGCTTCCTAGTTGAACAAGATAATACATAAATCCATGTTCAGTAAAATGAATATTTTTGGATCTGTGAATGATATATATTTCATGATAAATTTCGATTCGCATATATATTGCTACCTTTTAATGTCTGTGCGTGTGCGTGTGTGTGTGTGTGTGTGTGTGTGTGTGTGTTATACACACACACTCTCCAGATTTTTCAGAATATAAAATATATGTGTGTTATTATACAATCCCTAAATGCATTCATATTCATGTATGTGGATTTATAATCAAATGTTCACAAAATTATTCTCAGAAATATTCATCCACCTCAAATACATATTGTTTCCTAGTACTGAAATCTAAATTCAGTGAATGGTGCATAGAAGTCCTAATTTTTCTACAGTAACTGACCCACTTTAACATCAATGCAAGTAGATTACTATGGTACATGATGTGTATTATGACGTTCATTTATATTCAACAATGTTACATGACAATTTCTTCAGTTTATGCACATCATAGGATAAATATTTCATTCACAAGTTTGCAAATTTATAGGCATTTGTTTCACTTTCTATCACTTCCTGCTTCAGTACACATGTATTCCTCCATGTTTTTTGACTGGTCTTTTCATGAGAATACTTTTCATTTTAGATTTCAATAATCATGTTGAAGCAAACCTCACACACTCTTCATGACAAATCATAACCCTAATATTACCATTAGATCTATAAATGGTTGTAATGAATGTATGTATATCAATATAAGATTTCCTGTATATTTTAAGATATCAATTCAATCCATAATTTAAAGTTGGAACCAGTTATATTATTTATTCACAGTATTGTCTATTCATTCATTTTATCAATATTTGTAGACACAGTGTAGACCTATTTGTACACCCAATACAAATTTATACATCTTCAAAATATTGACCACATAATTGGTGGAAGAAATACTCATGTCACCTGATCTACATATACACTTTATCACAGTAATATTCTGGACACAAAATGCAAAGTTCACACTTATGATTGTACCAAAGCCTAAATGGAATGTGAGCATGGATTACTAAAAACATCCAAGTCCAGATTGCCTAATGCTCTCAAATGTCAATCCTATTGTTGCTAAATATTTGTTTCTTTCTAAGATTGTATATTCAACATCTACCATGCTGAAAATGTCTAATCCTATCACTCAATTTATACTTTGCTTGATTTCTTCCTGTCTCTATTGATATCTGCTTCCCTATATATTTTCCCCAGTTAATCATTGTAACTGACTCATCACATGTGCTGACATTTACATTCATTCTCTACCAGAAACCCTATTGCTAAAGAACTTTTGGAGCAAATCCTATACTCACTCTTCTTCCTAAACCTACTGACTATCTTTCCAATCCTACCAACTACCCTTTTTAAGTGGATGTTTTCTTCTACATTTGATCATCCAATTTACAAGGTCCTATGCCATTTTTTATCGATTTATCTGAGACATCTGTGCAGAAGGTATTTCAAAGCTAAGTATCCCAATCATGGACCCAATGCTCTTCTGGGCTTCAAATCTTACCTAGACTTCTGTATTCATACTTATATTTCACCTATATATTCTTGTAAATATCACAGGTTCCCATTGCCATTATTCATCATGCAGAATGATTCCTAACCCAAATCGAACCTGTTATTACCCTAACCATACACTGTTCCCTCAATCTAACTTTACAGAAAAGCAGGACAGAGTTGGTCTTACAATCAGGAGTGTAGGGGATCTTCCACCTGCTGAGAACCTCAAAGGTCAATACAGAAATAACCTATGGAGAAGATGTAGGCAGCAATGAAGGACCTGAGGGAGGAAAAGTCAACTTCCATTGTAAACAACCTGGTCAGGGTGAAGGGATGTGTCTGAATCAGCCTCTCTCTTCTTAATGTAGAGAAGATGGACCAAACCAAGCCTGTGTGGAGAGCTGTTCCCAGGTGCCTATGGTTGATATATCATTCTAACTTGTGAAAATGTCACAGGAAGTAGGTGCACCCTCCATCTCATGGGACCCTTGGAAGCAACTGTTAGGACAAAGTGTTTGCCAAGGCAGTGACTTCATTCACTTCCTGAAGGAAGTTACCTCACATAACTTCCTTGGTAATGGAACTCTCTAAACTTGGGATTCAGGAAGCCAGGAGACCACAGCCAGTTCCAGTCCCAGTTCCAGTGGTCTCACTTGTTTGGGTAAACCAAGGACAGAGTCAGTCTTTCTTGGTTCCTAGTTATGTGAGGATGGCCAAATGCCAGGAAAGCTAAGAAGAGGGGCCTTTCCTGAGAAAGCAGGTAGTGGATCACCAGTGACTTCTGACATCTTCACAGAGTTCGCCAAGGAGACCAGAACTGAGACAGCACAGTGCATTTCGTGGAAATATAGTATATCCCACCCATCATAGGACACTCCGGATAGTCACAGACCTACTTTGGGGAAGGTGGTGCCTTTTTGAGTGTGGGTGTGAGTTTGAGAATATGTAGGAAAGGCGACTTGTTTGGTTTGGAGAGGACTTTATCTAGTATGTCCTCTGACAAGGTGAGTGTTTCTATTACTGTGTATCCCACTCTGTTTGTGGTCTTGGTATTAGAAAAAGAATGCATCATGGATGTGTTCTGTCTAGTAGAAAGCTTCCCAGCATTCATACTGCCAATTTATGAATGGATTGCGGCTAGCCTTATCAATGGGCAAAACCTACTATCTTTCTAAGTTCCTGTTTTCTTCCTGAATTCTGGACACTCTCCAGAATAGGCTCAGAGTTTTGTGTCCAAGCTATGTGGCACCTCCAAGCTCTGTCACATGGCCATGTACTGGAGAGCTGAAGGGAAGGGGAGCATGTCAGAAAACTCAGATATCATTGTGACCAGGAAAGTCTCAGTGGAGAAACCCTGCTTTGGGTCATTTGCTTACCTATTTTTCTGTTGCCCTAAATGTAAGGAAAGTCTTTGGCTCAGGCCACCTTTTTGTGAAGCCTGAAGAAAACAGTATTCAAATGGAAATGAGTGGGCATCACCTGTGGCTCTTTGCTTAATTTCTTTGGAAATGGATGTGTCTGAATCAGCCTCTTGGCTCTCGGTGAAGCTGGGGCTTAGATTGTCAGCACCTGATGGATCTAAAGAAAGATCCCATGTGTGCATCCATAACCAAAATTCAAAAAGATCAGTCATTGTGGATGAAGTCTCTCACCTTCCTCTGTTAGGTTCCTGACCTCCATCAAGTGTGATTATGGACCCTTGGGTAAAATGAGTTCTTCAAAGCCCTGCAGATGTGGTAGTGTTTTCTCATGACTACAAAACACATAAAGAATCTATACCTGACAGTCAGTAGGCCTCAAATAGTAGAAGCAGAGCAGTATTAATGGCAGGCCTATTTGATCACTCCTGGTTGACAGGAAGAGTGTCCAGGCCACACTTACTTTAGGCAAATGAGGGACAAGGAAGCTTATATTGGACACTGTCTTGAGCTGCGCCACTTATGGAAACCTCTTGCCAGAAGTTATGATGGATGTCTATATGGAGGAAAATGAGGGCCATGTGGGAGTGTTTTGGTTATAATTGTGGTCATTTTTGTGGCAGTTGGAAGAGATGACTGGGTCCACCAGGGCTTCACTCTTGGGTGATTCCCCTTATAGACTGAGTTCTGGAACTGACCTCAGAGTAGTATTGCCATGAATTGAGTTGGGATTTTAGGAGGCCACGCATGAGATTCACCCTTGGAATCTGAAATCTAGTCCCAGGTTGGTTTTCCACAGAGCACTGGGAATCTCAGCCAGGATATCACATGATTTTATTATGACAAACATGGCAGCCATAGTTGAGAGTCAAAACACACATGGACCTCACATTGTACAGTTCAATGGGCCTGGCTTCATGTGACCTTTTGGCCACTCTTTGGGAAGCCTTTCCTGTGAGTGTTGTCCAGAGAATTCAATGAAATGAACTTCCTCACCATTTAGTGGTTCCTGAATGAATTAAAAGCCACAGTGCCTCCAACTTCATCCTTGAAAAATGGCTAGATGAATACCATCAAATTTTTGAAATTCCCATGACCAGGTGGCACTGGAGAAACTTTGGATGTCCTGTTGCTGATCATGAGTATACAATACAGTGCCTTGATTGACTGGGTTTCATGAAAATGTTGAAGAACAGTGATGCCAGTAAGTTGGAGCCTCCTGAGTAGTGGGCCTAGAGTAGTGGTGTGCAGGTGTGTGATAAAACATCTGTGGTGGAGTCATGTGGACCTGCCATTGGCTTCCAAATAGCTTGTGACTGACATAGTGTAGCCAGCAAACCCTTATATGTAAATGCATCTTGTTATATGGAGAGTTTTCAGGGCAATGTTCAGAATCAGGTTGCTATGGTCAAGGGGGCAAGCTATGTGAGATAGAGGCCTTGTTGGTGCATTCTCTTGCAGACCCTGACACACCACACATGACAGAACTCCCTGTAGCACTGTGTCCCAGTTGAAATCTTTGTATTTCACGAAGCAAATACCAAACTCCCAGTGCAGCAGCAAGAAACACCACGAAAATTGGAGGATGACGAAATCGTTTCAGAGTCCTCACAGGGAGACACATAGCCCCCAGTGGCCACAGTTTACCTACAAAGAGAGAATTCAGCACTGCTATCTCATGTTCATTGGAAAATAAGAAACAAGATCCTTCAGGTCACATAGATGCAGATCCAGCTTTAATTGTCTCACCACAAATGAAGATTAAGCTCCTGACAACAACATATATTTCAAGTTCCCAACCTCAGTGGCAGTTTCTCAAGAAGTCTTTACGCCAGCAAAGCTCCATTTTTGTGGAGGGTTTACCCTGTTCGTTACTTTTGTAAACTCATCTACCACCTCCAAGTTTGTGAACAACTGAGCATATTGCATTCCAAATATATATATATATATATATATATATATATATATATATATATATATATATATATATATACACAGATTTTCGAACTCTTCTCCTGTAATTGTGTCTTACTTGGGGCAAAGGTAATGTCAAAGCATTGTTCTGGATAAGAGTGGGAAGATTTTTCATAGCACATAATTACATACACATTGGATACCTTTTCCAATTTTCCATTCGAAATACTGAATCCCTGACACTAACCCATAGCCTACTAGACTCTGACTACTTATCCTAATATGATGGAGAATAATAATCCAAACAGAATAGAAATACAAGCAGTTCAGAGGAGGCATGGTGTATAGTTGAATTTGCCTTTTGCATTATGTAGTGTAGGAGTTATAAATCTAGTCAACTTTTGTTGAATTTGTTCTCCATGTGTTTTTAAAGTTAACAAATATGTGAATTCCTGTCTCCCTTTCTCTGTAGCCTATTTGCACATGTATTTTTATATGCACATATAGAATCCTACAAGGTACAACACATACATTCTTGTGAAGTGGTTGACTTGGCAGATACACATTGTGAGAAGAGATCACTTCTCCTAAATGCTGTTGGAAGTTAAAATTCGAACTCTCTGTGAGCTTCCTAGTTTAACAACATTATACATAAATCCATGTTCAGTAAAATGAATATTTTTGAAACTGTGGATGATATATATTTCATGGTGAATTTCAATTGGCATATATATTGCTACTTTTTAATGTCTGTGTGCATGTGTGTGTGTGTGTATATATATATATATATATATATATATATATATATATATATATAT
Source organism: Callospermophilus lateralis (assembly GCF_048772815.1). NCBI lineage: Eukaryota > Metazoa > Chordata > Mammalia > Rodentia > Sciuridae > Callospermophilus > Callospermophilus lateralis. The sequence goes on from NW_027517623.1 coordinate 284,851, forward strand.
ATACAAACTTTCCAGATTTTTCAAAATATGAAATACATGTGTCTTATTATACATTTCCTAAATTCATTCATATTTATATATGTGAATTTATAATCAACTTTTCCCAAGATTATCGTCAGAAATATTCATTCACCTGAAATACGTATTTGTTTCCTAGTACTGAAAACTATCTTCAGTGAATGGTGCCTACAAATCCTAAAATTAATACAGTAACTGACCCAGGTTAACATCAATGCAAATTGATTCCTATGGGACATGATGTGTATTTTGACGTTCATTTTTATTCAAAACTGGTACATTACTATTTCTTCAGTTTATGCACATAATAGGATATATATTTCATCCACAAGTTCGCGAATTTAGAGGCATTTGTTTCACTTTCAATCACTTCTTGCTTCAGAACACATGTATTTTTTCATGGTTCTTGACTGGTCTTTTCATGAGACTTCTTTCCAAACACATTATTTTTGATTTCCATAATCACTTTTGAAGCAAAACTCACACACTTTTCATGATAAACCATAACCTTAATTTTACCATTAGATGTATAACTAGTTGGAATGAATGTATGTATATCAATATAAGATTTCTTATATATTTTAAGATATGAATCCAATGCATTATATAAAGTGGAACCAGTTATATTATTTATTAACAGTATGGTCTATTCATGCATTAGCTCTATATTCATAGACACAAGGTACACCTCTTTGTACCCCCAATACTAACTTATTAATCTTCAAAATATTGCTCCCAGAAATGATGGAAAAATTACTCATGTCACCTGATCTACATATACATTTTATCACAGTAATATTCTGGACACAAAATGCAAGGTTCACACTTATTATTGTACCAAAGCCTAAATTGAAAATGAACATGGATTACTAAACACAGCCATGTCCAGGTTGCCTAATGCTCTCAAATATCAATCCAATTAGTGACTACATATTGGTTTCTCCTAAGATCATATATTCAAATTCAACCCTATTGAAAATGTCTAATCCTATCACCCACTTTATACTTTGCCTTATTTCGTAATATCTCTATTGATATCTGTTTTCCTACATATTTTCTCCGGTTCACTATTTTGACTGACTCTTCACATGGGCTAACATTTACATTCACACTCTAAACAAAACCCTATTGATAAAGAATATTTTTTTTCCAAAACCTATACTCACTCTTCTTCCTAAACCTAACAACTATCTTCCTAATCCTACCGACTATCCCTTTTTGACTGAATGTTCTTTTCTACACCCAATCATCAAAGTAAACATTGGGCGAGCTTCGGAGGAAGAGACCACCAAAAGACTATCTCATGCAACAGCAAAGGGTTTATAGGGGGTCAGCATGCAGGGGGTCCGAGCTCACTTGAATAGAGCAGAGAGCCCTGAGAAGAGCTTAAGCAGAGCTTATATACTTTCTTTGGGGAGGGCAGGGAGCGAAGTTTATTGATGGGTGAGGGAGAGTGGGCGGTTTGCATTCAACCGGGTGAGGGAGTACATTCTGCAGTTTGGCATTTGGGGACAGGACATTCTGAGAACAAGATTAGCAAACAGTTCTCAAGATTTCAACAGTGTTTTGTTAAGCATACAGAAAAAAAAAGTGACAAATACATATTTTATTAATCTTTCATTCCCCACTTCTTCTTCTAGCTACTTTTAATCATAAAAGTGATCATTGGGGGGTGTCACATTCTATGTCTGCTAGTGGGGTATTACCATAAGTTTAACTTGTCCAATTTGAGCTTAGAGAAAAGAAATTACACGGTTGAGCAAACAGGGTTTTATAGTTAGCAATAATATGGAGATTATTATCGGAAAGGCCAGGGTTGATAAAAAAGTAGTCAAACAGGGGGACTAGGTGAACCAAGACTCAAACCACTTTTTTTGGTCCTCTCACTCTCTCATTGACGCTCTTCAAGGTGTCTTTTTAATTTAATCATTTTTTTTTTTACAACTACATTATGCTCGGAATAAACACAAAATTCTTCCCAGGAAGTGACAAATACCTATTTTATTAACCTTTCACTTCCGACTATCCCTTTTTGACTGGATGTTCTCTTCAACATTCAATCATCGAAGGTACAAGGTCCTATGCCATTGTATATTGATTAATCTGACACATCTGTGCACAACCTAATTCAAAGCTAAGTATTCCAATCAAGGGCCCAATGCTCTTTTGGGCTTCAAATCTTACCTAGATTTCTGTTTTCATACATATATTTCACCTATATATTCTCATACATCTCGCAGGTTCCCAATACCATTATTCATCCAGCAGAATGATTCCTAACCCAAATCACACATGTTATTAACCCTAACCATGCACTGTTCCCTCAATCTAACATTACAGAACAGCAGGGACAGAGTTGGTCTTACAATACAGGAATGTAGTGGATCTTCCACCTGCTGAAAACCTCAAAGGTCCATGCAGAAATGATCCCTGGAGAACATGTAGGCAACTATGAAGGACGTGAGAGAGCAAAAGTCATATTCCATGGAAAACAACCTGGTAAGGATGAAGGGTTGTGTCTCATTCACCCTCTCTCCTTAATGTAGAAAAGATGGACCAACCAAGGCCTTTGTGGAGAGCTGTTCCTGGGTTCCTATGGTTGAGATACCTATCTAACTTGTGAAAGTGTCAGAGGAAGTATGGAAGCAACTGTTCGGAAAAAGTGGTTGCTAAGGCAGTCACCTCATTCAGTTCCTGAAGGAAGTGACCTCACCTCACTTCCTTGGTGATGGAACTCTGTGAACTTGGGATCCAGGAAGTCAGGCATCCAGAACCAGTCCAATTCCCAGTACAGTGGGATCACTTGTTTAAATTTACCAAGGACAGAGTCAGTCTTTCTTGGTACCTACTGATGTGAGGATGGCCAAATGCCAGGAAAGTTTGAAGACTGGCCTTTCCAGAGAAAGCAAGAAGTGGCTCACCGCGGGCTCCTGATATTTCACAGAGTTGGCCAAGGAGACCAGATCTGAGAAAGGACTGGCCATTTCTGTGGAACATAGTATAGCCCACCATTCAGAGGACACTCTGGATAGTCACAGACTTACTTTGGGGAAGGAGGTGCCTTTTTCAGTGTGGGTGTGAGTTTGTGGTTTTGTCTTATATTCTGAGAATAGGTAGGGAAGGCGGCTTGCTTTGTTTGGAGTGGAATGTTTCTAGAAAGTCTTTTGACAAGGCGAGTGTTTCTATGTCTGTGTATCCCACTGTGTCCGTGGTTGTAGACATTAGAAAAGAGAATGAATCAATGGATGTGTCCTGTCTAGTAGAAAGCTTCCCAGCATTCATCCTACCCATTTTAGGAATGGATTGCAGGTTGCCTTATCGATGGACAACATGTACTGTCTTCCTAAGTTCCTGTTTTCTTCCTGAATTCTGGCCACTCTCCAGAATAGGCTCATCGTTTTGTTTCCAAAATATGTACCACCTCCAAACTCTGTGACATGGCCATGTAATCCATAGCTGAAGGGAATGGCAAGCATCTCAGAAAACTCAGATATCAGTGTGACCAGGAAAGTCTCTGTGGAGAAACCCTGCTTTGGCCCTTTTGCTTACCTATTGTTCTGTTGCCCTGAATGTCAGGAAGGTCTTTGCCTCAGGCCACCCTTTGTGAAGCCTGAAGAAAACAGTTTTAAAATGGAAATGAATGGGCATCACCTGTGGCTCTTTGCTTCATTACTTTGGAAAGGAATGTCTCTGAATCAGCCTCTTGGCCCTGTGTGAGGCTGTGGCTTAGATTATCAGCATCGAATGGATCTAAAGAAAGATCCAATGTGTGCATCCAAAACCAAAATGGAAAAAAATCAGTCATTGTGGATGAAGTCTCTTGCCTTCCTCTGTTTGGTTCTTGACCTCCATCAAGGGAGTATTGGGATTTTTTGGGTCAAATGAGTTCTTCCAATCCCTGCAAAGGTGCTTGGGTTTAATAATGACTCCAAATCACATAAGGAATCTATACCTGACAGTCAGTAGGCCTCAAATTGCAGAAACAGAGCAGTATTAATGGCAGAACTATGTGATCAATCCTGGTTCACAGGAAGGGTGTCCAGGCCACCCTGAATTTAGGCAAATGAGGGGAAGGGAGCTTATTATGGACACTCTATTGGGCTGTGCCATTTAAGGAAACCTCCAGCCAGAGGTTATGATGAGTGACTATATGGAAGTAGATGAGGGCCATGTGGGATTGTTTTGATTTTAATTGTGGTAACTTGTGTGGCTTTTGGATGAGATGACTGTGTTCACCTGGGCTTTAACACTGGCGTGATTCTCCTAAGAGACTGAGTTCTGTAACTGACTTCAGATTAGTAATTGCTTTGGAAATGGATATGTTTTAATCAGCCTCTTGGCCCTGTTTGAGGCTATGGCTTAGATTATCAGCACCAGATGGATCTAAAGAAAGATCCCATGTGTGCATCCAAAACCAATGTAGCCAAAATAGCAGTAATTGTCAATGAACTCTCTCGCCTTCCTCTGTAAGGTTCTGAAAGAATAAAAGAAATTGAAATTGAAATGTAAAGAACCAGGTTTTGTAAAGTTTCCAAGCTGCACTCAGCACCTGAAATTCCTGTGGCAGTTAAGACAATTCCCGGATTTGCACATTAGATGTGTGTTGAAATCTTCCCTGAGGACCTAGTTACTTAACAGCCCCTCCCCAGAAACCATGCAGCTCACCACGTATACATCACAGTGCATCCACCAATCAATTTAAATGTATACCCCTTCTTAGGGCTGACCAATCACCCCCTGCCCAACCTGTTCCCGCCAATGAATGTGCTAATCATGTTTTAGAGTTGTTATTTGATTTTCCCGTGGAATATGATGATTTGCTAAAGGAGGCTATGATGTGTGTAAAGTCCCTACCCTCTCTAAAGAATGTATATAAACTCCACTCGAGTGGTTCTTAGGGCTCTTTGTTCTTTGCTCCTCTGAAGTGAGCCCTGAGCTCCAGCACGCTATACCCCCAATAAACCCTTTGGTGTTGCATGAGAAAGCCTGTTGGTGGTCTTTTCCTCCGATGTTCTCCCCACCTTTTCATCTGGAGGCCCCAGGTGAGATATCCAGCGCAGCGGACGAAAGACCCCAAGGGACTCCTCTCAGGGTAAGAAAGGCGCCTCTTTCTTTTTTCGGGTTTCAGGTGAGGGCTTGGCAAAGTGGCTGTCGGTGAAGAGCATTAGCTCTCTCTGACGGTGGCTGGCAGACGTGTCACAGAGCTACTGGCCATGTCCCTGGGGGACACTCCAGAGGATGAGGGAAATCAAGGAATATTAGTTTCCTCAACTCGGTTATATTTTGCTTCAGGATTTGGTTTGCCAGCCCATCAGGTTTTGCTGGCTACACAGTTTTTTTCATTGTCCCGAACTCATGTTGAGTTTACTGTCTGTCTTTATTGTCTAACCCATCAGGTTTTGCCAGTTACTGAGTTCTAATGTTTGTCTTGGACCCATGTTAAACGTTTACTGTTTGTCTTTGTCTGTGTTGCGTTTGTGTCTTCACTGTCTCTTTTTGAGTAACTCCCATTATGGGACAAAGCACTTTCTTGCTTCTGTCCCTGACCCTTGATCATTGGACTGATATCCGCTCAAGGGCCCAGAATCATTATTTTTCAGTTAAATGTCAGACCTGGCAGACTCTCTGTGCTTCAGAATGGCCCATCCTCAAAGTCGGGTGGCCCGCAGAAGGATCCTTCTACTTCCCTCTAATCCGAAAAGTCAGAGATATTGTCTTTCAGCCGGGACCACGTGGCCACCCAGATCAACAGCCATATACCCCTTCCCCAGGATCCTATCATTCAAACCTTCCGTTCCCTCCCCATCTTCCCCCCATTCTTCCTGAGTCACAAGACTGGACAATCCTCCCCCTCCTTATCCTCTACCCTCGCTTCCCAACCGCCAACACATTCCAGATGATTCTCCCACCACTGACTCAGCCTCTCCGCCACTAGAAGCAATTGGGCCAGACCCAAGCCCTCCAAGGGACTTCTCCGCAGCAGCAGAAGCCCCGCCTTTTCTGGTGGAAGCTGGGCCACCTGAAGAAACCCGCCAGCTACGGAAAATAGAAAACTCAGAAGCCACTGTGATGCTCCCTCTTCGTCCTTATGGGCCCATGAACCGACAAAACTGGGACCCCAACACCTTTGAAGGTAGGTAGCATTTGTCCACTTATCACAGGTCTCTAATAGCGGGGCTCCGAGTGGCCGCCAGAGGGCCAACTAATTTGGCCATGGTAAGAGAGATAATCCAAGGTCCTAATGAGTCTCCCTCTATGATTCTGGAGAGAATTATGGAAGCAAATAGAAAATATACTCCTTTTGATCCTCAGGCAGAGGACAAAAAAACCTCTGTTGCAATGGCCTTTATCCAGCAGGCTGCCCTAGATATTAAGAGAAAGTTACAACGTCTAGATGGATTACAAGATATGACCTTAAGAGATTTAGTCAGAGAAACTGAGAAAGTATATTATAAGAGAGAAACTGAGGAGGAATGGGAACAGATGAGAGAGAAGGAAAGGGAACAAAAGGAGGATGAAAGGAGCAAAAGGCAGACTAAATCATTTTCTAAGGTTTTGGTCAGAGCAGCAAATAGACCAGAAGTTAAAAAGCACGGAGACATGAAGGGATACATGGGCCCATGCCAAAGGCTGCCCCTGGCCTCAAATCAATGTGCCTACTGTAAAGAAAAAGAAAACTTGGACACAGAGTGCCCCAAAAAGAGGCAGAGAAACCAGTATAGGACGAGACTTGAAGGATCCAGCCACTGCCTCACCCTGAAGTCGTATGGTTTACGAACGAGAGCAGCTTCCTCCAAGATGGTACGTGGTGGGCTGGAGCAGCAGTAGTTAGCAAAACTAATGTCATCTGTTTCTCTGGTCTCACAGAAGAGACATCAGTCCAAAAGGCAGAACTGATTGCCCTTACGAAAGCATTGGTACTAGCAACAGGCAAAAGGGCCACCATATACACTGATAGCCGCTATGCATTTGCCACTGCAAATGTGCACGGGGCTATTTACCAGCAAAGGCAGCTATTAACCTCCGCTGGGAAAGAAATAAAGAAATAAAGAACAAAGATATGATCCTCCACCTTCTCTCAGCAGTTCAGGGCCCTACGGACCTAGGCATAGTGCACTGTCCAGGGCACCAGAAGGGAAACGACCCCGTGGCGGTTGGAAACAGAAGGGCAGATGAGGAAGCTAATTGGCAGCCCTAAACGGAGTGCCTCTGTTAACTTTTTCCACACCGGGGGGAACAACAATCAGGAGACTTGGCCGCACCGGAACATTCAGGCAACTTATCATCTGAGGAGACAGATACAGAACTCTGGGAACCTACAGAGCCCAGTACACAATTTTCAAAAGCCCACCTTTATCTCAAAGACATACACCAGCTCACCCACTTAGACTCTAAGAAGTTATAGGCACTCTTAAAGGACCAAAGGAAGGAATTATTATTGACTGACTCACTGAGGAAAGAAATAACTACGCAGGTGACTACAGCTTGTCAAGTTGGCCAATTAGTTAATACTTACCCATCGAAGCTTACTTCAGGGAAGCGCTTATGAGGAATCAGACCAGGACAATTCTGGGAAGTGAGCTTTACTGAAATAAAGCCAGCAAGGATTGGACTTAAATGTCTCCTAGTCTTTGTAGATACTTTTTCAGGATGGGTCGAAGCCTTCCCCATGAAGAAAGAAACGGCTCAGCTGGTGGTCAAAAAGATCCTAGAAGACATTTTCCAAGGTTCAGCCTGCCTAAGGTAATAGGGTCGGATAAGTGACCGGTATTCATGGCCCAGGTAAGGCAGGGATTTGCCAGGACCCTGGGGATTAATTGGAAGTTACATTGTGCTTATAGACCCCAGAGCTCAGGACAGGTAGAAAGGATGAATAGAACCATCATAGAGACCTTAACGAAATTAAGCTTGGAGACTGGCATGAAAAATTTGACTCTGTTCCTAAGTTATGCACTGTTTTGTGCAAGAAATACCAAGTCTTCCTCTTTGTGTAACCTCACCCCTTATGAAATTCTCTATGGTGCCCGTCCTTCAGAAAGGGACCTAACCCCAACTAGGAGACTTAATGATTCCTTTCACACCCCCTTGCTTGACAGACTTAAAGCCCTTGAACAAAACCAGCACCCAGCGATACCTGTGGAAACAGTTGGCCTCTGCTAATCAGCCTGGAGATGAGGGAACCCCACATCGATATCAAGTGGGAGAGTTCATCTACGTGAGATGGCATCAGGTGTCATCCCTGGAACCCCGCTGGAAAGGACCATACCAGGTGCTGCTTATAACACCCACAGTGATGAAAGTGGATGAGATCACTTCATAGATCCATAACACCCATCTCATGCCTGCACCCTGTACAGACTCCGGCTGGAAACTGAAACAGACTGGTAACCATCTCAAGTTGCATGTCCGTCATGTGGGTAGGGCTATGGATTCTTCCCCTGACCATCAGCAGTCCTAATCCCCATCAGCCTGTTCAGCAACGATGGCAAGTTATAAATCCTACTGGGCAAGTAGGGTGGTGTATTTCACATACAGCCCCCTTATGGAATTGGTGGCCATCTCTCCCCCCGGACATTTGTCAGCTTCCCATAGGCCTCTCTGACTGGGATCTCCCTGACATAGAGGACCCCACACAGATCCCACTCAAATGCAAACGAGGGCAACATAGACCACTTTACCCCATGAATTATGGATGTCATCTCCCCAAGCTCATGTGTAAACTAGCCAGTCAAGACTATTATGTGTGCCCAGCAGATTTCCAAAGTCGCAAACAGGCCCAAACCTGTGGAGGACCCAGTAACTTTTATTTTAGATCTTGGGGTTGTGAACAAACGGAAGCTGCATGGTGGAACCCAAACTCCCCAGACAGCAAGATTTGGGTAGGATGAAATGACACCTGGATTGATCCCAAGAAATGTGCCGCTAGCCAAGTGGTGTCAAAAACTCGCTGTGGAAAGAATAGTCTATGTTACACCCTCAATATAACTTTCACTTCCAAAGGAAGGGGCTACCTCAGAACAAAATGGCCTATGAGAAATACGTGGGGAATGCAATTCTATATTTATGGCCCCGGTTATGACTTTGGTCTCTGGTTCACCCTCCAGCTTAAAAAGAACGAAAATCCCACAGCAATAGGGCCCAATCCCCTCAAGCCAGGAATTAAGCCTCCTAAACCTCCCATGCCTAGATCTACCAGAACCCCTCTACCATCTCATAATTCCCAGTTTCCGTCTTTGCCTACTTCCCCAGTCCAGAGTACAGCTGACTCCACCCCCTGGGAACTAATTAAAGGAATGTTTATGGTACTGAACTCCACACAGTCAGAACTCATTGCTTTTCAGCCCAGGTATTTGACAGCTCTGTAAATTATTGTGTAATGGTGCAGATACTCCCCAGGGTGCTCTATCATGATGCAGAATCATTCGAAGGTCTACTTGGGGGACAAACAACCCAATTTCACCGGGAGCCATTGTCCCTTACTCTAGCCATCCTATTGGGGATAGGAGGTCCTGCAGGAGTGGGTATGGGAACAGCTGCTATGATCCGTGGGTCACAACAATTGGCCCAATTAGAAACATCAATAGATCAAGACTTGAAGACGTTAGAAACCTCTATCACAGTGCTGCAGGAATCCTTAACCTTTCTCTCTCTCTGCATTTGTTTTACAGAACAGGGGAGGACTAGATTTCCTCTTCATGAGGGAGGGGGTCTCTGTGCGGCACTGAGAGAATACTGTTGTTTTTATGCTGACCCTACTGGAGTTGCAAAATAATCCATGAGTAAATTAAGAAAATAACTTGAATAGCGCCAGAGAGAAAGGGAGATTCAACAAGGGTGGTTTGAGTCATGGTTTACCCAGTCCCCCTGGTTAACTACACTCCTATCAGACTTAGCTTGACCCCTGATCATCCTTAAGGTGTTGCTAACTGTGGGACCTTGTTTGCTTAACCGCATAGTTTTTTTATTCCAGGCTCAGATTGGGTAGGTAAAACTCATGCTAATCAGACAGAAATATGCTCCACAGGCAGAAATAGAATTTGAGACGCCAGAATAATTATGAAACATTACTTTTAAGATTAAAAGTAGTCAGAAAAAGGAGTGGGAAATGAAAGAATAAAATATATTGAAATTGAAATGTAAAGAACCAGGTTTTGTTAAGCTTTCAAGCTCCACTCAGAACCTGAAATTCCTGTGGCACTTAAGACAATTCCCAGATCTTCCTATTAGATGTGTGTTGAAATCTTCCCTGACCAGCTAGATACTTAACACCCCTTCCCAGAAACCATGCAGATCTGCACGTATACATCTCAGGGCTTCAACCAATCAGTTTAAATGTTAACCCCTTCTCAGGGCTGACCAATCACCCACTGCACGACCTGTTCCCGCCAATGAATGTGCTAATCATGTTTTAGAGTTGTTATTTGATTTTGCTGGGGTATAAGATGATTTTCTAAAAGAGGCTATGATGTATGTAAAAACCCTGCCCTCTCCATAGAATGTATATAAACTCTGCTCAAGTTGTTCTGGGGCTCTTTGTTCTTTGCTCCTCTGAAGTGAGCTCTGAGCCCCAGCATGCTGGACCCACAATAAACCCTTTTGCGGTGGCATGAGACAGTCTCTTGGTGGTCTTTTCCTAAGACGTTCGTCCGAACTTTTCAGTTCCTGACTTCCATCAAGTGAGAATAGGGATCCTTTGGGTCAAAAGAGTTCTTCAAAGCCCTACAGTGGATAGTCCATAGGGGCTTGGGTTTTGTCATGACTCCAAATCACAGAAAGAATCAATACCTGACAGTCAGTAGGCCTCAAATTGGAGAAGCAGGGCAGTATTAACGGCAGGGCTATTTGATCATTCCTGGTTCAAAGGAAGGGTGTACAGTCCACCCTGATGTTAGGCAAATGAGGGGCAAAAGAGCTTATTTTTGACACTGTCTTGGGCTGCACACCTTATGGAAACTTTCAGCCAGAGGTTATGATGAGTGTCTATATGGAAGAATATGAGGCCCATGTTGGAGTGTTTTGATTTAATTGCGGTCATTTGTGTGGCGGTTGGAAGAGATGCCTGGGTCCTCTTGGGCCTGAACACTGATGTGATTCCCCTTAGAGACTGAGTGCTGGAACGGACCTCAGAGAAGTGTTGCCATGAATTGTGTTGGGATTTTAGGAGGCCTCGCATGAGAATTGCCCTTGGAAAATGCGATCAGGGTCGCTTTCCACAGAGACTGGAAATCTCAGCCAGGATATCACATGATTTTATTCTGAAAGACTTGGCAACCATAATTGAGAGTCAAAACACACATGGACCTCACATGTAGACCTCAATGGGCCTGGCTTCATATGACCTTTTGGCCACTCTTTGGGAACCCTTGCCTGTGAGAGTTCTCCAGATCTTTCATTGAAATGAGCTTTCTCACCATTTAAGGGTTCCTAAATGAATTGAAATCCACAGTGCCTCCAATTTCATCCTTGAAAAATGGCTATATAAATACCATTAAATTTTTGAAATTTCAATGACCTGGTGGCACTGGAGAAACTTTGGGTGTCCTGTTGCTGATCATGAGTATACCAGAGAGTGCCTTGATTGACTGGGTTTCCTGAAAATGGTGTAGAACAGAGAAGCCTATAGGTTGGATCCTGCTGAGTAGTGGGCCTAGAGAAGTGGTGGGCATATGTGTGATAAAACATCTGTGGTAGGGGAATGAGGATCTACCATTGGATTCCAAATTGCTTGGGACTGACATGGTGCAGCCAGCATAAATTTCTATTTAAAGGCATCTTGATATATGGAGAGGTTTCAAGGCAATGTTCAGAATCAGCTTGATATGTTCAAGGGGGTAAACTATGTGGGTTAGAAACCTGGTTGGTGCATTCTCCTGCAGAACCTGACCCACCACACGTGACATAACTCCCACCAGCACTGTGTCCCAGTTGAGCTCCATGTATTGGTGAAGCAAATACCAAACTCCCAGTGCAGGAGCAAGAAACACAATGGAGAGTGGAAGAGCAATAAATGACTATACAGTCCACACAGGGAGACACTTAGCCACCAGTGGGCACAGTATACCCACAAAAAGAGAATCCAGCACTCTTCCCTCATGTTCATTGGAATATTACAATTTATGTCCTCCAGGTCACATAGATGCTGACCCAGCTTTGATCATCTCACTAGAAAAAAAGAAAAAGCTCCTGACAACAACATATATTTCAAGTGCCCAAACTCAGAGGCAGTTTCTCAAGAAGTCATTAGGCCAGCAGAGCTCCATTATTGTGGAGTGTTTACCCTGTCCCTTACTTTTGGAAACTCCTCTACCACGTCCATGGTTGTGAACTCCTTATCATATTCCATTCCAGATAAGTATTCACAGATTTTCTAACACTTCTCCTCTAATTGTGTCTTACTTGGGGTGAACGTAATGTCAAGGCATTGTTCTGGATGAAAATGGGAAGATTTTTGTGTAGCACATATTTGCATACACATTGGACAAATTTTCCAATTTTCCATTCAAAATACTGAATCCCTGACATTAACACATACTCTACTAGATTCTGAATACTAATCCTAATATGTTGGAGAAAAATAACTCAAAAAGAATAGAACTACAAGCAGTTCAGAGGAGGCATGGTGTATAGTTGGACTTGCGTTTTGCATAATATAGGGTAGGAGTTATAAATCCAGTCAATTTTTTTTGGAAATAGTTCTCCATATGTTTTTAATGCCTATTCAGGACCTGTATTTTTATATGCACATATAGAATCCTACCTGTTACCACACGTTCATTCTTGTGTGGTGGCTGAATTGGCAGATACAAATTCTGACAAGGGATCACTCCTCCTAAACGCTGTTGGAATTGAAAATTCAACCTATGTGTGAGCTTCCTAGTTGAACAACATTATACATAAATCCATGTTCAGTAAAATGAATTTATTTGAATCTGTGCATGATATATATTTCTTGGTGATTTCCAATTGACATATAGTGCTACTTTTTAATGTCTGTGTATATGTGTGTGTGTGTGTGTGTGTGTGTGTGCATGAGTGTGTGTATATATATATATACACACACACACACACGCACACACACACTCTCCAGATTATTCAAAATATGAAATATATGTGTCTTATTTTACACTTCCTAAATTTTTCATATTCATGAATGTGGATTTATAATAATCTTTTCACAAGATTATTCTGAGAAATATTCACATACCTTACTAGAGTCTGACAACTAATCCTAAGATGATGGAGAAAAATAATGCAAACAGAATAGAAATACAAGAAGTTCAGTGGAGGCATGGTGTATAGTTGGACTTGCCTTTTGCATGATAAACGCTAGGTGTTATAAATCTAGTAAATTTTCAATTGAAATAATTCTTCATGTGTTTTTAAAATTAACAAATATGTGAATTCCTGTATCCCTTTCTCTGTATCCTATTCATCACATGTATTTTTACATGCACTTATAGAATCCTACCTGGTATCACAGGTACATTTTTGTGAGGTGGCTGACTTGGCCGATACAAATTCTGAAAAAAGATCACTCCTCTTAAACGCTGTTGGAAACGAAAATTCAACCTATGGTTGAGTCCCCTGGTAGAACAACAATATACATAAATCCATGTTCAGTAAAATATATGTTTTGTCATCTGTGGATAATATATATTTATTGATGAATTTTGATTGGCATATATATTACTACTTTTTAATGTCTCTGTGTGTGTTTTGTGTATATATAAATATGTGTATATATATACAAATACACACTCTCCAGATTTTTCAAACTATGAAATATATGTGTCTTATTTAAATTCTCTAAATTCATTCATGTTCATGGACTTGGATTTATAATCAACTTTTCACAAGATTATTCTCAGAAATATCCATCCACCTGAAAAACATATTTGTATCCTAGTACTGAACACTAAGTTGAATGAATGGTGCATACAAAAACTAATATTTCTACAGTAACTGACCCAGTTTAACATCAATGCAAGTAGATTCCGATGGGACAAAGTGTGTATTTTGACGTTCAATTTTATTCAACACTGGTACTTAATATTTCTTCATATAATGGACATCATAGGATATATATTTCATCCACAAATTCACAAATTTATGGGCATTTTTTTCACTTACAATCAATTCCTGCTTTTGAACACATGTATTTCTCCAGGTGTCTTGATTGGTCTTTTCATTAGACTTCTTTCCAAACACATTTTTTTCGATTTCCATAATCAATTTTGAAGCAAAACTCACACACACTTCATGATAAACTATAACCCTAATATTACCAATAGATATATAACTGGTTTGAATGAATGTATGTACATAAATATAAAATTTCCTGTATATTTTCAGATATCAATTCAATCCATTATTTAAAGTTGAAAACAGTGATACTATTTATTCACAGTATGGTTTAGTCATGCATTATCTCTATATTCATAGAAAAAGTGTGCACCTATTTGTACCCCCAATACTAATTTATATGTCTTCAATATATTGCTCCTAGAAATGGTGGAAGAAATACTCATGTCATCTGATCTACATATATATTTTATCAGTGTAATATTCTGGACACAAAAAAAGCAAATGTCACACTTATGTTTGTACCAAATCCTAAAGAGAAAGTGTGCATGGATTACTAAAAACACCCATGTCCAGGTTGCCTAATGCTCTCAAATGTCTATCCTATTGGTGACTACATATTTGTTTCTTCCTAAGATTATATATTCAATCTCAAGCCTGTTGAATATGTCTAATCCTATCACTCACTATATACTTTGCCTGATTTCCTAATGTCTCTATTGATATCTGCTTTCCTACATATTTTTTCCAGTTCATCACTGTGACCGACTCTTCACATGTGCTGACATTTACATTCACTCTCTAACCAAAACTCTATTGCTAAAGAACTTTTGGTCCAAATCCTATACTCACTTTTCTATCTAAACCAACACTATCTTCCTAATCCTATCGACTATGCCTTTTTGACTGGATGTTCTCTTAGACATTCAATCAACCAAGGCACATGGTCCTTTGCCATTGTTTATCTATTTATTTGAGACATCTGTGCAGAACATAGTTCAAAGGTAAGTATCCCACTAAAGTGACCAATGCCCTTCTGGGCTTCAAATCTTACCTAGAATTCTGTTTTCATACTTATATTTCACCTCTATATTATTAAATATCACAGAATACCAATACCATAATTCATCCAGCAGAATGATTCCTAACCCTAATCAAACCTGTTATTAACCCTAATCATACACTGTTCCCTAATCTAACTTTACAAAAGAGCAGGCACAGAGTTGGTCTTACAATACAGGAATATAGGGAATCTTTCACCTGCTGAGAAGCTCAAAGGTCCATGTAGATATGATCCCTGGAGAAGATGTAGGGAACTATGAAGGACCTGAGAAAGCGAAAGTCCTATTACATGGCAAAAAAAACCTGGTCAGGACGAAGGGATGTGTCTGAATCAGCCTCTATCTTTTTAATGTAGAGAAGATAAACCAAACCAGGCCTGTGTGGAGAGCTGTTCCAAGTGCCTATGGTTAATATAACATTCTAACTTGTGAAATTGTCACAGGAAATAGGGGCAGCCTCCATCTCAAAGGACCGTTTGAAGAAACTGTTAGGACAAAGTGGTTGCCAAGGCAGTGACCTCATTCAGTTTCTGAAGGAAGTGACCTTAAATAATTTCCTTGGTGATGGAACTCTCTGAACTTGGAATCCAGGAAGCGAAGCACCCAGAGGCAGGCCCAGTCTCAGTCCCAGTGGTCTCACTTGTTTAGACTTACCAAGGACAGAGTCCGTCTTTCTTGGTAAATACTGATGTGAGTATGGCCAAATGCCAGGAGAGCTCTGAAGAGCGTCCTTTCCTAAGAACGCAGGTAGTGGCTCACTTCTGGGCCCTGACAACTTCACAGAGTTGGCCAAGTAGACCAGATCTTAGACAGGACAGGCCATTTCGGGGGAACAAAAAATGGCCCACCAGTCAGAGGACTCTCTGGATAGTCACATACCTACTTGGGGGAAAGAGGTATCTTTGTGGGTATGGGTGTGAGTTTGTGGTTTTGTCTCATGTTCTAAGAATACGTAGGAAAGGCAGTTTGTTTGGTTTGGAATGGACTGTGTCTAGTAAGTCCTTTGACAAGGCGAGTGTTTCTATGTCTGTGTATCCCACTGTGTCTGTGGTTGTAGATATTAGAAAAGAGAATGCATCAATGGATGTGTTATGTCTAGTAGAAAGCTTCTCAGCATTCATCCTCCCTAATTTATAAATGGACTGTGGCTTGCCTTATAGATGTACAACACCTACAATCTTCCTAAGTTCCTGTATTCTTCCTGATTTTGGCCTCTCTCTAGAATAGGCTCATGATTTTGTTTCCAAGTTATGTACCACCTCCAAGCTCTGTGACATGGCTATGTACTGGATAGCTGAAGGGAATGGGAGCATATCAGAAAACTCAGATATCAGTGTGACTAGGAGAGTCTCAGTGGAGAAACCCTGCTTTGGGTCTTTTGCTTACCTATTTGTCCGTTGCCCTGAATGTCAGGAAGGTCTTTGCCTCAGGTCGCCCCTTTGTGAAGCCTGAAGAAAACAGTTTTCAGATGGAAATGAATGGGCATCACCTTGGGCTCTTTGCTTAATTGCTTTGGAATGGTATGAGTCTGAATCAGCCTCTTGGTTCTGTGTGAGGCTGTGGCTTAGATTCTCAGCACCTGTTGGGTCTAAAGAAAGATCCCATGTGTGCATCCAAAACGAAAATGGCCAAAAGAGCAGTCATTGTGCATGAAGTCTCTCACCTTCCTCTGTAATGTTCCTTCCTCCGTCAAGTGAGAATAGGGATTCCTTGGGTCTAATGAGTTCTTCAAAGCTCTGTAGACTCTAGCCCATTGGTGCTTGGGTTTTCTCATAACTCCAATTCACATAAAGAATCTAAACTCCACAGTCAGTAGGCCACAAATTGGAGAAGTGAAGCAGTATTAACAGCAGGCATATTTAATCACTCCTGGTTCACAGGAAGGGAGTCCGGGCCTTTAGGCAAATGAGGGGTAAGGGAGCTTCTTTTGGACACTGTCTTGGGCTGTGCCTCTCAAGTAATCCTCCAGCCAGAGGTTATTATGAGTGTCTTTATGGAAGAAGATGAGGGCTAAGTGGGAGTGTTTTGGTTTTAAATGTGATCACTTGTGTGGCGGTTGGAAGAGATGATTGGTTACACCTGGGCTTCAACTCTGGTGTGATTCCACTTAGAGACTGATTTCTGGAACTGACCTCAGAGAAGTATTGCAATGAATTGTGTTGGGATTTTAGGAGGCCTCGCATGAGAGTCGCCCTTGGAAAATGAGTCTTGGCCCAGGGTTGCTTTCCACAGAGCACTGGAAATCTCAGCCAGGATATCACATTATTTTATTCTGAAAGAGTTGGCAACCATAGTTGAGAGTCAAAACAAACAAGGACCTCACACTGTAGACCTCAATGGGCCTGGCTTCATGTGAACTTTTGGCCACTCTTTGGGAAGCCTTGCCTGTGAGAGTTCTCCAGATCTTTCATTGAAATGAGCTTTCTCACCGTTTAATGGTTCCTAAATGAATTGAAACCCACAGTGCCTCCAACTTCATCCTTGAAAAATGGTTAGATAAATACCATGAAATGCTTAAAATTCCCATGAGCAGGTGGCACTGGAGAACCTTTGGATGTCCTGTTTCTGATCATAAGTATACCTGAAGGTGCCTTGATTGACTGGGTTTCTTGAAAATAATATAGAAAAGACATGCTAGTAAGTTGGAGGCTGCTGAGTAGTGGACCTAGAGAAATTGTGGGCAGGTGTGTGATAAAAAATCTGTGGTGTGGCCATGTGGATATGCCATTGGCTTCCACATGGATTAAGACTGATATGGTGCAGCCAGCAGACCCTTCTATGTAAAGGCATCTTGTGATATTGAGGAGTTTCAGGGCAATGTTCAGAATCAGGTTACTATGCTCAAAGAGGCAAGCTTGTGGGATAGAAGCCTGGTTGGTGCATTTTCCTGCAGACCCTGACCCAGCAAACGTGACAGAACTCCCTCCAGCACTGTGTCCCAGTTGAACTCCTTGTTTCGTGAAGCAAATACCAAACTCCCAGTGCAGCAGCAAGAAACACCATGAAAGATGGAGTATGAACAAATGGGTTCACAGTGCACATGGGGAGACACTTAGCCCCCAGTGGCCACAGTTTACCTACAAAGAGAGGATTTAGCAATGCTTCCACATGTTCATTTTAAAATAAGTAACCATGTCCTCCAGGTCCCATAGATGCAGACCCAGCTTTGATGGTCTCACTACAATGGAAGCTAAAGCTCCTGAGAACAACATATATTACATGTGCCCAACCTCAGAGGGAGTTTCTTAAGAAGACTTTAGGCCAGCAGAGTTCCATGTTTGTGTGTGGTGAGCCGCTTCTGCAGATTATGGTCGCCATTGCAGGATGGTGCTGGCTCCACTGTGGTCTGTAACAAACAACTCCTTGTTTGGGAGAGTTGGTGCATGGTTTTTCAGCACCCTGTGAGAAAGTTCCACGTGGAAGCTTTGCATTGGGGCTTGGGATGCTTTATTAAGGCTGGAAGGGGCATCCAACAAGGAAGAAGAAGAAATATCAAGGGCCTGAATAAACTGCTGAAAGAAGATTCCTGAGTTGCATCTTCCTTGCGGGCAAGGGGTCACGACAAGTGGTGCTGAAAACCCGGGAACCAGAACTTTCAGCAGTCAGGGGTGGTGCACCTGTTAGTCCCAGGTAAGTGGGACCCACGGTCAAAGCGGAGGTTAGTCCCAGGTAAGTGGGACCCGCGGTCAAAGCGGGGATTAGTCCCAGGTAAGTGGGACCAGCTATCAAAGCGGCAGCTCCTCTGTAAAGCCAGAGAGAGCATTACATCTTATTGCAGCTGCACTGTGTACTTTCGCTCTTACTTTCACTTTTGTTTTTTGTGTGTCTTTTGTTGTGTCATGAGTGCCGTATCTTCAAGTCCGCTTCTCCTGGCCCCAGATAACCTGTTACATTGCAAGGGCCTAGAAGTGAAACGTAGTACTTGACAGAGATTTTTACGGAAGACAGATATTGCTGCACCGTGGTTTGCGTTCTCGGGCAGCCTTACTATACCTAGCTGGGATAAGTTAGGCACAGATCTTGACTTTGCTTCTGAGCAGGGCATATTAGAGGGTGGGGTGATACCCCTTTGGAAGATGATCCGTAGTTGCCTCGCAGATGGCAGATGTCAGGAAGCACTTACTAAAGGACAAGAAGTTTTTGAGCAACTACATGAGGAAAAGTCTGAAGGATCACATAGTGAAGTGGCAGAGAACATTGGGAGTAAGAGTAGTGAGAAGGCAAAAGAGCCTGAAACTAAAAATAGGAGAAGGCTCTACCCAGACTTGGATGAATTAAAAACGCCTGAGAACACAAGCGACTCAGAGAGTTCTGAGGACCTTGATATATTGTTACAACAACTACGAAAGATAAAAGTGAAGAAAAAGAAAAAACGGATACAGGGCACGCAGGCCTACTGTAAAAAGGGGACGGGATCCAATATCGGTCAACAACACTCTGAGGAGGAGGAGGTAAAATATCTCAAAGAAGATATGGTGCCGGTTGCCCCACCCCCGTATGTGGGGGGGGAGCCAAAATTCCGGGAGATATTTTCATGCGCAAGTTTGGAGGACAGTTAATACAGATATGGGACTTGCATACCCTGCATTTCAGGACAATAACAGGGGAAGATATCATGAGCCTTTAGACTTTAAGAAAATTAAAACCTTGGCGGAATCTTTCCGCACTTATGGCGTGGATGCCGCTTTCACCCTTACTCAGGTGGAGGGACTTGCTAGATTTTGTATGACTCCTTCAGATTGGGCTAGCCTTGTTCGGGCTTGTGTTTCTCCAGGTAAATATTTGGAATGGAGAGCCTTTCTGCTAGAGGGCGCTATTGAGCAGGCCGCCCAAAACTATGCGGCGGGACACCCCCATTGGGACAAGGATATGCTTTTAGGACAAGGCAGATTTGCTAATCAACAGACAGGATTCCCTCCTTAGGCATATGATCAAATTAACAACATTTGCATTCGGGCATGGAAGTCACTTCCAAATAGAGGAGAGGTGTCTGGTTACTTGACTAAGATTCTGCAGGGCTCTACAGAACCCTTTTCAGATTTTGTAGCAAGGATGGTGGAGGCCGCTGGAAAGATTTTTGGGGACCCTAATAGGCACCTACAGGGGCGTAAGCATCCTGTGCTAGCTCATCAAAAGCTTAACAGGTTTGGTCTGGGTTTTTCTTAGGGGCCACTGGGGCTCAAATACCCATAACATGGCTCACTGAGGACCCTGTTTGGGTGCCTCAGTGGCCTCTTCCCTCGGCTAAACTGGCAGCAGCCCATGATCTAGTCAAAGAACAACTTGATTTGGGTCACATCCAACCTTCTACTTCTCCATGGAATACTCCCATATTTGTCATTAAGAAAAAATCAGGGAAGTGGCGCCTACTGCATGATCTACAAGCAGTTAATGCTCAGATGCAACTTATGGGACCCATTCAAAGAGGGCTGCCTCTGCTCTCCTCTGTTCCTCAAGGCTGGGATATAATTGTTATTGACATTAAAGACTGTTTCTTTCCATTCCTTTGCATCCTAAAGATTCACAACGTTTTGCTTTCACCCTTCCCTCTTGTAATCACGAGGAACCAGATCAAAGGTTTGAGTGGGTGGTGTTGGCACAGGGGATGGCTAACAGTCCTATGATGTGCCAAATGTATGTGGGGAAGGCACTCGCACCTCTCAGACATAAGTATTCCTCCACCAAGATCATTCATTATATGGATGATGTGTTATTGGCCGCAAAATTAGAACAGACAGTTAATGAGGCTTATAAAGAACTCGTGATGCTGTTGGCTCAACATGGACTGCACATCGCACCTGAAAAGGTTCAAACAGGGGATTCTATCACGTATTTGGGAGCGACAATTGGGTATGACAAATTAAAACCACAAAAAATTACCATCAGGACTCAAGATTTCCAAACTCTAAATGATTTTCAAAAATTGCTGGGAGACATTAATTGGATAAGAGGATATTTACATATTCCTAATATTGTGCTCCAGCCTTTGTATGCTACTCTTAACGGTGATGCAGATCTTGCTTCCCCTCGTAGCCTCACTACTGAGGCTAGAGCGGCCCTTATAAAAGTAGAAAAAGCTATACAGCATGCCACTCTATGCAGGCTCCAGAGTGATAAACCTTTCCAGTTATGTGTGCTTGCCACTATGCGGCAGCCTACTGGAGTACTGTGGCAAGATGGGCGTTTACTATGGATCCACCCACATGTATCCCCAGGAAAATCCTTAGAATATTATCCTGATGCTGTTGCAGCGTTGGCACTTAAAGGGATTCAACAAAGCATTCAATTTTTCGGCCAATCACCTTCTTCTCTTATCATACCCTACACTAAAGCTCAACTTAATGTTTTATGTGCTACTCTAGACAACTGGGCTATTCTGTGTTGCTCATTTCAAGGGGGTATTGATAATCACTACCCTTCTCATCCATTACTCCATTTTGTTAAAGAACATCCCATCATTTTCCCTAAGGTAACTTCATCCAGTCCAATTCCTGGGGCTGTTAACATTTTTACTGATGGTTCCAAGTCTGGAATGGGAGCTTATGTAATTAATGACTCTCCCCCTATCCAGCATCAATTTGCTCCTGGAAATCCACAATGGATAGAACTACAAATTGTTATTGAAGTTTTTAAACAGTGTTCTTTTCCTTTTAATCTTATTTCGGACTCCAGGTATGTGGTACAAGCACTAAAAGTCCTGGAGGCCGTGGGAGCTATTAGTGATGCCCACAATATGTCTGCTTACTTTACTCAGCTTCAACAGCTTATCTCTAACCGCACTGCTTCTTTTTATCCAATGCACATCAGGGCTCACACCTCTCTTCCTGGTACGTTATGCCAGGGTAATGCCTGTGCGTGCGGACTTAGCCACTAGAGGTCAATTGATATGCTTGGCTTCCTCCTTAGAGGGGGCTAAGTTGTTTCACCAAATCTTCCATGTTAATGCATTAACGCTGCACAGGCATTTTTCCATTTCAAGAGCGGATGCTCGGCAGATAGTATTGCAATGTCCCCACTGTGTCACATTTCTTCATCTCCCTAATTATGGAGTAAACCCACGGGGATTAAAGCCATTGGTTGTTTGGCAAATGGATGTGACACATATACCTGACTTTGGTAACCTCAAGTATGTGCATGTTTCCGTTGATACGTGCTCTGGAATTATCCATGCTTCTGCTTTATCAGGAGAAAAGGCACGTAATGTCATTACTCACTGTTTAGAGGCATGGGCAGCATGGGGTGCACCTGCATCCCTTAAGACTGATAATGGACCTGCTTATACTGGCAGACAATTTACAGCTTTTTGTTCTACTATGGGAGTGCAACTTACTCATGGTTTGCTTACAATCCTCAAGGACAAGGCATTGTTGAGTGTGCTCATCGCACCTTAAAGGAAACTTTACAAAAACAAAAAGGGGGAATAGGAGCTGAACACACTCCTAAAGAACGCCTGTCCTTAGCTCTCTTTACCATTAATTTTTCGAATTTGGATATTCATGGTGGCTTTGCGGCCGATAGACATGTGTCCCCTCAGCCCTCTGTGATTGGCTATGTTAAGTGGAAGGATGTTCTTACAGGCCAATGGAACGGCCCTGACCCCGTGCTGACATGGGCACGAGGATCTGTATGTGTTTTTCCCCAGGATCGTACGGAACCGTTGTGGGTCCCTGAACGCTTGACAAGAAGAGTCTCGACATCAACTGACCAGCAACAAGAGATACCACAACAATTCTGTGATGATTATCTTCATTCTGCTAAGTGCTCTGGCTCTGGTGCTGGTGCCGATGGCACAGGCGACACCAATGTGGTGGTGGGCAGTTGCACGGGCACTGCCAATGCCGATGCCGGTTCATGGTAATTCTAGTGTCCTCCCCACTCTTTTTTCTACCTCATGTGAGATGTCTGCTCCCTGTGCCTCTCCTAGAGGGGACATGGAGAGAATTTTTAATCAATCTCGAGTTAATCTAACAGGAGTTTTTTGTTTCAGACTTAAAAACGCTAATTGCATTAGCCTTAAGACCAAAAATTTGACTAACTGGGAGGACCCATTGTGGTCCAATCAGGTCTCAGGGAGCATTATCAGTGCTGTATTGAGCAAGGTAACTTCGGGGAAGCAATCAGGCTCAGGAACCCCCGCAAACAGTAGCTCTGCTCTTAACATAACTACCTTGGCTATTATCTCCGAGGTACTAATCCCAGTGCCTCCTTCTTCTAGTAGTATTCATGATGCCACTCATTTCAAGGCCTCTCCTTACTGTTCCCCTAATCTTGGTTTCCCCCCAACATTTACGCCTTGTCAGGATCATTCTTGGGAGAAACATCAAGTTGCTAAAGGTTTCTCCCTTTCCCCCTCTCTTAAGAGTTATGTTTATAACTTTAACAATAGTGCCAGCTCCTCTACAGGAGTAGGTTGGTCCTGGTTTCAATGGCTGATTTCCAATGAAAAGGGGGCTTCAGCCGATATTTCTGCATTGGCTCAGTTGGTAGGAGCCAAAAGTTGGCTGACTAATGTTTCTGGTACTGTTAGGGAAAGTGAACGAGGTAATAGACTTACATCTGTTTCATTCAACTCTCTGTTGTATAATGCCACAATGCCTCCTGCAATGGTCTGTGTCCAATCCCCCTTCTTATTCCTTTTGGCTAAGGCCACCTTGTCGGGGATGCTGGATTGTTCTCATACTACCAGTCTCTTATCTGAGTGTTGGAATGGTTCCTGGACTGTAGCAGTGGTTATGAAAATTCCAACTTTTGTCCCAATCCCGGTCACTGCGGATCATGATAAATTCCCTATTGTTGAGCTACTTAGAGTCCACAGAGATTTAGGAATCACAGCGGCTATAGTGACAGCCGTGGCGGTATCTGCTGCTGCAGCGGTTACGGCCGGAGTGGCTATGGCCAATCAAGTACAAACTGCTGCCACCATTAATCAAGTTGTCCAACAAACTTCCACCATACTTGAATCCCAAAATACAATTAATCAACATATTTTGTCAGGGATTTTAGCTGCCAACCAAAGAATAGATTTACTCCAAGCTCAGGTAGAAGAATTGGCTGACTTAGTGCTTTTGGGTTGTGTTGACCAACGTGCACATTTATGCATAACCTCTGTCAGATTTAATGATTCCAGGAATGTTTCCCGCATCATTGGCGAATATTTGGCTGGAAATTGGTCCATGGAAGCGGAAGACATGATCCAGTCTCAACTAACCCAGATAGGTGTCTTGAATAACACCCGTGTTGATCCCGTGACTTTGGGTCAATTCACCGATTGGATATCTTCTGCTTTTTCCTTTTTTAAACAGTGGTTGGGGGTAGGCATTTTTGGTGCAAAGTGTTGCTTCGGTATGTTTCTCTGTTTGTGGTTATCTGTTGCCTCAAGGCCCGCAATGCTCACGATAAGGCTATGATCATCCAAGCTCTTGCAGCTTTAGAAAATGGCAATTCACCTCAAGTCTGGCTTGCACATCTTAAACAGTAAATCTTTGACATGGTCGTTGCACCCCAAGTTATTATAACATTGCACTGGGATCGGCATGTCTTTCCTCGTTATTCTCTTAGTGTTGGAAAGCCCTTGCACTCTGCCGGTCTTGCTGCCATTGCACGCAGGTGGGTTTCCACACTAATGCTTCTCTATCGCCTTAAAGTCCGTGCCTTTCTTTCAGGGTGCTGTCAACTCGTTTGTCGTTGTGTACAGCCACAGTTCAGCCTCAGCTGTCCCCCCTCGTCCACCTTCGTCATGATACAGGATGCAAGGCAAGGCACTGCACTTGAGTGATCCTTGAAGTGGACCTCAAGGAGAGCATGTCCTATTGCATGCGGGTTTGATGTCCACGCCCCGCCCCATGAAAAAGGCGTTGGCTGATATGGCTTCAGATCTGGGGAAGGGCCCTCCTTAGGACTGAGCCATACTATGCAGCCACTTCTGCACAGTGGGATAGGACCTCTACTCTCGCCTGTATTGTTTTCAGAAAACAGAAAGGGGGAACTGTGGTGAGCCACTTCTGCAGATTATGGTCGCCATTGCAGGATGGCGCTGGCTCCACTGTGGTCTGTAACAAACAACTCCTTGTTTGGGAGAGTTGGTGCATGGTTTTTCAGCACCCTGTGAGAAAGTTCCACGTGGCAGCTTTGCATTGGGGCTTGGGATGCTTTATTAAGGCTGGGAGGGGCATCCAACAAGGAAGAAGAAGAAATATCAAGGGCCTGAATTAACTGCTGAAAGAAGATTCCTGAGTTGCGTCTTCCTTGTGGGCAAGGGGTCTTGACATTTGTGGAGTGTTTACATTGTCCCTTACTTTTGGAAACTGCTCTACCACCCCCAAAGTTGTGAAAATTGAGCAGTTTTCATTGCAGATATATATTCACAGATTTTCCTAACTCTTCTCCTCTAACTGTGTCATACTTGGGGCGAAGGTAATGTCACAGCATTGTTCTGGATGAGATTGAAAAGATTTTTGTGTAGCAAATACTTGCATACACATTGGATCCATTTTTCAATTTTCCATTTGAAATACTGAATACATGACACTATCCCATACCCTACTAGCCTTTGACTATTCATCCTAATATGATGGAGAAAAATAACCTAAACAGAATACAAATACAAGCAGTTTAGAGGAGGCATGGTATATAGTTGAACTTTCCTTTTGCATGATAAACGGTAGGTGTTATAAATCTAGTCAATTTTTAATTAAAATAGTTCTCTATGTGTTTTTAAAATTAACTACTATGTGAATTCCTCTCTCCCTTTCTCTGTAGCCTATTCATCATCACATGTATTTTTATATGCACTTATAAAATCCTACCTGGTATTATAGGTACATTTTTGTGAGGTTGCTGACTTGGCAGGTACAAATTGTGAGAAGAGATCACTCCTCCTAAACGCTGTTGGAACTGAAAATTCCACCTATAGGGGAGCTTCCTAGTAGAACAACATTATACGTAAACTCATGTTCAGTAAAATAAATATTTTTACATATGTGGATGATATATATTTAAAAATGAATTTCGATTGGCATATATATTAGTACTTTTTAATGTCTGTGTGTGTGTTTTGTGTATATATGTATATGTGTATATATATATATATGTATATATATATATATATATATATATATATATATATACACACTCTCCAGATTTTTCAAACTATGAAATATATGTGTCTTATTTAAATTCCCTAAATTCATTCATGTTCATGGACTTAGATTTATAATCAACTTTTCACAATATTATTCTTAGAAATATTCATCCACCTTAAATACATATTTGTTTACTAGTAGTGAAAACTAACTTCAGTGAATGGTGTATACAAATCCTAATAATTCTACAGTAATTGACCCAGTCAAACATCAATGCAAGTATATTCCTATGGGACATGATATGTAATTTGATGTTTATTTTTATTCAACATTGGTACATTATTATTTCTTCAGTTTTTGCACATCATAGGATATATATTTCATCCACAAGTGAGCAAATTTATAGGCATTTGTTTCAACTTTAATCACTTCCTGCTTCAGAACACATGTATTGTCAGGGTTTCTTGACTGGATTTTTCATGAGACTTCTTTCCAAACACATTATTTTCGATTTCCATAATCACTTTAGATGCAAAACTCACACACTCTTCATGATAAACCAAAACACTAATATTACCATTAGATGAATAACTGGTTGAATGAATGATTGTATATCCATATAAGATTTCCTGTAATTTTTCAGATATCAATTCAAACCATTATTTAAAGTTGGAACAAGTTATATTATTTATTCACAGTATGGTCTATTCATGCTTTATCTCTATATTCATAAACACAGGGTACACCTATTTTTACCCCCAATACTAATTTATACGTCTTCAATATATTGCTCCCAGAAATGGTGGAAGAAATACTTATGTCACCTGATTTATGTATACATTTTATCACAGTAATATTCTGGACAAAAATTGTAAAGGTCACACTTATGATTCTACCAAAGCCTAAATGGAAAGTGAACATAGATTACTAAAAACATCTATTTCAAGGTTGCCTAATGCTCTCAAATGTCAATCCTATTGGTAACTATGTATTTCTTTCTTTCTAAGATTATATATTCAAACTCAACCCTGTTGAAAATGTCTAATCCTCTCACTCACTTTATACATTGCCTGATTTAGTAATGTCTCTATTGATATCTGCTTTTCTACATATTTTCCCCAGTTCATGATAGTGACTGACTCTTCATATGTGCTGACATATACATTCGCTCTTTAACTGAATCCCTATTGCTAAAGAACTTTTGGTCCAAATCATATACTCACTCTTCTTCCTAAACCTACCGACTATCTTTCAAATCCTAATGACTATCCTTTTTTGAGTGGATGTTCTCTTCTACATTCAATCTTCCAAGGTACAAGGTCCTGTGCCATTGTATATCAAATTTTCTGAGACATCTGTGCAGAACATTATTCAAAGCTAAGTATCCCAATCAAGGGCCCAATGCCCTTGTGGGTTTTAAATCATACCTAGATTTCTGTTTTCATAATTATATTTCACCTCTACATTCTTGTAAATATCGCAGGTTCCCAATACAATTATTCATGGAGCAGAATGATTTCTAACCCAAATCAAACCTGTTATTAACCCTAAACATACACTGTTCCCTCAATCTCATTTTACAGAAGAGCAGGGACAGAGTTGTTCTTACAATACAGGAAAGTAGGGGACATTCAACCTGCTGAGAACCTCAAAGGTCCATGCAGAAATGATACCTGGAGAAGTTGTAGGCAGGTATGAAGGACCTAAGAGAGCAAAGGCCAATTTGCATGGTAAACAACCTGGTCAGGATGAAAGGATGTTTCTGAATCAGGCTCTCTCTTCTTATTGTGGAGAAGATGGACCAAACCAGGCCTGTGTGGAGAGCTGTTCCCAGGTGCCTATGATTGATATACCATTCTAACTTGTGAAAGTGTTAGAGAAAGTAGGGACAGCCACCATCTCACTGGACCTTTGGAAGCAATTGTTAGGACAAAGGGGTTACCAAGGCAGTGACCTCATTCAGTTCCAAAGAAAGTGATGTACCTCATTTCCTTGGTGATGGAACTCTCTGAACTTTGTATCCAAGAAGCCAGGCACCCAGATGCATTCCCAGTCCCAGTCCCAGTGGGCTCACTTGTGTGGATTTACCAAGGACAGTTAGTCTTTCTTGGTACCTACTGATGTGAGGATGGCAAAATGCCAGGAGAGCTCTTAAGAGGGACCTTTCCTGATAAAGCAGGTAGTGGCTCACCACATTTTCCTGACAACTTCACAGTGTTGGCCAAGGAAACAAGAGAGGATACAGGCCATTTCGGGGGAACATAGTATGGCCCACCAGTCAGAGGACACACCGGATAGTCAAAGACTTACTTGGCGGAAGGAGGTGCCTTTGTGAGTGTGGGTTTGTTGTTTTCTCTCATGTTCTGAGAATAGGTAGGAAAGGCGTTTTTTTTTTTTTTTTTTTTTTTTGTTTGTTTGTTTGGAGTGAACTGTTTCTAGTAAGTCGTTTGACAAGGTGAGTGTTTCTATGTCTGCGTATCCCACTGTGTCCATGGTTGTAGACACGAGAAAAGACAATGCAACAATGGATGTGTCCTGTCTACTAGAAAACTTCCCAGAATTCATCCTGTCTAACTTATGAATGGAGTGTGGCTTTCCTTATGGATGGGCAAAACCTACTACCTTCCTAAGTCCCATTTTTTCTTCCTGAATTCTGGCCACTCTCCAGAATAGGATCATGGATTCGTGTCCAAGATAGGTGCCAACTCCAACGTCTGTGACATGGCCTTGTACTGGATAGCTGAATGGAATGGCCAGTATCTCAGAAAACTCAGATATCAGTGTGACCAGGAAACTCTCAGTGGAGAATCCCTGCTTTGGGTCATTTGCAAACCTATTGTTCTGTTGCCCTGAATTTCAGGAACGTCTTTGCCTCAGGCCACCCCTTTATGAACCCTGAAGAAAACAGTTTTCAAATGTAAATGAATGGGCATCACCTTGGATTCTTTGCTTAATTTCTTTGGAATAGGATGTGTCTGAATCAGCCTCTTGGCCCTGTGTGAGGCTGTGGCTTATATTCTCAGCACCTGATGGATCTAAAGAAAGATTCCATGTGTGCATCCAAAACCAAAATGGCAAAATGTTCAGTCATTGTGAATGAATTCTTTTGCCTTCCTCTGTTAGGTTCCTGAAATCCATCAAGTGAGAATAGGGATCCTTTGGGTCAAATGAGTTCCTCAAATCTCTGCAGAAGGGCTTGTCTTTTCTCCTGATTCCAATTCACATAAAGAATCTAAACCCCACAGTCAGAAGGCCTCAAATTGGAGAAGCGGAGCAGTATTAAGGGCAGGAATATTTGATCACTCCGGTTTCACAGGAAGGGTTTCCAGCCCACCCTGAATTTAGCCAAATGAGGGACATGGAGCTTATTTTGGACACTCTTTGGAATGTGCCCCTCATGGAAAGCTCCAACCAGAGGTTATGATGAGTGTCTACATGGAAGAAGATGGAAGCCATGTGGCAGTGTTTTGGTTTTAATTGTGGTCATTTGTTTGGCGGTGTGGAGAGATGACTGGGTCAACCTGGGCTTGAACTCTGGTGTGATTCCCCTTAGAGACTGCGTTCTGGAACTGACTCAGAGAAGTATTTTCATAAATTGTGTTGGGATTTTATGAGGCCACGCATGAGAGTCACCCTTGGAAACAGAGAGCTTGGCCCAGGGTGGCTTTCCTCAGAGTACTGGGAATCTCAGCCAGGATATCACAGGATTTTATTCTTTAACACTTGGCAGCAATAGTTGAGAGTCAAAACACACATGGAACCCATATTGGAGAACTCAATGGGCCTGGCTTCATGTGACCTTTTGTCCACTCTTTTGGAAGCCTTGCCTGTGAGAGTTCTCCAGAGATTTCTTTGAAATGAACTTCCTCAACTTTTAATGGTTCCTGAATGAATTGAAACCCACAGTGCCTCCAACTTCATCCTTGAAAAATGGCTACATAAATACCATGAAATTTTTGAAATTCCCATGACCTGGTTGCACTGGAGAACCTTTGGATGTTCTGTTGCTGATCATGAGTGTACCTGACCATGCCTTGTTTGACTGGGTTTCATGAAAATGGTGTAGAACAGAGATGCCAGTATATTGAAGCCTGCAGAGTAGTGGGCCAAGAGCTGTGGTGTGCAGGTGTGTGAAAAAATATCTGTGGTTGAGACATGTGGATCTCCCATTGACTTCCAAATAGCTTGTGACTGACATGGTGCAGCCAGCAGGCTCTTTCTTGTAAAGGCATCTTTTTATATTGAGAGGTTTCAGGGCAATCTTCAGAATAGGGTTGCTATGGTCAAAGAGAAAGCTATGTGGGATAGAAGCCTGTTTGGTGCATTCTCCTGCAGACCCTGACAAACCACATGTGACATAACTCCCTCCAACACTGTGTCCCAGATGAACTCCTTGTATTTCATGAAGCAAATACCAAACTCCCAGTGCAGGAGCAAGAAACACCATGGAAAGTGGAGGATGACCAAATGACTTCACAGTCCACACGGGGAGACACTTACCCACAGTGGCCACAGTTTACATACAAATGGAGAATTCGGCACTGCTGTCTCATGTTCATTGGACATAGATGCAGTGTCAGCTTTGATGTTCTCACTACAAAGGAACATTGTTTCTCACAAGCTCCTGAGAACAACAAATATTTCAAGTGTCCAACCACAGAGGCAGTTTCTCAAGAAGTATTATTCCGGCAGAGCTCCATGTAGGTGGAGTGTTTACCCTGTCCCTTAGTTTTGGAAATTCCTCTACCACCTCCAAGGTTGTGAACTCCTGATTATTTTCCATTGCAGATATGTATTCACATATTTTCTAACTATTTTCCTCTAATTGTGTCTTACTTGGGGTGAAGGTAATGTAAAGGCATTTTTCTGGATGAGAGTAGGAAGATTTTTGTGTAGCACATATTTGCATACACATTGGATACATTTTCCTATTTTCCATTCGACATACTGAATCCCTGACAATAACCCATACCCAACTAGACTCTTACTGATAATCCTAATATGATGGAGAAAAATAACCCAAACATAATAGAAATACAAGCAGTTCAGTGGATGTATCACATATATTTGGACTTGCCTTTTGCATAACAAATTGTAGGTGTTACAAATCTTGTCAATTTTAATTGATATAGTTCTCCATGAGTTTTTAAAGTTAACAACTATGTGAATTTCTGTCTCCCTTTTTCTGTAGCCTATTCAGCACATGTATTTTTATATGCACATATAGAATCCTACCTGGTATCACAAGTACATTATTGTGAGTGCATGCATTGGCAGATACAAATTGTGAGAACAGATCAGCCCTCCTAAACACTTTTGGAATTTAAAATTCAACCTATGGGTGACCTTCCTAGTGGAATATTATACATAAATCCATTTTCATTAAAATATAAATTTTTCCATCTCTGGAGGATATATATTTCATGATGAATTTCGATTGGCATATATATTGCTACATTTTAATGTCTCTGTGTGTGTGTTTTGTATATATATATATATATATATATATATATATATATATATATATATATACTGTCCAGATTTTTCAAAATATGAAATATATGTGTCTTATATACACTCCCTGAATTCATTGATTTTCATGTATGTGGATTTATAATCAACTTTTCACAAGATTTTTTTCAGAAATATTCATCCACGTGAAATACATATTTGTTTCCTAGTACAACAAACTCACTACAGTGAATGGTGGTTACAGATCCTAATATTGCTACACTAACTGACTCAGTTTAACATCAATGCAAGTAGATTCCTATGGGACATGGTGTGTATTTTGAGGTTCATTTTCATTCAACACTGGTATATTACTATTTCTTAAGTTTTTGAACATCATAATATATATATTTCATCCACAAGTTCACAAATTTATAGGCATTTGTTTCAGTTTCCATCATTTCCTGCTTCAGAACACATGATTTCCTCCAGGTTTCTTGACTGGCCTTTTCATGAAACTTCTTTCCAAACACATTATTTTCGATTTTCATAATCAATTTTAAAGCAAACCTCACACACTCTTCATGATAAAGCATAACCCTAAAATTACCATTAGATGTATTACTGGTTGTAATGAATGGATGTATATCAATATAAAATTTCCTGTATATTTTCAGATATCAATTCAATCCATTATTTAAAGTTGGAGCCAGTTATATTATTTATTCACAGTATGGTCTATTCATGCATTTTCTCTATATTCAGAGACACAGGGCACACCTATTTTTACTCCCAAAATTAATTTATATGTCTTCAAAAACTTGTTTGCAGAAATGGTGGAAGAAATACTCATGTTCTCTGATGTACATATACATTTTATCCCAGTAATATTCTGGACACAAAATGCAAAGTCACATTTATGATTGTACCAAATCCTAAATGGAAAGTGAGCATGGATTACAAAAATCATCCATCTCCAGGTTGCCTAATGCTCTCAATTGTAAATCCTATTTGTGACTATATATTTGTTTCCTCCTAAGATTATATACTCAACCTCAAGCCTGTTGAAAATGTCTAATCCAATCACTCACTTTATTCTTTTCCTGATTTCCTAATATCTCTATTGATATCTACTTTCCTACATATTTTCCCCAGTTCATCTTTGTGACTGACTCTTCACATGTTCTGACATTTACATTCACTCTCTACTCAAAACCCTCTTGCGAAAGAACTTATGGTCCAAATCATTTACTCACTCTTCTTCCTAAACCTACCGACGATCATCCTAATCCTACTGACTATCTTTTTTTGACTGGATGTTCTCTTCTACATTCAATTATCCAAGGTACAAGGTCCTATGCCATTGTATATGGATTTATCTGAGATAACTGTGCGGAACATAATTCAAAGATAAGTATCCAACTCAAGGGCCCAATTTGCCCTTCAGGGCTTCAAATCTTACTTAGATTTCTGTTTTCATAATTATATTTCCCCTTTCTTGTAAATATCACAGGTTTCAAGTACCATTATTCGTCCCACAGAATGATTCCTAACTCAAATTGAACATGCTATTAACCCTAAACATACACTGTTCCCTCAATCTAACTTTACAGAAGAGCAGGATCAGAGTTGGTCTTACAAAAGAGGAATGTAGGGGATCTTCCACCTGCTGAGAACCTCAAAGGTCCATGCAAAAATAATCCCTGGAGAAGTTGTAGGCAGCCATGAAGAACCTGAGAGAGCACAAGTCATCTTCCATGGCAAACATCCTGGTCAGGATGAAGGTTTGTGTCTGAATCAGCCTTTCTCTTCTTAATGTAGAGAAGATGGACCAAACCAGGCCTGTGTGGAGAGATGTTCCTGGGTGCCTATGGTTGATATACCATCCTAACTTGTGAAAGTGTCACAGGAAGTAGGGGTAGACTCCATCTATTGGGACTGTTGAATGGAACTGTTAGGACAAAGTGGTCGCCAAGGTAGTGACCTCAGTCTGTTCCTGAATGAAGTGACCTACCTCACTTTCTTGGTGATGGAACTATCTGAACTTGGGATCCAGGAATCCAGGCACCCAGAGCGAGTCCCAGTCCCAGTTCTAGTGGGCTCAGTTTTTTGAAATAACCAAGGACAGTGTCAGTCTTCCTTGGTACCTACTTATGTGAGGATTGCCAAATGCCAGCAGCGCTCTGAAGAGTGTACTTTTTCAGAAAGCATGTAGTTGTTCATCGCTTGCTCCTCACAACTCCTCAGAGTTGGCCAAAGAGACCAGATCTGAGACAGGACAAGCCATTTCGGGAAAACATAGTAGGGCCCACGAGTCATTGGACACTCCTGATGGTCACAGACCTATTTGTGAAAACGAGGTGCCTTTGTGGGTGTGGGTGTGAGTTTGTGATTTTGTCTCATGTTCTGAGAATAGGTAGGAAAGGTGGTTTGTTTGGTTTGGAGTTGACTGTGTCTGGTAAGTCCTTTGAGGAGCCGAGTGTTTCTATGTCTGTCCATCTCTCTGTGACCTTGGTTGTAGATATTAGAAAAGAGAATGCATCAATGAATGTGTCCTGTGTAGTAGAAATCTTCCCAGAATTCATCCTACCCAATTTATGAAAGGAATTCAGCTTGCCTTATGGATGGGCAATGCCTACTATCTTCCTAAGTTTCTCCTTTCTTCCTGAATTTTTCCACTCTCCAGAATAGGATCATGGTTTTGTGTCCAAATTATTTACCACCTCCAATCTCTGTGACATAGCCATGTACTGGATAGCTGAAGGGAATTGGAGCATCTCAGAAAACCCAGATATCAATGTGACCAGGAAAGTCTCAGTGGGGAAACCCTGATTTGGGCCTACTGCTTACCTATTCTTCTGTTGCCCTTAATGTCAGGAAGGCCTTTGCCTCTGGCCACACCTTTGTGAAGCCTGAACAAAACAGTTTTCAAATGGAAATGAATGGACATCACCTGTGGCTCTTTGCTTAATTGCTTAGGAAAGGGATGTGTCTGAATCAGCCACTTGGCCCTGTGTGAGGCTTTGGCTTAGATTCTCAGCACTTGATGGATCTAAAGAAAGATCCCATGTTTGCATCCATAACCAAAATGGCAAAAAGTGCAGTAATTGTGGATGAAGTCTCTCGCCTTCCTCTGTAAGGTTCCTGACATCCATCAAGTGAGAATAGGGATCCTTTGGGTCAAATGAGCTCTTCAAATCCCTGCAGAGTCTAGCCCATAGTTGCTTGTGTTGTCTCATGACTCCAAATCACATACATAATCAATACATGACAGTGAGTAGGCCTCAAATTGGAGAATCACAGCAGTATTTAGGGCAGGCCTATTTGATCACTCCTGTTTCACAGAAAGTGTTTCCAGGCCACCCAGACTTTAGGCAAATGAGGGGCAAGGAAGTCTATTTTGGACACTGTCTTGTGCTGCACCCCTCATGGAAACATACAGCCAGAGGTTATGATGAATGTCTATATGGATAAAGATGAGGGTCATGTGGGAGTGTTTTGGTTTAAATTGTGGTCATTTGTGTCGCAGTTGGAAGAGATGACTGGGTCCACCTGCTCTTGAACTCTGGTGTGATTTCCCTTAGAGACTGAGTTCTGGAACTAACCTCAGAGAATTATTTCCATGAATTGTGTTGGCATTTAAGGAGGCCATGCATGAGAGTCACCCTTGGAACCTGAGATCTAGGCCCAGGTGGCTTTCCAGAGAGCACTGGAAATCTCAGCCGGAATATCACATGATTTTATTCTGAAAAACTTGGCAGCCATAGTTGAGAGTCAAAACACACATGGACCTCACATTGTAGACCTCAACAGCGCTGGCTTCATGTGACCTTTTGGACACTCTTTGGGAAACCTTGCCTGTTATCATTCTCCAGAGCTTTCATTGAAATGAGCTTCCTCACCATTTAATGGTTCCTGAATGAATTGAAACCCACAGTGCCTCCAACTTCATCCTTGAAAAATGGCTAGATAAATAAAATGAAATTTTTGAAATTCCCATGACCAGGTGGCACTGGAGAACCTTTGGATGTCGTGTTGATGATCAAGAGTGTACCAGACAATTCCTTGATTGACTGGGTTTCATGAAAATGGTGTAGAACAGAGATGCCATTAAGTTAGAGCCTGTAGAGTAGTGGGCCTAGAAAGTGGTGTGCAGTTGTGTGATAATACATTTGTGTTGTGGCCATGTAGATCTGCCATTGGCTTGCAAATTGCTTGTGACTGACATGGTGCAGGCAGGAGACCCGTATATGTAAAAGCATGTTTTTATATGGAGAGGTTTCAGGGCAATGTTAAGAATCAAGTTTCTATGCACAAGTTGGCAAGCTATGTGGGAAAGAAGCCTGGTTGGTGCATTCTCCTGCAGAACCTGACCCACCGCAAGTGACAGAACTCTGTCTAGCACTGTGCCCCTGTTGAACTTCTTGTATTTTGTGAAGGAAATACCAAATCCCAGTGCAGCAGCAAAAAACACCACGAAAAGTGGAGGATGACCAAATGGTTCCACAGTCCCCACGGAGAGACACTTAGACCCATGTGGCCACTGTTTACCTACAAAGAGTGAATTCAGAACTGCTGCCTCAAGTTTACTGGAAAATAAGAAACCATATCTTTCAGGTCACATAGATGTAGACCCAGCTTTGATGGTCCCACTACAAAGAAAGCTAAAGCTCCTGAAAATAACATATATTTCAAGTGCCCAACCTCAGAGGAAGTTTCTCAAGATGTCTTTAGGCTAGCAGACCTCCATGTTTGAGGACTGTTTACCATGTCCCTTACTTTTGGAAACTCCTCTACCACCTCCAAGGTTGTGAACTCCAGAGAATTTTCCATTCCAGATATGTATTCACAGATTTTCTAACACCACTGTTCTAACTGTGACTTACTTCAGACGAAGGGAATGTCAAAGCTTTGTTCTGGATGAGAGTGGGATGATTTTTGTGTAGCACATATTTGCATACACATTGGATTCATTATCGTATTTTCCATTTGAAATATTGAATCCCAGACAGTAACCCATAACAAACTAGACTCTGACTACTAATCCTAATATGATGCAGTAAAATAACCCAAACAGAATAGAAATGCAAGCAGTTCAGTGGAGGCATGGTGTAGAGTTGGACTTGCCTTTTGCATAAAAAAGGGTAGGTGTTATAAATATAGTCAATTTTCTGTTGAAATAGTTCTCCATGTGTTTTTAATGTTAACAAATATGTGAATTCCTGTCTCCCTCTCTCTGTAGCCTATTCAGCACATGCATTTTTATATACACATATAGAATACTACCTGGTATCACACGTACATTTTTGTGAGGTGGCTGACGTGGCAGATACAAATTGTGAGAAGAGATCACTCCTCCTAAATGCTGTTGGAACTGAAAATTCAATGTATGGGTAAACTTGCTAGTTCAACAACATTATGCATAAATCTATCTTCAATAAAATGAATATTTTTGGATCTGTGGATGATATATATTTCATGGTGAATTTCGATTGATATATATATATTGCTATTTTTAATGTCTCAGTGTGTGTGTGTGTGTGTGTGTGTGTGTGTGTGTGTATACACACACACTCTCCAGATTTTTCAAAATATGAAATGTATGAGTCTTATTATACACTCCCTAAATTAATTAACATTCATATATGTGAATTTATAATCAACTTTTCACAAGATTATTCTCAGAGATATTCATCCACCTGAAATACATATTTCTTTCCTAGTACTGAAAACTAACTTGAGTGAATGGTGCATACAAATCCTAATATTTCTACAGTAACTGACCCAGTTTAACATCAATTCAAGTAGATTCCTATGGGACATGATGTGTATTCAACGTTAATTTTTGTCAACACTGGTACATTACTATTTCTTCAATTAATGCACATCATAGGATATATATGTTATCTACAAGTTAGCAAATATTTAGGCATTTGTTTCACTTTCAATCACTTCCTGCTTCAGAACACATGTACACTTCCGGGTTTCTTGACTGGTCTTTTCATGAGACTTCTTTCCAAACACATTATTTTCAATTTCCATAATCACTTTTGAAGCAATACTCACACACTCTTCATGAGAATCCATAACCCTAATATTACAATTAGATATATAACGGGTAGGATTAAATGTATTATATCAATATAAGATTTTCTGTATATTTTCAGATATCAATTCAATCCATTATTTAAAGTTGGAACTAGTTATATAATTTATTCACAGTATTGTCTATTCATGCATTATCTCTATATTCATAGACACATGGTTCACCTATTTCTATCCCCAATACTAATTCATAGATCTTCATTATATTGCTCCCAGAAATGGTGGAAGAAATACTCCTGTCACCTGATCTACATATACATTTTATTACAGTAATATTCTGGACACACAAAGGAAAGTTCACACTTATGATTGTACCAATGTAAAGGTTGGCCGAGCATTGGAGGAAGAAACCAGGAAGAGACTGTCTCATGAAACAGCAAAGGGCTTTTTGGGGGTCCAGCATGCTGGGGCTCAGAGCTCACTTGAATAGAGAAGAGAGCCCTGAGAACATCTTAAGCAGAGCTTATGTACTTGACTTGGTGAGGGCAGGGAGGGAAATTTATTGATTGGTCAGGTCGAGTGAGTGGTTTCCGTGCCAATGGGAGAGGGAGTACATTCTGCATTTTGGCAGTTGGGGACAGCACATTCTGGGAACAAGATTAGCAAACAGTTCTCAAGATTTCAACAGTGTTTTGTTAAGCATACAGAAAAACAGGTATTACAAGTACCTATTTTATTAACCTTTCATTCCCCACTTCTCATTCTGGTTACTTTTAATCATAAAAGTGATCATTGGGGGGTCTCTGATTTTATGTCTCCTAGTGAGGTATATTGTTGTCTGATTACCATAAGTTTAACTTATCCAATTTGAGCTTGTAGAAAAGAAACTACACGGTTGAGCAAACAGGTTCCTACAATTAGCATTAATATGAGGATTGTTAATGGACTGGCCAGGGTTGATAAAAGCGTAGGTAACCAGGGGGACTATGTGAACAAAGACACAAACCAACCTTTATGTGCCCCTCTCCTTTGTTGATGCTCTTCAAGGCATCTTTTTAACTTACTCATAAATTTTTTTACAACTCCAGTATGGTCGGCATAAAAACAACATTCTTCCCTCAATGCAGCACAAAGTCCCTCTTCTCTCATGAAGAGGAGGTCCAACCCTCGCCTGTTCTGTAAAACAAATTCAGAGAGAGAGGTTTAAGAGAATGGTCTGAGAATGAGAAAGGAGAGATGTAAAAGAATAATGGGAAAGGGGTTTGGGATTTTCCAGGCAACAAAATGTTGAGCAGTAGAACACGTAGAGCAGAGGAGAAGACAGGAGTGAGTATCCCAAAAAGCCTGTGAGCGATGTTAAATTTTTAGTAACCTGTTTTCACTGATGACAAAAAAAAAACTTTAAAGGCCATTTTCATTACATCTTGGATAGGGTGCTGAGGGCTCTCCTTAGCTTTTTGAGCTTTGGTTTAGTTGGTAAGAGGACTTGGTGGGACCTGGTGAGGGCACTGACAGGAGAAGAGAGGAGTGAGTGGGTGGATGGGTACCTTAGTACTTGTTACCTCAGCAAGGGGGCAATGGTCTAAGAGCCGGCAGAGGCTTCGGTTTTTGATCTAGTAATTGGAGGGGAGAAATCAGGTTGCTTATGTGGGAGTGACAGCAGAGAGTCTGGAGCAGAAAGCAGAGGGTGAGGATCTATTAGAGAAGCATAGTTCAGGATGTGAGTGAAGGAGGGAAAAGGCCTCCACATAGGGGAATTTCCTTCCACCATTTGAGCACTTGCCGAAGTCAAAAAGGTCATGCAGAATTTGAGCATCTAGAGACCCCTCTGGGGGCCATCGGTTTTGGTTGTCTAATTGGTAATATGCCCAATGCTGAGTACTGAACTCGATGAGGAGTTTGGGTTCCACCAGGCAGCCCCTGTATGCTTACATCCCATGACTTACAGAAGAAGTCGGCTTTTCCCCCACACAGCCCTGGCTGTTTGTGGGTTTGATAGTCCGCTGAGCAAACATAGTAATCTGGGCTAGCCAACCTGTATCTGGCTCACGTGTCCCTACATCCATAATGTTTGTTTCCATTACGTATGGCACAGAAAAGATTTAATGGAATTTTAGTGGGATCCCCTTCATCAGGGATATCCCAATAGGAAAGACCTATAGCCAGCTGACAAATGTCTGGGTAGAGAGATGGCCACCAGGTCCCTAAGGGGGCTGTATGCAAGATAGAGCATACTTCTAGTACAGTATGATTTGTGATCAGCCATCGCTGCTGAACAGGCTGATGAGGTTTAGGACTACTATTGGCCAAGGGGAGAGTCTATAGCCTTATGCACATGGCGAATACACAATTTGAAAGGATTCCCAGTCATTTCTATTTTCCAGCCAGAGTCTGGACAGGGCGCAGGCTTGAGATGAGAGGCATGGATCCCGGAAGTGATTCCCTCTACCTTTACCACTGTAGGTGTTATAAGTAGTACCTGGTATGGTCCTTTCCAGCGGGGTTCCAGGGATGACACCTGATGTCGTCTTATGTAGATGAAGTCTCTTACTTGATATTGATATGGAGTCCCCTCGTCCCCAGGTTGGTAGGTAGTGGCCAGCTGTTTCCACAGATATCACTGTCTTCTTTCAAGAACTTTAACTCTGTCAACTCAGGAGGTGCGGAAGGGATCATTAGGTCTTAGAGTTGGGGTTATGTCCCTTACTGGAGGAGGGACCATAGAGAATTTCATAGCGCGTGAGATTACACAAAGAAACAGAGGGAGTATGAGTATTTCTTGCATGAAACAGTGCATAAGGCAGGAGCATAGTCCAAGTTTTTATGCTGATATCTAAGCTTAATTTTGTTAAGGTCTCTTTAATGCTTCTATTTATTTATTTTACCTGTCCTGAGCTCTGGGGTCTATAAGCACATTGTAACTTCCAATTAATCCCCAGGGTCCTGGCTAACCCCTGACTTACAAGGCCATGAACGCCAATCCATTTTCAGACCCTATTACCTTAGGCAGTCCGTATCTTGGAAAATTATCTTTCAGGATCTTCTTGACCACAATTTGTGCCTTTTTTTGTGGGAAGGCTTCAATCCATCCTGAAAATGTACCTACAAAAACTTGGAGATATTTAAGTCCATACCATGCTGGCTTAATTTCAGTAAAGTCCACTTCCAAGAATTGTCCTGGTCTGGATCTTTGTAGGTGGTTAACTGCAAGAAACTTGGAAGGGTAAGCATTAACCAATTGACAGGCCTGACAGGCTTTTGTTACTTGTTCAGTTATTTCCTTTCGCTCTGAGTTGGTTAGTGGAAAACTCTGTTCTTTATTCTTCAGGAATGCCTGAAGTTTCTTTGAACCAATGTGAGTGAGTTGATGTACATTTTTAACGTACCATAGGGCTTTCTGAAAATGCAGGCTGGGCTCAGTGAAGTTGAGGATTTCAGTTTCAGTGTCATTAGATGTTGTCAAAAGCTTGCTGGTGCTCAGGGGTCCATTAGAATTGGGCATCTCCTTTTAACAGCGGGTATAAAGGAGCAGCTAAGGACGCAAACCCGCGTATCCATAACCTGCAAAAGCCAGCAGTCCCAAGAAACTCTCTGAATTGTCTGCTATTAGATGGGGGTGGTATATGCTCAATGGTTTCTTTTCTGGGCTCAGTGAGCCATCGTTTACTGCCCCTAAGGGAATATCCCAGGAAGATTACTTCTTTCTGGCAAATTTGGGCCTATTTGGC
The DNA here is from genome assembly GCF_048772815.1 of Callospermophilus lateralis. NCBI lineage: Eukaryota > Metazoa > Chordata > Mammalia > Rodentia > Sciuridae > Callospermophilus > Callospermophilus lateralis. The sequence goes on from NW_027517623.1 coordinate 326,317, forward strand.
AGAAGCACTATACCTGAGTTGAGCAAGCTCGGAAAATAGTGCTTGGGTCCCAGACTCACAGTTTTCCTTGGTGTTGGCTGCCAGTAGCAGGTCATCCACATATTGAAGCAGGGTGTCTTCAGGGTGCGTAGTTCTGAAGTTGTTGAGATCTCTGGGGAGGGCTTCATCAAAGAGAGTGGGGGAAATTTTGAACCCCTGTGGGAATCTAGTCCAAGTTAGTTGACCAGACGTTCTGGTTTCTGGGTCTACCCACTCGAAAGCAAATAGCAAATGACTATCTTTATGCAGACGCAAGCAAAAGAAAGCATTTTTTTAAAGTACAGAACAGTATAGCAATTCCGCTCAGGGTTCAGAGTGCTAGGCAGATTGTACAGATAAGGTACCCTGGGGTGAATGTTCTGCACTCTGTTGTTGATCTCTCTTAGGTCTTGAATGAAGCGATAGACCCCAGTTCCTGGATTTTTTTACTGGTACCAGGGGTGTGTTCCAGTTTGAATGACTGGGCCTTAGGACCCCTAAGACCAGATATTTCTGAATACAGGGCCTTATCCCATCTTTAGCTTTCTTGCTCAAGGATATTTTTTGACATTGATTGGGTGGGCTGTAGTTATTAACCCCACTGTTATTGGAGGTTGTTTCATGGCTAGGCCTAACTCAGCAGTTTTTTCCTAGGCATCTGCAAAATCTGTTATCCATTTCTGGGGTAGCTTGCCTGTTTGATCAGTCTTGGGGGGGGTGACGAGTTGATGTTCATCTTCTACTGACATAGTTAAAGCCGTGACTATAGGAGTTTCTACTGAAGGTTTTAGAAATTTCACTTGGGGGCCGTCAGGGATAAAAGTTATTCTGGCCTGGAGCTTGTTGAGCAGATCTCTGCCCATCAATGGGGGGGGCATTCTGGGATTACTAGAAAGGAGTGATGGATTTTTCCTTTCCCCAGGACCATGGTCCTCTTAGTTGTCTAAGCCCCATATTTACTGCCATTAGGCCCTTGAACTAGAGTCATTTTATTTGATAGATGGCCCAATGGTGTCTTAAGGGCTGAGTATACTGCCCCTGTGTCCACTTCAAAATTTACTCACTGCCGGCAAGTTCTTTGAGTTCTATTGGCAGGGCCAGCTTCCTCCAGGGAAGGAGGGGCTGTGTGTGCCACGGGGTAGTCATCTGGAGAGAGCTGGGCTGGCCTAGATTCCTCCAATGGTGGAGAGTCTGAGTCACCAGAAGGGGAATCACTTAGAGGGAGTTGGGGGTTGGGGGACGAGGACAGGGCATAAGGAGGGGGAGGAGAGTCCAGTAGAGTCTTGAGACTCAGGGAGAAGAGAGGGTGGAGGAGGAGGAGCAGAGGGTTTGAGAGATACAATCGTGGGGGAAGCAGTAGGAGCGGGGGCAGGTTCAAGGAAAGGTTTCACCCATGGAGAAGGAGATTTGCAGAGGTCCTGCTAAGTTAAGATTTATTGCTGTTGATCTGGGTGGCTAAGTGGCCCTGGCTGAAAGACAATATCTCTGAGTTTTTAAATTAGTGAGAAGTAGAAAGATCCTTCTGGGGGCCATCCGACTCCGAAGGTGGGTCATTCTGAGGCACAGAGTGTCTACCAGGTCCGGCGTTTTACTGAAAAAGAAAGATTCTGAGCCCTTAAGCAGACTTTGGTCCACTGATCAATGGTCAGGGACAGAGGCGTTGAAGTTCTCTGTCCCATATGAAAGATACACAAACAGTGAAACCAATGACACACGACACAGGCAAGACAAGACAATAAAGACAGGCAATGGACGTCCAGTACTGAGACCAGGACAGAGTAGCCGGCAAAACCTGATGGGCGGGCAATACCGAATCCAAAACAAAATATCACTGAGTCGAGGAGACTATTGTTACTCGATTTCCCGAGACCTCCAGGGCGTCCCCCAGAGACATGACCTGTGGCTCTGTGACACGTCTGTCAGCCACCCTCAGAGAGAGCTCATGCTCATCACCGATAGCCATTATGCCCATCCCTAACCTGAAACCTGAAACCAGAAAGAGGCACCTTACTCACCCTGAGAGGAGCCCATTGTCTGTCTTTCATCCACCACTGCTGGATCTCCCTGCGGCCCTCAGATGTAATGTTCGGGCGAGCGTTGGAGGAAGAGACCACCAAGAGACTGTCTCATGCAACAGCCAAGGGTCCAGAATTCTGGGACTCAGAGCTCACTTGAATAGAGCAGAGAGCCCTGAGAACAGCTTAAGCAGAGCTTATATACTTTCCTTGGAGAGGGCAGGGAGGGAAGTTTATGGATGGGTCAGGGCGAGTGGGCGGTTTGCGTGTAAACGGGAGAGGGAATACATTCTACAGTTTTGCAGTTGGGGACAGGACATTCTGGAAACAAGATTAGCAAAAAGTTTTCAAGATTTCAACAGTGTTTTGTTAAGCATACAGAAAAACAGAAAGTGACAACTACCTATTTTATGTAATTTCACCAAAGCCTAAATGTAAAGTGAGCATGGATTACTAAAAACATTCTTGTCCAGGTTGCCTAATGCTCACAAATGTCAATTCTCTTCGTGACTACATATTTGTTTCTTCCTAAGATTATATATTCAACCTCAACCCTGTTGAAAATGCCTAATCCTAAGACTCACTTAATACTTTGCCTGATTTCATAATGTCTCTATTGATATCTGCTTTCCTACATATTTTCCCCAGTTCATCATTGTGACTGACTCTTCACATGAAATGACATTAACATTCACTCTCTAACTGAAACTCTATTGATAAAGAACTTTGGTCCAAATCCTATACTCACTCTTCTTTCTAAACCTTCCGACTATCTTCCTAATCCTAACAACTATCCCTTTTTGACTGGAGGTTCTCTTTGACATTCAATCATCCAAGGTACAACGTCCTATGCCATTGTATATCGATTTATCTGAGACATCTGTGCAGAAAGTATTTCAATGCTAAGTATCCCAATCAAGGGCCCAATTCTCTTCTGGGCTTCAAATCTTACCTAGATTTCTGTTTTTCATACTTGAATCATACGTCTATATTCTTATAAATATCACAGATTCCCAGTACCATTATTCATCCCACAGAATGATTCCTAACCCAAATCAAACCTAATATTAACCCTAACTACACAGTGTTCCCTCAATCTAACTTTAGAGAAGAGCAGGGACAGAGCTGATTTTAAAATACAGAAATGTAGGGGATCTTCCCCCTGCTGAGAACCTCAGAGGTCCATGCAGAAAGGATCCCTGAAGAAGATGTAGGCAGCTATGATGGACGTGAGAGAGCAAAAGTCATTTTCCATGGCAAAAAACCTGGTCAGGATGAAGGGAAGTGTATGAATCAGCCTCTCTCTACTTAATGTAGAGAAGATGGACCAAACCAGGCCTTTGTGCAGAGCTGTTCTTTGGTGCCTATGAATGATATATCATTCTAACTTGTGAAAGTGTCACAGGAAGTAGGGGCAGCCTCCAGCTCATGGAACACTTGGAAGCAACTGTTAGAACAAAGTGTTTGGCAAGGCAGTGACCTCATTCAGTTCCTAAAGGAAGTGACCTACCTCACTTCCTTGGTAATGGAACTCTCTAAACTTGGGATCCAGGAAGCCAGGTACCCAGAGCCAATCCCAGTCCCAGTCCCAGTGGGCTCACTTGTTTTGTGTTACTAAGGACAGAGTCACTCTTCCTTGGTACCTACTGATGTGAGGATGACCAAATGCCAGGGTCATTCTTGAGAAAGCAGGTAGTGTCTCACCACAGGCTCCTGACAACCTCACACAGTTGGCCGAGGAGACCAGATCTGAGAATGGATAGTCCATTTCAGGGGAACATAGTATGACCCACCAGTCAGAGGACACTCCGGATAGTCACAGACCTACTTGGGGGAAGGAGGTGCCTTTTTGCGTGTGGGTGTGAGTTTGTGGTTTTTTTCTCATGTTCTGAGAATAGGTAGAAAAGGCGGTTTGTTTGGTTTGGAGTGGACTTTTTCTAGTAAGTTGTTTGATAAGGCGAGTGTTTCTATGTCTGTGTATCCCACTTTGTCCGTGGTTGTAGACATTAGAAAAGAGAATGCATCAATGGATGTGTCCTGTCTAGTAGAAAGCTTCCCAGCATTCATTCTGCCCAATTTGTGAATGGACTTTGACTCGCCTTATGGATGGGCAATGCCTACTATCTTACTACCTTGCTGTTTTCTTCCTGAATTCTAGCCACTCTCGAGACTAGGCTCATGGTTTTGTGTCCAAGATATGTATCACCTCCAAGCTCTGTGACATGGCCATGTACATGATAACTGAAGGGAATTGGAGGATCTCAGAAAACTCAGATATGAATGTGACCAGTAAAGTCTCAGTGGAGAATCCTTGCTTTGGGCTATTTGCTTACCTATTGTTCCATTGCCCTAAATGTCAGGAAGGTCTTTGCCTCAGGCCACCCCTTTGTGAAGCCTGAACAAAACAGTTTTCAAATGGAAATGAATTGGCATCACCTGTGGCTCTTTGATTAATTGCTTTGGAAAGGGATGTTTCTTAATCAGCCTCTTGGTTCTGTGTGAGGCTGTTGCTTAGATTCTCAGCACCTGATGGATCTAAAGAAAGATTCCCTGTGTGCTGCAAAACCAAAATGGTCAAAATAGCAGTCATTGTGTATGAAGATTCTCGCCATCTTCTGTAATATTTCTGACATCCATCAAGTGAAAATAGGGATCCTTTGGGACAAATGAGTTCTTCAAATGCCTGCAGAGGCTAGACCATAGATGCTTGGGTTTTCTCATGACTCCAATTCACATAAAGAATCTATAACTGGCAGTCATTAGGCCTCAAATTGGAGAAGTGAAGCTGTAATAAGGGCAGGCATATTTGATCACTCGTGGTTCACAGGAAGGGTGTTCAGGCCACACTGAATTAGGGAAAATAGGGGCAAGGGAGCATATTTTGGACACTGTCTTGGACTGCGCCCCTTATGAAAACCTCCAGCCAGAGAATTTGATGAGTGTCTATATGGAAGAAGATGAGGGCCATGTGGGAGTGTTTTGGTTTTAATTGTGGTCATTTTTGTGGCGGTTGGAAGACATGACTGTGGCCACCATGACTGGAACTCTGGTGTGATTCCCCTTAGAAACTGAGTTCTGGAACTGACCTCAGAGAAGAATTGCCATGAATTGTGTTGGGATTTTAGGAGGCCACTCATGAGAGTCGCCCTTGGAAACTGAGATCTTGGCAAACTCAGATGGAGACTGCTGAATAGTGACACAGAGCTGTGGTGCACAGGTGTGTGATAAAACATCTCTGGTGGGGCCATGTGGATCTGCCAATGACTTCCAAATGGCTTGTGGCTGAAATGGTGCAGCGCGTAATCCCTTATACGTTTGACCTCTTCATATAAAGGCATCTTGTTATATGGAGAGGTTTCAGGGCAATGTTCACAATGAGGTTGCAATGGTTAAGGGGGCAAGCTATGTGGGATAGAATCCTGGTTGGTGTATTCTCCTGCAGACCCTGACCCACCACACGTATGAGAAATTCCTCCAGCACTGAGTCCCTGTTGATCTCCTTGTATTTTGTGAAGCAAATACCAAACTCCCAGTGCAACAGCAAGAAACACCATGAAAAGTGGAAGATGAGCAAATGGCTTCACAGTCCACACGGGGAGGCACTTAGCCTTCAGTGGCCACAGTTTCCCAACAAAGAGAGAATTCAGCACTGCTGCCTCATGTTCATTTGAAAATAAGAAACTATATCTTCCAGGTCACATATATGCAGACCCAGCTTTGATGGTCTCACTACAAAGGAAGCTAAAACTCCTGACAACAACATATATTTCAAGTGCCCAAGGTCAGGGGCAGTTTCTCAAGAAGTTTTAGGCCGGCAGAGCTCCATATTTGTGGAGTGTTTACCTGTTAGACCAGGAAATGACAAAAGACCACTGACTCCAATTAAAATCAAATTAAACCAAGCTTATTATTTCCACTGGCTTCCTCTCCCTCTAAAAATGGTGGAAACTAGACAGCAACCCCACCTTTCCTACAGCCCACCTTTATAGCCCAGAAAGTTACACAAAGGCGGGTTCCAGATAAGAGAACTCGGAGAAGCATCACATTAATGCTAGTTTACATTTTTTGTTTTTTGCTGGCCCCTCATCAGAATTTAGCAGGACCATTAGAGCCTCAACGACTGTCGTTGTTTGGCCAGGGAAGGCCAATATTTATGAGGTGTCACTAAAGTTTCAGAGAGGGCTGCTATCTGGTCAGAGAGCCAGGCATGGGTGAGTTCAAGGCATGGGCAGGCATTCAAAGCAGATTCAGAATTTTCAGTAATGTATAGTAAAGCCAAAATTATCTTTTCATGGTTTTGTGGCAAGATGGCTCCCAATTTTAATAAATGATCATGTTGGGTCTATCATTCCCCCTTTCTAATGTGCCCCTTCCAAATCTTTGATAGGGTAGGAAAAGAGCAATGAGGGAATTTTAATTCTTCAGGTAACAGTCTCCAAATTTTTAGAACTCACCCAAAACTGGATTCCTGATTTTACCTGACATAATTAATTACTTATATTGATAGTCTATTTATTTTTGGCTCCATAGTTGTTAGACGAGAGGCGTCACTCATTTTGGCGTCTTCAGAGCTAAGAGAGGGTGACGTGAGTGGGCACAGCATATGGGACATGACTTGTCTTTTAGAAGTCAGTTGAGGGACATGGGTTGCCTTTTAGAAATCAGTTCGGTTTGAAGTCTGGTTGGGGAAGAACAGGTTGTAAAGTCATCTGGGGATGGGTTCTTCTATGTGAGAAACAAAAACCATGAGTACTGAAAAAATGTTGCAGCAGCTGGAACATGTCACTGTATAGAAGTTCCCTCAGCAGGCTTTAATATCCCCAGTTATCAGAATGTCAACTTAATATTTAACATTTAGTGTTACATTTGTCCCTCCCCATAAGATACAGTTTAATAATTTAATGTCATCTGATCTTGCAAAATTCTTTTACTAGTATGACCTCTGTGTGTAATAGAGAAACCTTTAATTCTGTTACTCAGGGCTGGATAATCATACTAGCAAACACCAAGCCTACCTGTGTAGGTTAGGAATATCTGTAGGCCTTAAACTTAAAATTTGTGCCTCTGGCAGCTCCTCTTGATAGTCACTTTTTATAGTTATCAGGCATTGCTGACTGAGAATCCTTCTTTGTGGCCTCCAGTCTTACTTATTTTGGGAGGATAACATAAAGTGAATACCTTAAAATATTATTATTATTATTATTATTATTATTATTATTATTATTATTATTATAATTATTATTTAAAATGTCAGGAATGGCTGTATTTTGGTTTTAACTCTCTTTGCTAAGTGTTTAAGATGAAGCTGTCAAACTGACTTTTGTTTCTATCTATTGTTAACATTAGCTGAGTTTTATGAAAGTCATTCCTGGGGAAACTTGAGAGCAGCTTCTCAGTTCTGCTGGTGCCATTTGCGCTAGGTGGGTCCAGGTCTTGCTTGACCATGGGGCTTCCCTCGGAAGCATCAAAGATGTCTCCCTTCTCTGATGACTCTCTTCTTCATAGAAAATGCACTGATTGGCTTTCTGTTTTCCAGTGGTCTCATTAATCTCCCTGATTGGGAGGTTATGAGGCCCAGAGTTGCAAAGCTTTTAGAGAAGTCCCCTGTT